>NC_089866.1:1802500-2112500 GCF_036373705.1 Amia ocellicauda
TACCGTCGCAGTGACACAGATTACCAGTTTGTGTGGCGCTCGGTCCTCTGAGGTCTGTGGGGTTTTGCATCAGGAAAGGGGAAATGTGTTATTTATGCACATCATAATCAGACGGTTCGTATTGCTTTTTAGTTTATTTATTCACGTAGCATCCTAGAGTAAATACTAGAAAAAATTTAATCCTTTGGGAAAAGACTTGACAGATGTTTCTTTGTCCGTCCCCCATCCCCCCCAGAAGAAGTGTTTTCATCTCACTGGGTTGTTTTTTCCCTGGAGATCACAGACGCATTTTAGACCCAATTAAATGTTTTGGTATTATAGCCTTTCTGTTAATGAGTGAAAATAAATACTCAACACATGGAAATAGGGAATGATATTCAATTCAACCAATCATTAAGAATAAATAAACGGACAAAAAAACATACTGCTGAACATTTTGAAATGTTCACCTGAAACCTATTATTTCAGTGACCATGTCCTTTCCTTTCTGAGCAAAGAGAATATCGATTCACAGACATGCACACGCTTATCAGTTTCTTATGCCACAATCCTACTCCCTCTATGACTGGATTGCTGTTTATCTGTTTTTCTCTAACAATTGTGCATCATTCCCTAGTAACTGGGCGTGCACCTTGAGCAGCTCGGCCTCAAAGGTAAATATTGACTCCAAGAACGATAAGGGGTTTAATTATGTGCTGTTATTACTTGCAAACAGGATCGCCTCTTTGGATAAACATTGCAATCCCAGCTTATGCATATTTTATAAGGCCCCAGAGTGGTCCTGAACCCACGCTAAAGCCCCTCCAATTGCATCAGAGAGGCGTGGTTTGCTTCATTGATTGGCAAGAGAGAAATGTATGGCAGAATTTACCAGCATGGCAAACGATTTGGGAAAACTGAATTCACCCTTCCGCTGTGAGTTATCTCCCTCGTACACGGCGCCCGTGTCCCGCTGTGCCGGCTGACTCACTCACGTTGCTCAAAACACCATCTCCACCGAGAGCGACACGGCACTGGAGTTGATGCGCCAACCGGCTGGGGGCGTGACTCTGCGTGACGCAACTTCATGCTCTCGCCAGTCACGGCCACGCAATGGAGGTCTCCCATTGACCGCACGGCCTTCATTAGGAGTGTGCCTTATTTTAATCGGGTTTAATTCTCTCCCGTGCCAGTTTAACCCCATGTCCCAGAAGTGTAATATTCTTCTCTTCTTAATGATGAGGCCATTCAAGGGCATGGGGGATAAGCCCGGCCATATGGGCCTTTGTGTCCCTCTGTTTACACGGGAGCTAATACAGTGACAAGACAGTGACTGATGGGCGCAGAAGACTGAGCTTCAGCTGCAGATGTTCTTCAGGAGTGACGTGCGAGAAGCCAACCGTTCATGAAGTGGAAAGAGTTACAAATCACTTTTTAATAATAAAGTGAATTTGAAGATTGAACCTTTTCTTTCTCTGACAGTTTTGAAATGAGAAAAAGGATGTTTTTTTGTGTCGGGGGGGAGTTGTTCCTTTACAGGAGGCTTGAGCTTTAGGGCTCATTTTATTTCTGCCAACATTCCCGCGAGGGTTTCCTGCCCCCGCTGGACTGCATTGCACCAGGTCAAAGGTCATACATCCAGGACATTCTCCAGTATCTGTTCCCAACCCCACACCACCAATTGTAACTCAGACAAATGGCCCTCAGTCTTTATTCTGTTTCCTGCGACTCCCGGTTAGGGATCATGTTAGCAGTTAATGTCCTGTTAATGTTCGAGCTCTGTGTTGGGATGGATGTCGTTTGGGGTGGTCTGTGTCTGATGTGTATTATATCATTATATTTCCATTTGGTTTGTGGTCAGACGAAGGCCAAGCCAGATTCTGCTGGGAGGGGAAGACTGAACAGCGGCTGCTGGAGGTTATGGGATCTGAAATGTATACCTGTTCCTTGGTCTCGAAGCTGGAGAGGACTTCTGACCTCATGCCAAGGCACCGTCCAGCTACACAACTGTGTTATCGACAGCTACAGCAAGTCAGGGAGGTATAATGTGACCCCCGGGCTGGAATACAATAGCACTGCATTCGGGTCAGGTGGGGTTAACTGGCCAGTTCAGGAAGCTGACATCTTTGTGTTGTGCCTGGAGTCTGACCCCCGCCGGGCTGCGTAGCAGCATTCCTGCGGATTCTCTCGTAGAGAGCCTCGCTGTCGCTGCCGAGGGGCAGAGCGTCAGCTCTCGAATCAAGGTCGTCCGCTCACTGAGCCGTGACCGAATTACTCGCGCTTCGGCGTGATCGAGATGCCCCCTTTTCACATTCCTGCATGGGTGATGTCAGACTCGAACGCTCGCTGTAATCAAGAGGAGCTCGGCTCGTTTCTGCAGCCCGTGGTCTCTAGATTTATGGACGTTTCCAAACCACTTGGCTCTCGTTTTAGCGGTGGTAAGCGAGCCACTTAGACTGTGCTGGGTTTAATACTGAGGAACCCGGCCTAACATGCATGTTACACGCAGAGGTCTGTACAATGATCTATTTCTGCCCTGCCTGTGTCGTTTTTACAGGTGTTGAAGTCAGAACGCAGAAGGTCTATGAGTTCGGCAGGGAGGCTTTGTGGGGGTAATCGGGCGCTGCCATGGGCTGAGAAATGGGATCGGTTGACCCCCATGAAATTCACACGTGCAGGAAGTAGGAAGATGAAATCATCTCCCGGGCCGAGCTGCGCAGAGCCACAGTCCTGATACCTGGTGCCAATCGATCGCTGCTCTCGGGTTAATTCCGGTCTCCTGTATCTGAGACTTTACCTTCTCGGGTCGATGGACCCTTTCTTGGCAGCCTCTCCTTCTGTCTGACCGGATCCGTTCTGGGCCCGGAGACTCGGGTTACTGCCTTGCACATTAAACCTGCTGTTGCAGGATTTTGCAGGCTTGAAATCTGAGTTCCCTGCTAAGAATATTCACTGTGGTTGATTGTTTAACGTATAAATCTTATTATTATTTTTTTATGTGTTTCATGCGACCGTTTGCTGTAAGTGCTCCTTACTGTACGCAGGCATTTGACGAATGGACTCTCGGTTGTCGATTCATCAGAGGAAGCCTTGTGTGTTGTGGGGCAGGTAATTGTGAGAGTGTTTAAGGGTAATTGGTTTAATTAGCTGTAACCGATGGAAGGTTTTTACAGTGAATGGAAGTCGGTTAACAAGAGCCTTTTCAAAGCTTAAATAAAATCAATGCTGATATTTTTAAAGGTGTGGTTTCACTGTACATTATTTATTGTCTGTGGTTCCCTGGGTTTCTGTAACATATAGACTAAAACAATATATTAATAGAATTGATCAGTGGTTGCTACCATTACAATTCTCCATTGGTTAAATCGATAGAATATGTTTACATTTGGACGCCCAATTTTCCCATTAAATATCAGCTCCTCAGTCAATATGGGCGGCTTGTGTGACATGTAAGAATCCCAGTGAATAAACTAAACAAAACACGTCAACCCAGCAGTTTGCTTGTTGGCACTCACAAAGAGCAACGGCACGGGTGACTGGCTCGCTCTTGTGAGGTTTTTAAGTGGCAGCTTGGGCTGGGGGTCCTCACACCTCCCCACCCCCTGCCAGCGAACTTTTGGATCTCCTCATGTTGTTTTTCCCCGTCCTTCGAGCCCCCGTAGTTACGCTGCCTTTATATGCACCGACACAGCAGGGGATCAGATCTGAGACCAGTCCCCACCCCCACCCCTCCAACTGCCACCCCTTCCCTCTGGTACACAAGTATCTGGGGAACCGAGAAATGAACTGTAGTTTAGCCGGGGCTTGGAGGAAGACGTCTGGGAGGAACACCATGTGAGCGTCGGACTCAAGGAGGAGTGTAGTCTTCCCACAACCGGTTTAAAATCTGATCCTCACAATTTCTCTTCACCTACAGTGGGAATACAGTGCCCAGTATGGATATCCACAAAAAGGGGGGAAAAAAAATAAATATATATATATATGTATCGAAAGAGACTACCACTTGTGATGCCTCCTTAAATTCCTAAGGAGGGAGATGAAACATAGCAGCCCGTAAACACTGTTTCGATTTTTGTTTAGTTTTTTTCGTAGTTTTCATTTGACCGTGGCATTAGTCTGTGTGAAATAACTCCCCAGAGGAGGGGGGGTGATGAACAAAAACAAGCCGTCGAGCCCGAGGGGTGCGCGGACCCCAGCAGTCGGACGCAGGGACAGGATGCTGTAAAACATTTAAGTGACATTTTAACAGTGTCTCGGGTTCGTGTCTGAGAGCGAGCACGATATCAATGGACATATAAAAGTGGGCTTAGGGGCATGACTCGTTCAGGCCGTATTCTGGACCTTTTCTCAGGTGCTGAATTAGTAAATAACCTGCCTTTAAGTGTAGTTGAACAGCATAGATGTCAATTAAACCATCTGTGCTTGTGAGGAAATTCAGCTGGGTTTATGTATTTAGGTATGCGTTTGATTGTAATGAAATGTCTGTCTCCTGTCGTTAAGCTTTTGAGTTTAAAGGCATCGGTTGTCCAGTTGTTTTAGGGGATAGTTTATCACGACGCAGTAGGTGAAGTTTGTTTATTACTTCATTATTCTGTAAGGATGTTCATAGTTGGCCTGACAGGATCGACACCCTTCAGACTAAAAATAAACAAACCGCAGGTGGTTTGTCATCCCAATGCCAGGATGGCTCACCCCGGCCTAATGAGCAGTTTCAGCATCGCTGGCAGAGCTGCGGGGGGGCACAGATGAAAGCGTGGCGCTGGCAGAAGGACGGGGGAGAGCGGGTGTATCGACAGAGACGCGACTCACAGGAGCGCGGATGAGTCGTAGCTCGGGGGAGGAGGAGGAGGGAGAGAGGAGGAGGTCAGTGCAGTCGTGAGGCCAGAGAGAATCCAATGCGTGGAGCCAGAGCTGGATGGGAGACGGAGCCAAGAGCGACGGAGCGATCGGTGGGAGAATAGACGGCAGCAGCTGAGATGAGGAGGAGGAGGAGGAGAAGTGTCAGAAGCAGTAGCAACAGAAGAGCGTTGCGTGACTTCCTTCTACGGGCTGCTGGGGCATCTGGGACGGCCCGGGCTTTCAGCACTCGCTCTCGGTAGCAGAGCATCAATTATTCAGAGAAAACACGCGGCACCTGCCTGTTGTTTATGGGGCGTTGTGTAATTGAAAGTCTCCGACGCCAGCGCTGCATTTCCATCAAGGGCAGGGCGTTTACAGAGCCCCCCCAAGAGCATGCCATATTGAAGTGAACATGCATCTATCAGGGTGAAGAAAGTGAAGGCGCTGGTGTTCTTTGAAGTTTTTATTACATCATTATTTTTATTTTATCTGTCCCAATGAACAGCTGAAATAAATGGAGTATATTTAACATCACACACGTTCGCAAGTTGCGTATTTCTTCGGCTCACTTGTTTTTGCCCCTCGGTCTAGAGTGAGGGGTGTGTTTGTCTCCCTCAGGATAGTAAATATGTGACCCAGCTGGGGGTGTGGTGGGGGGAGGGCGGTTCTGGTGGAATTAACTCTATTAGCCCCCTGTGTAGAGCTGTGCTGGTTGGCTGGTAAATAAATCCTCATTATCTTAATCTGATCTTGGCCTGAGTTGGGAGGGGGCGCAAGCAGGGATGCAGATATCGCTTTTCTTGAACCGAGTCTCTTGCTAAGTAGGCCCGGTTTAGATCGCACGTGGGGGGGGGGCGTTAGTATCGCTACTGATTCAGGTCAACATCCTCGGCTGCTCATTTGAGTTGCCTTGAGGCAGAGGTGGTTGCCCTCCCTGGGGTGGCTGGGCAGTGGCCGGGAAGTGGTGCAGAAGCAAACCCCGACACAGCAGGAGGAGACGGCAGGGCTGTGGATGGCGTAGAGTTTTTTTTTTTTTTTTCAGCTACTGGCTGTGCCGTGTCTGTGTCGCCTGCTGTGCTCCTGAGCGAATGTCTCCACAAACACAGTCCCCCTCAGAGCGTTGATGTTCAGAGCTGGTTTGCGCCGGGCTCGTCTGCTCCTGTCAGCTGTCCCCCCAAAGCCTCTGCCCTGCCAGGGTCGGGGGACCGAAGGTCAGACCTGCCTGTCAGTCAGTCTTGGTTGATTGATGGCGAATGTATCTGTCCCCTTGAGAGGAGAGAGCCACAGCACCAGGCGAGTTTCGCAGCTGTTTTTACCTGGTATGTTTCTAGTTCAAACAGCCTCCACCCCAGTCAACAGCTGCTGGTTTGTCCCGTACAGAGCAGACACAGAGCCAACCACAGCTGCATCTGTTCAGCCACACGCCTGCGACGGTCTTTCTCCACCGAGAAACGCTCTCCCCACGTCGATAATGCGGCTCCTTTGTCAGCCTCCATTTCAGTAACCTCTCCGTGTCCGTCGTCTTCACAGCAGTGCGGCCTTCTCCCCAGTTGTCTTTTATTTATATATATATATATATATATAGTGTATATATGTGTGTGTCGGTTCGGTTCTTTTGAAAAGAGAGAGCGAGGGGGGGGGGAGGTTCAACTTTGCCCTAGAAAGGTTACCATGGAAACGGTTCAGATGTAATGCAGGAGGAGATATGAATAATATAAGTGCAGAAAATGTCCTTCCTCCACTGTGTAATATCCCACAGCACGTGACGAGTAGACGCCGCAGTGGTGGCTGTAGAACAGGGGGGGGCTGGGCGCAGGAGACCCAGCGAATGAAGTGGTACTTTAGATTTTGCTCTCTAAAGAATTATGGGTAAAAAAAATAAGTGTTTGTTTGTCTCCCCCACAGCGCAGTACTGATCCCGGTGGTAAAGCAATGGATCCAAGCACCATTTTCTTATAAGGAAAGCTTTGATTAAACAAACTAGAATCGTTCTCATTTGTTTTATATAAATACCAAAATATCATAAACAAAGCTTATCCATATCGTGAGGAGGAAAATGCGAATGTCAGACTTTCGTTGCTAGGAGGTGTTTTTAGTAGTTTATCAGCGACTCGGGCACCCTCGCGACCGCGGTATACGCCTGCGTTGGGGGGGGCTGGCTTCGAAAAAACGTCCACCGCTCAAGACCGAGAAACCAAAGCTACTTTGCAGGGGCTCAGCTCGGATTACTGTTCAACTAAGCGCGGTGTGTTTTCCTGTCGGCCTGTGGCTGGATTAATATAATTTGGGCTCCTGCACCCTTTGGGGACTCTTCCACCTCGTACTAGACAACTTCCCCTGACAAATGCCCCGCTGTACTCCTGCACTCACTAGCAAGCTGCCTGTCACGATTGTGGTGCTATGCCCTCAAGCGATAGCTATGTATGGTTTTTGTCTTTGCATAATCCTTGCTCTTCTCACATTGTCGTGGCACAGTAGCTGGAAACACAGGCAGGGTGTGACTTACATCCCTCGGGCGGTGGCTTGTCACCGGAGCGCAGATCCTTCGATCAGAGATTTGCAGTACAAGTTCCCTGCTATTGTCCGTCGCGGCACAGTCTGCAGCGCTGTGACCCGGAGTGAGGATGTGTTTCACACGCTGGGCATCCTTGAGGTCTCTTCTGCTTAATTTAAGTTGTGTGATAAATGGAAAGACACAGAGTACTGGTGCTTTGATTTAAATTTCTGCATCGGACACTGGAAAGATGTCACAAATATCGAAAAGCCCGACTGAGTCAGCCCTGTCTGGTTTGTTATCTCAATTGCCTTTACAATATTGTGCATCTTTGTGAAAGGATTGGGACAAGTACCTACAGACCTGTGTGTGCAAGTTGATAAAGGGTCAGTGAGTCTAACAGTCCGATTGCACCACGATGACATCTGCTGGTGAGGTAATAGAGACAGTTGAAGGGTCAAAGGTCTCCCCTTGGTTTGTTAGCTTCGCACAGTATTTGGACACTTGGTCTGTCTACTGTATATCAACACAGGATTTCTTGATGGAAATAAATGTTATAAAGTTATACTAAAGTGTTTTTTTATATTTTTAAAGACAAAAGAATGAAGTCTGAACCCTCCATGAAACGGACATTATAAAAATTGCTTTATAATGTATCTTGTATTAATATTCAGTGTATTTGTATTCAGAGACACGGGGCTACGCTGGGCGACGGGGCCGCACAGCTGGGGGCCCGTGTTTATTGTTTTAGATTAGAGTTTCGGTTCCTCTGCCTCTCCAGGGCTGCAGTATCGCTTCCCCCCCTGGTCAGTGGGATGCCATTGTTGAACTCCCCGAACGGCCGTGACCTCTGGCGTTTGTTTTGTTTAATTTTGTGGTCGTGTACTTAATGGTTGTGCTTTTTTAGCTGCCAGCGCTCCGTCACCCAGTTTCCTAGGCCGCCAGACAGCCTGTTGCGTCTGTGTTTTTGTGGAGCTGGGAAGGAGCCACGCTGTGCCGGGCGCAGTCAGGGTTAACTCTCCCCTCTCCTCCTCCTCCTCCCCCCGGCACTAACCCCTCTTTTCTCTCTCTCTCTGTCTGTGCTTTGTTGTCTTTCAGCGCCGGCATCGCGGTGGGTTTCTATGGGAACGGTGAGACCAGCGACGGCATCCACCGGCTCACTTACTCCCTGCGGCATGCCAACCGCACCGTGGCCGGGGTGCAGAAGCTGGTAAGCTGGGGGCTCGTTTGAGAGGACTCCTGGAGGCTCCTGGGAAAAATATGTGTGTGGGGTGGGGGGGGGTTGTCGTTTAAGCAAAGACACTTGGACGCATCCTCTGCGCCTCCCCCTCCCTCTGCACTGAAACTCATCCCTCTGATTTGCTGTGGGTGTGTGCTGGATTGGTATTTTTAGACAGGCTCTGCACAGCTTGAAACATTTTCTTTTTTGCGCCAAGATGAATATTCATTTGGCTTTGCAAGTGGGTTTCTTTTTTCTTTATTTCGCTTGTGAGATTCATCAACACATGCCTCAGTACAAGGTCCCCAAAAACAAACTAAAATGAATAAAAGGGAACACGTTTGTAAACCTAAACTTCCCGTTCTTCTTTGGTCTCTATTATTGTTCTGAGGAAACTGGCGTAAATGTAGTTTAGCTTCAGACTTTGACCTTTTTTAACATCAGCCAACACAGCAGCTCCGTGGTTTGAAACTACATTGGCGTTGTTATGCGTTATTGTGGGGAGAAAAACCACCCGGCCGCCCGACAGGGAAGCTCCAGAGGAATGGGGAACGTTTGAAACATTTCAGCCTGACAACAGCAGAGCCCAGAAACACTCCCGCACAATCCCTGCATTGTTGTGTGTAGCGGCACTGAGATGAGTCACAATCTCGCAGGACTCTCTGTCCGATAGGAGCAAGACTGAATACTGTATTGTGTGTGAATGTCTCTCTCTCTCACACACACGGTCTCTCCACTCACACTCTCTCTCTCTCTCACTCTCACTCTCTCCCTCTGCCCCGGCACGCAGGTGACCGAGAGCACCACCTCCCTGAACCAGACGGTGGAGGAGGGCCTGCAGCAGCTGGAGAAGCAGTACGCCAAGCACACCGACTACCTGTCCATCGTGCAGAAGCTGCAGGGCCAGCTGGATGAGCTGGTGCGGCAGATGGTGGAAATCCCGTTCTGGGGCAATAGCGACGTGTCCCTGGAGGAGCTGGCGGTGCGGACGGAGCTCTACGACTGGTACAGGTGAGAGGCCCTCCCCGTGTCCCCCTCGGTGGTCAGACCCAGACCTCGGTCCTGTAGAGTCACCATGCCATAGGTTCTCTAACACACCTTGAAGGGTCCATGAGTGAGGAAGGACCTTCATAGAGCGGGCACATCTCCCCGCAACACGTGGGGTCAGGCGTTTCCTAAAAACATGGCCAGGTGGCTCATGATTGATTGATTGATTGATAGATTTTTGCATAGTACCATGAGAGAGCTTTGCCAAAACCACAGGCGTTGGCCTATCCATCACACTGGTCAAAACCCATCCACCGTCGGTGACTTCCTGTATGACAATGACATTCGCGTTGAGTTTCTGCGGGGTTGAGACTCTGAAATCTCCTCGCTGGCTCTTTTATGTGAGGTCGAATTTCTGCAGGCTGAACACAGACGGCTACACCATCGTGCTTTCTATGAGCAACAAGAAAAAAATCTTGTCTTTGAAGGCGTCTCATTTGGGAGCTGTATAAATTATCTCGTGTGATCTTGTCCTCTTGCTTATGCGAAGGCATGGGGGGCCACGTCTCTGCAGCTCTGTGTTCATTTGAAATTATTTTCGAGTGGTATTATAAAAACAGTTCTTCAAACGTGGATAACAGTTCAATGTATTTAATTAGCGATCTGCGGAGACGGACAGTCAGAGGCAGTGCCAATAACAATAGGACAGTTTGCATGGCATCTGTAAAGGTTTCGTGTTAATACGTTAATTGGGTGTAAAAAGGCTCTTTCTCTCAGTCAGGTTCATTCTGTCGCTTTGACGGCACAGTGAAATATGGCAGCTCTTCTGTGCTGTACCCACGGGCTGCTCTGGACTGAGTGTTATTTTCTATTGCTGTATTTACATTGAGGGGAAAAAAGTATTTGATCCCCTGCTGATTTTGTACGTTTGCCCACTGACAAAGAAATGATCAGTCTATAATTTTAATGGTAGGTGTATTTTAACAGTGAGAGACAGAATAACAACAAAGACGGCCAAGACCAAAGAGCTGTCCAAGGATGTCAGGGACAAGATTGTAGACCTACACAAGGCTGGAATGGGCTACAAGACCATCGCCAAGCAGCTTGGTGAGAAGATGACAACAGTTGGTGCGATTATTCGCAAATGGAAGAAACACAAAATAACTGTCAGTCTCCCTCGGTCTGGGGCTCCATGCAAGATCTCACCTTGTGGAGTTTCAATGATCATGAGAACGGTGAGGAATCAGCCCAGAACTACACGGGAGGATCTTGTTAATGATCTCAAGGCAGCTGGGACCATAGTCACCAAGAAAACAATTGGTAACACACTATGCCGTGAAGGACTGAAACCCTGCAGCGCCCGCAAGGCCCCCTGCTCAAGAAAGCACATGTACAGGCCCGTCTGAAGTTTGCCAATGAACATCTGACTGATTCAGAGGAGAACTGGGTGAAAGTGTTGTGGTCAGATGAGACCAAAATCGAGCTCTTTGGCATCAACTTGACTCGCCGTGTTTGGAGGAGGAGGAATGACCCCAAGAACACCATCCCCACCGTCCAACATGGAGGTGGAAACATTATGCTTTGGGGGTGTTTTTCTGCTAAGGGGACAGGACAACTGCACCGCATCAAAGGGACGATGGACGGGGCCATGTACCGTCAAATCTTGGGTGAGAACCTCCTTCCCTCAGCCAGGGCATTGAAAATGGGTCGTGGATGGGTATTCCAGCATGACAATGACCCAAAACACACAGCCAAGGCAACAAAGGAGTGGCTCAAGAAGAAGCACATTAAGGTCCTGGAGTGGCCTAGCCAGTCTCCAGACCTTAATCCCATAGAGAATCTGTGGATGGACCTGAAGGTTCGAGTTGCCAAACGTCAGCCTCGAAACCTTAAGGACTTGGAGAGGATCTGCAAAGAGGAGTGGGACAAAATCCCTCCTGAGATGTGTGCAAACCTGGTGGCCAACTACAAGAAACGTCTGACCTCTGTGATTGCCAACAAGGGTTTTGCCACCAAGTACTAAGTCGAAGTGGTCAAATACTTATTTCCCTCATTAACATGCAAATCAATGTATAACTTTTTTGAAATGCATTTTTCTGGATTTTTTTGTTGTTATTCTGTCTCTCACTGTTAAAATACACCTACCATTAAAATTATAGACTGATCATTTCTTTGTCAGTGGGCAAACGTACAAAATCAGCAGGGGATCAAATACTTTTTTCCCTCACTGTAAGTATGTGTGTGAATGTATATATACCACAGTTAAGAGTGCAGGCGACGAAAACAATTCATATTGAAGTGTTTGTCATCTTTGTCAGTGGCTCTGTCGGCCGTCGCTTGTTTGGTGCCGCGGTGTGAATCGCACGGGATTCAGTGCCGATCAATCAACGTCCACTCAGAGGCGATACAGATCCACGCGTTCGAAACCAGGACGGTAAATGGGAGGGTGGGAGCAGAAGCCAGATAGAAGAGGGAAAGCGAGTGTTGAAGCCACAGATCTCGACTGACTGAACAGCTGACCTACCCTGTGTTTTTTCTAACAAAAAATAGCAAATAAATAAAAGAAACGAAGACTGAAGCCGGTCGGGTTTGCCGAAGGGTTGAAAACACAGAATTCCCTGTTTAGTGAGAAGGGGGATTAGTGGGAAAAGTGCCCGAATCCCTGGGCTCCATCATGTGACACAGCCCAGCAGGGCGTCTGGGCCCAGGTCCAATTGGTACCTTCTCGCCATGTCCCAATGAAGGGCCAGTAGTCCCCTTATTTGGCTGCAGTTATCAGTGGGGGAATATACGACACATTTTGTAGTTAAACGATTCTCCTGACAGCAGGCAGCGGGAGTATAATGAACCACAGGGCACGGCCTTTTTAAAACCTGTTTGGCTTTCTTTCTGATCTTCATGTGATGTGTTGATGTTACAACACGTGTGTGGGGGGTGGGGGTGTACTGGTTTGTGTATGCAGTTGTATATACTGGTGTGTGTGCGTTTGCCGTGTGTGTCTCAGTACCGCTTGCTGACGTTAGCCGTTTCCCACCAGGTGGCTGACGTACCTGGGCCTGCTCCTGTTCGACGTCCTCATCTGCCTGCTGGTGCTGTTCGGGCTCATCCGAAACTCCAAGGGAACGCTGATTGGGTGAGTTTGGTCACATGACTGCCACACCACTCTGCTCATTGGGTGAGTCGGGTCACATGACTGCCAGACCCCTCTGCTCATTGGGCGGCTAATCTTCAGTCTCTCCAGGATCAAAACCAGAACAAATTTTAATTCTCACACATTTATACTTGTTCTGTTTTTATTATAGCTCTTATTATATACTTATCACATCCATCATTGAGATATCACTGATGTGGGTTATATAAGCTACTGAGGTGAGGATTCGGGAGTGAGAGGACATTTGTCTTCCTGTTCATCGGCTGTCACTTCCAGGGACCGGTCTCTGTCACTGCAGGGTGAGGGATGCGTCAGGGCTTCAGGTTTGAGCGAGACATCTGTTAATAAAGGTTACAGAACACGCATTGGTGTTAGAGAACTGCCCGTACCTATTGAGCATTGAAGAGTCTGTGTGTGTAGATTTTTGATATATATCTATCCACTGCTGGATAAAGGCCTCTAGAAGAGGTAGACTGGAGCACACTGGATACAGATTCAGTTGAAAATGGATGGTTATATTTTAAGAATATACTACTTGAGGCTCAGGAGAAATTTATACCAAAACTTAGCAAATTGAGGACCAAAAAATATTGGCCAAAATGGTTTAATAGAGGTATGCAACGAAATATCAAGAGAAAGATACACGGACACGGACCCGGGGGACACATGGAAATTGGGCTTCAAGGCATTCGAGAAACAGGAGACACTTCTTCACACAGAGAGGCGTCACAATCTGAACAAACTCCCCAGCGATGTGGCTGAAGAGACAATTTGGGAACATTCAAAAACAGACTGGATAGGATCCTTGATCACTGAGTTATTAATGGACACCAAACGAGCACCATGGGGCGAACAATGTGGAAACAAAATCCCCTTTATAAAATTATACTGACGAGAAGCAAACGCGTCGGCAGTTTTCTATTGGACGGAGCAGCAGGGTGTGTGTATTTATCTATAATAATCCTATCTATCAGAGATGGCACATTGATGGAATGGAGTGTTTTAGCTCTGCTTTCAAGGCAGTCCCAGTATCAATACTGATTTGATCTTTTGTGAAATGCGACCCGGTGATGCCGCACACAGACACACACACACACACTCTGTGTGATTGTGTAGGCAGAGGTTCGGAGGGACGGCTCGTTTATAGATTTGGCTTCTGCTCGCAGGGAAGAGCATCGCCTGAGACACTCAATTATGTGACTCAGATTTCCGACAGTGATATTTTACAGCGCCGCTGTTCGGGTTCGCCTCGTCCCCCTTCGCAGCTCAGCCGGGGCGTGGGCGGCACGCGGGAACACACTTGATTACGGGCTGTGTGTGTCGTGAGTGCAGGCGAGAGACGGCCGCTCCTCCTCCCCCTCTTTCTTGTGAACGAGGAACGAGTGACTAGAGGGTGTTCTCTTCTCTCGGCTCGGGTTGTACGATCTCGTGTAATTCTGCCAGCGAGGCCACGGAGACGCTCAATACCTGGAGATTAACGGCGAGTTATAGCTGACAAGGGTCACAGTCTGACATAATACTGTTCATGTCACTGATTCACACAAGCTTGTTCTGAGACTAATAAGGGAGGCCAGGCCAACAGATTCAAACCAGCGCTGTGTTGCAGTAAGCCTGATCATTTAATCTGTGCAGTGCCTCGTTTGTACTTCTAACTCATCCTAAACTTGGCCAAATGTATCATTCCAATTTCTTTCTTCTTTTCATTTTGATATGAACATTAATTATCTTCACGCCTAAAAATGTATGTTGCATTTCAGTGCTGAAAGGATAGGCCTTGAACTACATACACATCGTTGTGTAAAATCAGTGGGTTATCTGTCCCTAATTAAAACCTGCCACGGAGAATGTTCTGATTTGGGGTATGCCACGAATTTGGGAAAAACAACACGTGTGGGAAAAAATCGTTATCAGAGGGACAGGAGCAGACGTGTTCCTCAGACTCTCACCATGTCATCGCACTGAGTTATAGTATTGATCCGCCCCGAGATGATGATAAATTAGCCGTACAGGGGACAGATGGGAAGGATTTAGCCATAGAGTTCCCGACCTCTTTATCCTTAATTCTGATGAGCTCAGGAAGGGAGGTCTTCTGACAGACGCTAACCCGGAGCCCCTGAGCCCATGTCCAGCAAGCTAGGGGGCTCAGGCAATCACACTGGGGTCAGACACTGAGGTTGTGTTTGCACAGTTGCTCTCTTTGTCACAGGAAGTGTGAGAAGCAGCGCACAGGGAAGGCCTCTCACGACCGAGGCTGAAAAGAGTGAAAGATAAAGTGTAAATCTCTCTAAAACAATTGTGCATAATTTTGAAAATACGAGACCCATCAAACCCCTGAAATGGGTGCCACTCTAGTGCAAAGGGAGTTTGTTGTTAACCCTGTGTTGGTCGGGTCCTCATCTCATCCAATCATCGTTATCTGGCTTTTACCGTGAGCTTGTGATTGAACAGTAAGGCCAGTCAGGCTGTGACGTGATCACTAACAAGGCCGTGTGTCTGTGTGCGTCAGTTCTCTCTGAGATCTGCAGCAGCATTTCAAAGGTTAATCAAGAAAACAACACCAAAGTTTTTGTCAGGGTGGTATCTCTCCAGTACTCTCCAGGACCTACACCTTCTTTGGGATGGGTTTAATTACATTTTTATACCAGTCATTACAGCGTATTAATTTTCCATGGGAGTCGACCGGGCGTGAGAAGGAATTGAAAGCCAGAGAAAGACCGAAGACTGAGCCGAGAGTGACAGGGAGTTAATCTGTCAGTGTGGAAGTCTAGACATGGCTGGGTGGTGTAGAGTGGAATAAACGGAAAGGGTGAAGGTGCCGATACATATTGGTGCCTGTTGAGGAGGAACCATTGCGATGCAGAAAATAACTGTGGCGTGTAACTTGTTTGCACACAGAGAAACTCCGTCTCGGTCCGATCCTCTGTCTCGCTTCAGAAATGGATGCAGGCCGTCCAGCTCCGGGGCAGCGGCCCATTCTTGGGATTCTCCTCACTTCCTGGCTCGGCTGAGGACAGCTGAAGCGCTGACTGCTGTCGTCCTGCAAGAGGTTTCCACCTGCAGCACAGAGAGAACATGGCCTGTGAATCGAGACACCGTGTGTGTGCATTAAGCGCGCACCCCTGCCTTAAGGCTTTGACCTACATGCGCAATGCAATTGTACAATGCTACGTCTGACAGTGGTTTCAATGGAGACCAGGACCTCTATAGCCTAAGACTTCTACAATCCCAGGCACTGGTCCTCAGCCTTTAAGGAAGAGGCAGATTTATAATAAATAAAGCGAGGTCACAGATCTTCCTGTGTCCACCGTGTCAAGTGCAGTTTAACGCCATTGGGAGCGTTACCAGTTCCAGGGAACCCTGGCTCTGCGTGCTTCTGCTCAGCTACTGTCGATCACTGTGGGACCCTGCAGTCAGTTGCTTCGGGTTGCTCAAATTAGCAGGAACTGGTCTTGGTTGTTGACGTCAAGGTGCAGTGCGCTCTGCTGGGAGGCCTTGGGGTATTACACAACTGTGGTAATTGTTAGGGCCTTCGCTGCCTTTCAGGGGGTGTTTGTCTCTCTTCAAATAGCCCTTGAACTGTAGCAGTGAAAGGAGGGGGTGAGGGTGGGGTGGGGTTGGTGGCAGTGCACCTAGTGCAAGACTGGAGGCCAGATTAGTGATGTCACTGGTGATTTGACCACCAGCAAAAGTCAACTATGCAATTGCTTGTTTTGCCCTGTAACTGAAGTTCTTAATTTTAATGCTGGCTGCCTTTCTCTGTCTCTCTCTCTCCCCACAGTGTTTGTTTCCTGGGTGTGTTGACCCTCATTATCAGCTGGGGTTCCCTGGGCCTGGAGCTGGCTGTCTCTGCGGTGAGTTTCTCCAGGGAAAAGTTTGTTTTTCTTGTGTTGTAGACGAACTCTTGCAGTGAGAACTGGGAGATTGGTGGGGTTAAAAATCGCGCTCCTCCCACAGAGCTCAGTTCTGTCCATCGGGCCGTGCCAGCGTGTGTTTATCATTGTGGATGTACCGCTTAGAACATAGCAGAGGAAATGAGAAGGAGAGGGAGCTCGAGGGTAGAAAGGCTGAGTTGTGTGAAGTCGCAGGAATGTGGCTGGAGCTGGAATCAGTTAACCCAATTGCAGACGGTAATGAAACCACGCTGTACTGTCAGGGATACCAGTTCAGAAGAGCTGTGGTAGGGATTGGGTTTCCGAGCTGCGACTCCCCCCGGGGTGCTCCCGTCAAGAGCTCACCAAGTGCCGCGTCCCAGGAGACGACCACAGAGACGATTAGTCAAGTCTGCGTCTCTTCAGCGGTCAGGGTTTTTTCTTACGTTAGTCATAAGCGAAACAATGGTCTCCTTTTATGAGTACAAGACACAAGACACTGTTTTTTTCATATAAATATGCCTGTCAGCCAAGATTGAGGCCATTTCCTCTTTCCCTTTATTAAAAACTTTATATTTCGTAGATGTAAATCCTTCGCCTCCTGTCTTCGAGCTGATTATTCAGGCACTGCATTTGAATTACAAATTGCCAGCTTTCCCAGTATGCATCTCTCCCTCCACCGCGTCTGTTTCACATTAATCCTTTCGAGTGATTTACCCACAAAATCCCAGGCTGGAGCCGAAGCCGTACGGTTATGTGACCGTAAACCGCTCCTCCGCAAAGAAACGCACCCCCCACCTCAGGGTGTGCGATCTGTGTCAAAACCCTCCGCTGCATGAGTCAAGTGTCTGTCTGACACTTTTTTTTTAATCCAGTTATTTTTGTATTTATTATAATTGGCTATTAAACGGAAAAAAATGGGATATTGATGAATGTACGCCGAATTTTGTCAGAGTCCGCCAAACTCTGTGTCCTCGATGGCCTCTTCCAATTGGCCCAACATGGTGGCGGTAACAGATGAATCCCTTCTTCTTTCGCTTGTTCAGCCCTTTGGATCACTTTATTCTGGTTTATTAAGTTTGGGAATATATTAAAGTTAAGCGGTGCTTATTTGTACAGTTCTGTTGTTTTCTTTATCCATTTATTCCCGTGTTTTGAATGCTCTTGACTAAACGCTGCTCTCTCTCTGTGATCTCTCCTGCAGAGCTCCAGCGACTTCTGCGTGTCTCCAGACATGTACATCTCCAAAGTGACCGAAGAGAACGAAGTGGTCAATCAAGGTAAGGTACCTGAAATCCATACGTGCCCGATTTAAGGTCTCTGCCCAGTGGATTGCTGTTGACATGCCAGAGTGTTTTTTCCTTGTTATGCTACATGACCGACTCTTGGGGAAATAGTGGGAATTATAAGTAATTATGTCAAAATGTGTATTTATAGATCAAACACATTTCTCTGTAATCCCCAAGGATGCAAAGGGTTACACGTTTCAGCCAATTAAAAGATGATAAAAAGCAAAGGCACATTAAAAGCTGGTTTATAAACGAAACGAACACCAATGTTTCTGTGAAGCACAAAAATGTACTCTGAATAAACAGTACAATATTAAAATGCACAGTAGTTTTTACCACAGAGTTGCTTCATGTTCCAGAATGTCCAAAAATAAACTTCTGCATTCTCTATAACAATGATTTTGATAAACAAGTGATCTGTGTTCTGGGAATTTTCTAAAAAGTCAGTTGCACCATCATCTGAAAGAAACGCATGGAATATTAATAATAATAATAATAATAATAATATTATTATTATGATGAAATCGCTGGGACCCGTTTTGACCCCTTGTTCAGGTCAAAACCTCCGATTCTCAGGAAGCAGAAGTGAGAGAGCTGATATTGGACAAAATGTCGGCACATCTCTCATTTCCCGTTTCGCTGTGGCAAACAAAGGAAGTGTCTGAGCTGCCAAGAAAAAATAAGATAATAATAATTGGAAATAAAAAGTGCTGTTGTCTGAAAATGACATCACTTCCTTTTCCATTCCATTTTGATAGTCACAGCATAAAAAAGGGTCAAAGTACTTCTGGTCATTAACCCTCCCCTTCCCAAACTTAACAAGGCAGTAAAAATACTCAACGGTCAATTGCTCTGCACTTCTAATTGTGGGGGAAAGTGATTCTTCCTGGTTTGGCAGTCGAGCAAATAATCGTTTTGAATTCAGGTGTTTTCTATCTGTCGGTTTTCCATAAGTTTGGAATTTGCACGGCCAGCATTACAGTCCCTGGGAAAAGCTGAGGCTAACAGGACCAGCGGTGCTGCGATCTGTGTTGAGACGGATTCTCTCGTCTGGAGGGAAACTTCCGCTCGAGTATTTGGCAGGAGAAACGCTGCCCCGGAACCAAAAGAGGACAATCTCAGACCTTCCCCTCCAGAGGTTCGGCCTTCACACTCCCAGGGCCCTGACTGGACATGCTTTTCGCTTGCCCTCGGTGGGAAACGATGGCAGCTCTTATTCGAAGCACGTGTGTCTCCCATTTCACTCTGTATATTAGCCTCGTGAGTAACCTGGAGGTGATGGATCTGAAAGAGAAGAGGGCCATAAGGAGTGGACTCTACTGAAACCCTTTATTTATCGATTTTAATTTAACTGTGATATCTTCTGTCTCTTCTGTTTAGCTGGGGTGCTTTACTCTCATGTTCCTTTAATACACCAGTCTGGAGTGATTTGTTTGTCCTCTGCTGAGAAGCACCTTAACCGAGTCTTTGTTGTAATTGAGCAGTTGAAAGAAAATCCATTCGATGCTCTAAAGAGGGATTTAATTTTTTGAGAGAGAGATATATAATTTAATGCTTTAATTCCCTAGCTTTCAGTTCCGTTCTGTAAACCTCAGAGGGTTATTTTTCGCTGTGATTGCCTTCGCACGGCCGCTAAGCCTCTCTGTCTGTCTGTCCGGGGTGGATCCGGCAGTATCTAAATAACCGGGCCATCACGCCTGGGTGGGTGTGTGGGAGAGGAGCCGCGAGGTCCAGACAGTCACCATCTTTCTCTAATGCGCAAATCGATACTTTTATTTCCCCCACCGGAACTGTCGAGTCGCCCCGTGCCTGTTCCTCTCGCGACGCCGCGGTGAGAGCGCATTATCCGTCCGAGTGCCGGGGCCACCTCGGGCTCCATAAATCACCTGCCGGCATTCAAGTACGGGCAGGAGCGGGGCTGCTGGGAAGCCGTGTGTTTCAAGTGACACCTGGACTCTGCTCCTCTATCTCCTCGGGGGTAATTGAACTATCTGCTCCGGTTATCAGCGGTAAAATTGGAAAAGACAGAACCCAGGAGGCAAAACACATAATGTCAATAAAGCTTATGGATTGGAGAGGTATTTTTGCGGGAGAGGATGAGGCGGCGTTGGGGGGCAGAGATGGATACTGTGTAGTGTAGAAGTTCCCTTAATGATAGTGACCTTCAATCTTACAGCCCTTGGAGAACAGATACAGGTTTCCACTGCCTTTTGTTATGAGTTTTCTGTTGTGTGTTACAGTATTGGTTCACCGTATCATTTTTATTGTCCTTTTTTCGCATCAGGTCTGCCTGAACATTTCTCGTTTCTGCAGACAGCAGTGCTGTAAGACTAGAAAAGGGGAAGAAAGAAAAACGACTAAAAATAAAACTCATGCCTCCAACCCCATTTTAAAATAGATTTGCTGAATTGTCTGGTGTTTTATCTGAGACGACATTGTAATGACCAGGAAGGGAGGGTTTTAGTAGAGAAGCCGAGGTCTCCATTTTTTTCCACAGAAAATCGCTTCAACCTTGTCTACTGGCATTTAAAAAAACAGCCTCTTTCCCGCATCTCGCTGTTCCTTCAGTCGGCAAACTCGCCTGGCCTCGTATTGGTCCCTGTACGTGTCCTGAAGGTGGGAAAAAAAACATTTTTGTTGTTCTTGTTATTCACTGGATGTAACCTTATCTGACCCTGAGTTTAGTTTGTGGTATTATGGCATTTTACTCTAAATGCACATCCTAATTCAGTGAAGCGATGGTACCATCCTGCCACCAGCTTGATACTAATGAAGACAAAGAGGGCAAGCACGGCTTTAGCCTTGCCTTTGGGTCTCTCTCTCTCCCTCTCCCTCTCCCTCTCTCTGTGTGAGAAATCAGAAGGGCCTCCTAAATCCAGTGTGTTTGCAATCTTATCAGAATTGCAATCTAATCAGAATTCATTCTCTGGGGAACTTAATGCCAGAATCACGTTATAAAGCCAAAATTCAGCGACAACGGTTAAGCACTGCATTTATATGAAGTGAACTGTTATGCATGAATCTATGCGTGTCTACGTTTGTTTATTTATGATTGTATTTATTCAATACGGTTACGATTCCCCCTCATCGCCTCATCAGTCAACGAGGCCCTGTCAGAGGCCTTGCGGAGCTGAATGTTTTTCATAAGCATGTGAACAGATGATCCACACTGGGAAACAAGGCTGTCCTTCAATTCATTAGGAGCCGAGGGCCCGGGGGTCCAGCACAGCAGAGCTCAATCTGCATGCAAGTCGTGATGCACGAAGCCTGAGGGACCGGAGCCGAGCGTCTTCTGTACTGCGCCGTTCCTCTGATCGCACTCGCTCTGCCCAGTAAGCGCTGTCAGTGTCCCGTATCGGACCACAGAAGCTTTTCTCTTTCGCGTGCATCGCAAAAAATACAACAGCAACAACTCCACGGCAATCATGTGTCAGACGACACCGCGGTGAGAGGGTTTATGAGATCCCACACAAGACGCATTACAAGCCCGTCATCTGAGTCTTGACACATTAAGCATTAATACAAGCCGTAAATTAGCTCATTCAGCCGCTTGTATACGGCCAAGCGTAGAGATAAATTAATGGCCACTTTATTTCACTTGTCAGCTCCATAATTACACTGTTTATGAAGCGCACCGGGGACGCGGGGCTGTGCCGCACATGTCTAACAGCTCCTCCCGAGCCGCGCTGTGGTGAGAGCTCCCCCCCGGTGCGTGTGCTTCGCCGTGTCTCTGCTCCGACCCGTGCCGGGGGTTCTGGAGGGCAGGTCTCGAGTTCTAAGCAAAACCCCTGCAGTAAAATTACCTGAAAACATCTGTCCGTGGGTCCATCTCTCGCCCCATCTCTATTTCTGTATCTCTCTCTTGCGTCGGATGCAAAATGAATACACGTGTGTTTAAACGGGACAGTCCATGTCATCCTGGGATTTGGGCTTCCTGAGCGATCATCTGGGCAGGATGTGAGAACAGGGGCAGATGGGAAAGCCTGGGAATGAAAGGCAAATTATATCCATGAACCTGCACCTGGAAAAGCTATTATTCTGGCTTTATGTTCAGAGTTGGATTGCCACCGGTCAAGGGAAGTGTTAACGGAAAACAAAAAAAGTCTTCATCACTCAATGCTTGTCTTCTCCCCCTGCCTGCAGTGAGGTGCGGCCCCTTGCCTTGACCTTGTCTGTCCAGTTTCTCTGAGGGCATCAGCCGTCACTGAACCCCGTTTCTCACTGGTTTGGGTGGCGGTTACAATACTCACCAGAAGACGCAAAGAGGAAAGGATGGCTATTTCTGTTTTTCTCATCGAGTTTCTCCCTGAAAACCAGAGCGGCTCCGACTCGTAATAGACTTACAATCTCGTTTCGGGAGTTCCCTGGGAATTAGGAATTCGAAGGTGCTTTTTTTTGGAGCTCACTTTGAATGTTGAAAAGCCGGTTGCCTTGCTCGCTTGCTGTCAGAACCCACTGTCATCACACACGAGATTGCTTTCCCTTGATCTGTCCCTTGCAGATAAAGTCCACATGCCTTTTAATCAGCGTGGACATGAGCTGCTGTTTTATTGAGCTCAGGTATGTGGTTCTGGCCTTCCCGTCCACGGAAATGCAATAAACTGAGATACCATCACACTGCCTGTGATATTACAGATGTAATCCTTCATCTTCCCTACAGAATCCAATATCCTTTTTTATCATCATTATTACTATTTGTATATAGATTATATATTTTTATAGATAAACGTGCTCTTGGTTCTCCAGACCTGTTGTCTCATCTCTCTGAAGTCACGCTCCGTCAGTTCCCTTCGCAGTCAAATTAACATTCATCGATCGTGTCCTAATCAGTTCAGATGTTAATTTTCGTGCGGCCAGCCTGACCTCACCGGAATCTGCAGCCCGGAGGGGAACATCCACGGAGTTGTCCTTTGCTTCTGGAAGCCATTTAAAATAACTTGCTCAGCCCGCTTTACTCAACCACCACCTTGAGGACAGTGGAGTTATAATGTAAATACAGCCATGTGGGTTTGTTTCTCCTTACAGTAGCGCTGCGTTGTTTCCCACGGGACACGTCTAAAAGATGTTCAGTCATGTGAGGCAGTCAAGGAGTCGACGCGTTCTAGGAAAGAGGGATGTTTGGTATTTTGGTTCCTCCACTGATATTACAATCCCACAGTGTGTTACCTGATTGTGGTTTGGCTGTTCTGTTAGGTGTCTGTGATTCCTATTGAAGTGCTTCTGCAGAAAATGTATCTGTGAAGAACAGACAGCTGTGGCAGCCAGTGTTGGCCATACGGGGGCGGAGGAAGTAGGCGAGGACGAACACGGCCACAACAGCTCTCGCGACCCCTCCTCCTTTGCTTTGCACTGTTTGACACCACATGGCTTGCACGTGTCGGGAACTCGATGGATCACTTGCCATCTTGCGATATAGTTTGCGATATTTTCTTATTTATTCAGATATTTCTTTAGTAGATTAACTATTTATTTTCTCTGCAAAACCCTACAGCTCACCCTGTGCACAGTAAATAGAGATCTATCTCAATATAGGTTTCACTGGATTGTCACTCGGTTCTTTCTGTGCCCGATTGCCTTTCATGAATATATATTGAAATAAGGTAATTCAGATGGTCTAGTGAATCAAATATGAGTGCCAGGCCAAGGAAGGCACAGGAAGCCCTCCTGGTTATGTATGCATGTATGTATGTATTTATTGATGCGCTTTCTCCCTGGAGAGCACACAGTACCGAGATGCGTCATTTCTGTACGATCTCTCGGCACCGTCTCCCCCCAGGTGATTGTTGTTGTTTGGGAAATAAAGAGCCGATTGTAACCTCACCGCGGCTGGCTGGCAGGCGGTCCGGCGTCTCTGCAGAATATCCCGAGCTAGGAGGGGTGCGGGGAAAAAGACACCAAACATGATTGTTTTTAAAAGCAAGTATGTGGGCTATGGGTTAAAGATGCAGCGATCTGCGTGAAGCGCATCTGTAGCAGCTTTCATGTGAGATCTGTCTTGTGCACTTATTGTTTTATTTTTTTTCTGGTTTGTTTGTTGGGTTTGATTTTGAAGCCAATTATTCCAAACTCGTCAGATCAGACCCAGGGGTCATTGTTGACCGTGCTTGGAGGTGTCAGTGGTGCTAGTTTTGACCATTCTAACATTTCCTTTCTTTATTTCAGATATTCTGCAGTACTACCTGAAGTGCAGCATCGGATCTCCCAACCCTTTCCAGCAGGTTGGTCTGGTTATTTATTTATTTAGTTATTACCCCTTCATGGTCACAGTTCCTTTCTAGTTAAAAACCCCTCCGATACCTGCCCAGGCCAGAGCAGAGAGAAACCAGAAGTACACCATCAGGGCATCAAGAGAAACTGTTTGACCGTAATCCGTTGTCTGGTGCTGCTCTTGTTCTTTGAGGACTAAATCTCATATTACTGAGGCCACCTCAGGCCTCTGACCCATGTCTGTTACCGATCTGAACATCAGCCAGCAGTTCGGGAGCAGTGACTCCGGATCCGGACATGATCATGTTTCTCAGGTTGTAAGCATCTGCTCGCTCCTCTGATCCTGTCGAGACACTGCAGGCAACAGAGCCCGGCCCATAAAGACTAACAATAAATAGATAAGTCCCTCAAGTGATGAAGCCGGCGATGGATGGGAGTCGCACTGAGTTACTGCGTGTGAAGTAGGGCACCTGTTTTCTAATGTTGTTCATTCACTAATTGAATTAATTCGTGCCACCCATAATTTTATATATCTAAATTGATAACATTTGCTTTCTATTTTTTTCTTTTCTCCCAGTAACATTTTGATCAGTTCTCCAGAGACCCCTTTGCATGATTGACCCACAGATGCCGTATATAAACACGTTTGTTTGAGTTCTGGTCCCTGCTGTTAGTATAGACGTTGAATAACAAGAGAAATACTAAAGGGACGGACAGAGTAATAGCTGACGTCTCTCTACAGCACTAAAGAATGAATATAAAACTCTGTCAGGTACAGCAGTGCTGTAGTCCAGGGCATTACTCCCGCAGAATCAGCTCTCATTGTTTCTGACACACATTTACAACAACAACAGCAACGAGAGACAGATATTGAATGAAATCCTCTCCCTGCGCTCTATTCCCACAGTCGTCTTCTCTGATAGGAACGGACGTGAGTGCTGGGACTCAGTTCCTGCTCCTGCTCTGCTAAAAGGCCCGACTCCTGGCCTTCAGAGCCTTCCTGGCAGATTCAGGAGTGCTGTTTGCTCAGAGAGGCAGAAGGTGTAGAGAGAACACATCCATTCCTCAAGTAGCCGTCAAATATTAATGCGCTTCGAAGGGGCTATGAGGCACAGCGTGCCTCTAATGGAGGGGCGACTCCCTCGCTCTCGTTTACGCGTGACTGTGTCCGGTGCCAGTAGAAGCTCGTGCTGACAGTGTTCGCTCTTTTTTTTTTCCCTCGCTTGATCTGTGATCAGGGCAGGGCAGGGCCTCCCTTCCGAAAGATCCTCCGCACACGGTATTAACACTTTGTGGAGGGGGTTGGAGGAAGGAAGTTTTCTGAATCTTCTCTGACGAAAGAGCGCTGGCTTGTGACGGCTCCCAGGTTAAACTGAGATCGGTCTGTAGAAAGTCAGGTTCTCGGGGAATTTAATCTTTTAATCAAATCTGGACTCACAAGTAGCAGATTCCAATTATGATACTCGGTGAGGGTTGACAGAGGACTCTTCCCTCTTCCTAAAGTCACCCCACTGTGAAGGACCGCTGTGTTTATTTATTTATTTATTTAAGAACATAACACAGTGTCCAGTCGAGAGGAGCCCATTCTCCCCATCGTGCTCGTTTGGTGTCCATTAATAACCGAGTGATCAAGGATCCTATCCAGTCTGTTTTTGAATGTTCCCAAATTGTCTCTTCAGCCACATCGCTGGGGAGTTTGTTCAGATTGTGACGCCTCTCTGTGTGAAGAAGTGTCTCCTGTTTTCTGTCTTGAATGCCTTGAAGCCCAATTTCAATTTGTGTCCCAGGGTCCGTGTGTCCATTTATAATGTTGTGACCGGATGCTGGCCACGGGTTCGATCTGCCCCTGTCCTCAGTCACTCCCCCACTCCCCCACTCAGCCCCTGGTCCCACAGTGGGAGTTGACAGCGGCGCGGGGGTGTCATCTGACCACGGTGTCTCTGCTCCTCTTATAGAAGCTGTCTGGCAGCCACAAGGCCCTGGTGGAGATGCAGGATGACGTGGTGGAGCTGCTGCGTTCGGCCATCCGCGATTATCCGCAGTCCAAGGTGAGTGGGGCGTGACATCGGCACCGCCTCTGACACAGAGGACAAAAATACGCATGTGTGGCGTGTACGGCTGATGCGACCCATGTGTTATTGGATTAACTTTATTTATCTTCTTTTTTTGCAGCAGGGGGAGGACAACGTGTAGGTTTTGCGTTTCATGCAGTTAAATGACTGTCACTGGAATAACAAAGAAACTTAAACTTCCCCCACTGCAGATGGATGTAGTGCGCACACGCACACACACACACACACACACACACACACACGAGCATGTTGCTAGTTAACGTCACAGCTGTCCCCCCTGCCCCAGTATAGCTGTGTTCAGTTTCTTTTTATACTGGTTTTCTATGGGGCCCTGTCTCTCTTTCCCAGAGCCCTGAATGGTGTTTTTGTCCCCCGCTGATCTCTTTAACTGGCCGCGCTGAATAGCAAAGTGCTGCCCAACAGTTTTGGACTCACTGGGGTGGGGGGGAGAGTGGGGGGATAAAGTCTATTGAGAGGAAGAGTGCTGACTCGGGCAAACCTTTCCTCTGTAAGTGAAAGAGGCCCGGTCACCTCCACGATCCAGGAAACTTGACCTTCACTCTTTTTGTTGTTGTTGTCATAGTTTTATAAATACCAGTTTTGCTCTTCTGATGATGATGATGATTATTACACGTCTCTGCTCCTGTGTGTGTGTGAGAGTCTGTCTCTGTGTTTATAAAGATATAGGTGTATGCATGCGTTTAATTTTGCGTTCTCTCACGTCTCCTCTCCTCTGAATGCCTGCAGGGGAATCTGGAGCAAATCCAGGGGGTGTTGAACACCACGGAGATCGGGCTGCACCAGTTGACCGCCCTGGTGGACTGCCGCAGCCTGCACATGGTGAGTGAGTCCAGCAGCTACTCCGTCCTGAGGACACGGGGGGCAAGACCTCTTGGGGGAATTGGGATGGGATGGTATGGAGGGGGGTAGTACAGTACAAACACCTTGTTGTAATTTACATCCACGGCCCACCCAGTTCTGGTTCCTAAAGCAGGGCCTAGTCGTCTCATTAGTCAAGACCCGTTAACAACCGTAGTTGGTCTGCGAGACTCTGCCGAAACGAGGAGCAGCAGTGGCGGTGTTCTCTAGACGGCTGTCCAGCTGGCAAATCAAATACCCGGCAAAATCTATATCTGGTGTTTTTCATTTGCCTTTTCCAGACGTTTTCCAGATAAAGCAAATCAGTTCAGGTTTTGTAGAGCAGAACCGTTTCTCAGTCCCCGATAGTCAGGGTTGATGTGCAGATGGGAAAAATAATCCGCGTGCGTCTCAGAGCGGAAGGAAAAAGGCGTTTTCTTGACCTCCTTCTCTTGCCTCCGTTAATCCCTCGGCCACCGGAGACTCACTTGTCCGTCGTGTGGATCCGCTGACATCTATTTTTCGAACGGTAGCATGTACTCTCTGAGAGACCGCAGAGGATTTCTGTTAAATAAATATTGATTTGTTCTCCCCAGCGTTTCATCGACGAGCTCGACGGAGATTTATTTCTCACAAACTAATAGGTGCTGTGCTTGAAAATCACCCTTATTGACGGGAAGATTAGCCAGTCTTCAAATAAATTGCTAAACTGGCTCTTCCTTTGAGCTGCGGAGATCCTCGGTCCTCTCTGAAAGCAAAGTCAGCCATTGATCTCCAACTGAGCCTCAAACCGAGATAGAGAGAAAAAGAAACGAACTCTGAACCGCAGTGTGCTTCTGTGGGGTTTGAGGGATATTGGCTTTGATTTATACATCATATTGCATATCTTAACCACTGTCTCCATCAGCGTTCCCCAGCAAGTGTGCCACCAGGAGTGGACAGGTAGCAAAAGTGTGCCATCATGTGTGGACAGGTGTCATGAACATACATACATTCAGAGAGACACAAACACACGCATAGTTACATAATACATACATAAATGCATATTTGAAACTTGCATCCATCCACTTTAATGCAAATCTACACGTATATCGTCCCGAGTCTTCCAGTGAAGGCTCTTGTATTGATGGTGCCGTGGGCGGGGTTAGAGGGAGCTGTGTTTCAGTCACAGCCAATGGAAATCAAGACTCTGAGCTTCTCTGCAACTCAGGCAGCTGAAACACTAAATAGCAGCCCTCATTATTCATAAATGGCAGTAGGATTTGTGAAATATTTACAGTAATTCGTTCCCCTGCGCAGCGAACACACACTCGCATTAAATAAGAGCTTTCTGCGCTTTCCGCTTGGTCCCCGAGACATCGCCAATCTCTCGGCAACAGTGAACGCATTAAATAAATCATGTTTTATCCGTGTGTGGTGCGTTGGACACATTTGGCTGCCGGTGCTCTTGGCCTCAGTCTTTCCGAGGCGCTGCGCTGTTCCCAGCCCGAGCCGGTCAGAGCGGGAGTCTGGAAACAAAGCACCGCTCCCCAACACTGCGCCCTCCTGTAGGCACCCCCGTGAGCATCGGAAACCTGATTTATGCTTCTGTGGAGATGCATATACACGTCTCTGCGTAGCGAAGCACAGAAGGGGTTTCTGGGTAAGCGTAGCACCACAGAGGAGCCGACGCGCACACCTCCAAAACCTCAACTGCGCCTTGTGTGTATCGGTGGTGCTCTGCATCAAACACTGATTGGTTGAGCAGGGAAGAATATCCGGTAGTAGCAAGTATTCTGAGAGCCACGGCCAAATGCTCAGCTGTGCTTAATTGGCGAATTCTGGGTCAGCTGGTGTGCAATTTGTGGCTGTAGGCGCTGCAGCAGGTCAGAAAAACGATGTGGTGACATACAAGTGTTTAAAATGCATCTCTTCAAAAGTCCACTTCAGAAAGGGGTTAAAGGTCATGTTTTGAAATTGGGGATGTTAAGGTTTTGCGCAACAATAGTTACACTTTTTTTATGATGTTTTTTTTTTTTTCTTCACCCACAGTATCTCTGGGCGTTGGTGTTTCACATTATGCAGATCTTGCAAAAAAACAAAATGCCCCAAAAAGAGGGAACGCTATGACATTTAGACATGATCTTAAAAATGCACAAAAAAAACAACTGCAGTGTATGTTTTGCAGCCACAATTCAATTTCGGCAACTTGATCCATCAGTTTGCGTCATTTCTGGGTTTCTTCTCCGTTTTCTGTAGATCCTGTGACACTGCCCCCTAGTGCCCGCGTTAACGTTGCATGCAGGTATATTGGCAGACACCTCTGCGAACGTCTGCCTATGACACCAGCGCATGTTCACACCATTAGCACTATCAGGCCCCGTTTCTCGAGGCAGGCGAAGCAAAGCCACGCAGGATATCAGTGGTGTACGAAAAGGGAGTATTGCAGGTGTGCGTGTCTGTGCTGTGGGTAACGGCTGTGTCTCCCGTGCTCAGGACTACGTGCAGGCGCTCACTGGGCTGTGCTACGACGGCGTGGAGGGCCTGATCTACCTGGTGCTGTTCTCCTTCGTCACGGCACTCATGTACAGCTCCATCGTTTGCAGCGTCCCGCACACCTGGCAGCACAAGAGGTAAGACCTGCCCGCGCCGGCCAGCCTTGCTGCTCCTCCGCTCTCTCTCTCTCTCTCTCTCTCTCTCTCTCTCTCTCTCTCTTTCTTTTTGTCATCTTTGGTTTTCGTTGGTTCTGTTCCCCCAACCCTTTTTTTATTTCCCCCACTCTGAAAATGTCCAAAACCACCCCAGCTCATCTCAGCCATCCCTCTGAGCTGCGCGGACCGGACCGGGCTTGTCTCCTCGGATCAGCCCCACTCTGTGTATAGAGAGAGTTTGTCTGGGGCAGAGAGGGGTGGGGACTGACAGCCTCTCTGTCCAGGAGGGGAAACGGCCCTGTGACATGGCGGGTTGCTGCCGTGGCCAAAGACCTGACCAGTGGCCCGAACCACTGAAGCTGTTTACCAGAGATCGTGGAGGATTGACCTGTTGCCCGTCACAGGTTTTCCCCTAAAATAGTCTGAAGAGCAACCCCAAACATCACCGTCTGCAGTGCAACAATCCCCTCTGAGATGTGTTCTGGAGAGAGGGTTCAAGGACTGCCACAGCGATGTACCAGGATGGCTCAGGGCACTGGGGGGGTAGCAGACGTCCAATCAGATGCAGAGAATCTCTGGCATTTGGTGTTGAGTTCACTGAGTCACTTGAGCAGAACAGCTGTCGGTGCTGAGGTGCGAGACCCCGGCTATAATCTCTCGGTGCTGAGGATACTGTGTGAATCAACGTGAAAATAAATGTGTGTGTGAAATTCCCACGCCAAGTCCCTGGGGTTCTCTGGGTGCTTCCTGAATAACCGGTGATGGCGCGTGGTCGATCCGTGTGGCAGAGACGTGGTGGGCTGCGGTGCCACGGCTACTGTGTTTGAGTGGTCCGCTGCGAACGTGCGTGAGACACCCAGGAGGAGAGAGACCCTGCAGCAAGGGGTGCCTGGGAAATAACAGCCAATGGTTGTTTTCTAGTCTTTTACTTTCTCATGAGTGTAATGTGTAGTTTGTGTATGTAAAGCTTGTATGAAACACAGGAGCGGATTTATGTCAGGGTGACTTGAAAATCAGTGCTGCCCTCTAGTGGAATTGTAGGATGAACAAATAGTGGTGACGACCCAGTTTGGTCCCTTTGTGTGTTAAAAAGGAGAACTTAAAGCACAGTACAGTACACAGTTGGGTATTGAAGTAAGAATGTAGTGCGGTGTGGTTTGTTTTGTTTTGTTTGTTGATTGGCAGGTAGATTAAATTAGTTGAATGCGAGTGATTTTCCACACTGACAAATATCTGGAAAAATGGCAGTTAATGAGGAGATGTTAGGTCTTATTTGGACAGATGAACACGAGGGAATTAACCCGTCTCTCACTGCTGCCTATTCGGGATCAGGAGGTGTTGGCGAGACTAGGGGTCTTTGGACAGCCTCTGAGAGCGGGTTCTTCCCCACTACCTTTTGTTTATTTGCCCTAAAGCCCTGTGTGAGTGATCTGGAGAAAATAAAGCAAAATTATGCCTGTGATATGTAGCCTAATAGAGGGGAACCATCTCACAAACCCCAAGCATCCTTTCAAGTTAGATATCCTCTATTACCTCTCTGAAGGAAAACCCTCCCCAGGACTGTCCATATCACAGATTGATAATACTTTGAACTCCGTCCCGCCACTCTTACAGTTCCCCATCCCGGTTGATCAAACACAGTTTAGCTGGCGTGCTTTTTAATGAACACCTCTCTCGTTAGTCTAATACGGGAGCAGTGTTCACATCTGAAGACTGGGAATCGAGAGGTCGATGTCCCACACAGGTGAGAGCATGTGACAGCGCTATCGAGGGGGGGCGTGAGAGTATCGCTGAATCGCTAAGTGTAGGAGCTGATGGAGGGGGTGCTCGAGTGATGTGTGGGCAGCGTAAAAGCACTGATCAATCAAAAATCTAAATCGCCAACCCACACACTTCAGTGGCAGTCCCAACCTGGGAAGGCACAATGGCACAGAGAGGCGACCCGTTTGGGGTTTGTGATCGCATCCCGGCCGTCGGGCGGAGACGGGTATCTCTTGGGGGAGCCGGCGCGTTCCAGCTGTTTTCACCCCGACACATCCTGTGTTGTTTTTGTGTTGTTGTATTTTTTATGATTTCACAATCACGCCCATCGTGTTTGCTTGCTGCAGTCTGGTGCCCGAGAGGTGGGTGGTTGTCCATTGTGTCCAGAAGCTCTCTGCTTTCGCTTTTCATTGTTTTCTTCCTCTCCATCACCTCACTTCTTCCATTTCCTCTCTGTTCTTCAGCAGACAGCGCCGTCAGAGCGTTGATAAAGATCACCCCCTGGTCAAATAGTACTTATACATGTAGAAGCATAGAAGTAAATATAATATAGACTAACATAACACATGCATAATATATAAACATGAAACCAGTGGTAACCAGATAATAGTGTTTATTTATTCATTCACTACTGTGATAAAGGGGGCCTCCTGTTAGCTTTGCCTTCCTGCTTCCAAACGCGTTCCCCGCCACGGTCTCCTCCTGGCTTTTGCTCTGAAACGGAAACCTCCATCGGTGCCGTCCGGCCGGGCATCTCCCCGGGCTCTGGACCGCGTCGCGAATCTGAATTCGCGCGGTGCTGTGGCACTTGTGGTGCTTGCTGGGTCTCGGCATGCCCTCTGTGTCGGTGGCGGCGATGGTGGCGGTGGCGGTGGCGGGTGGGAGGGTGGTCCCTGGCCTGTGTGTTGTATTTCATTGTGCTGTTTTCTTGGTCCTGAAGGAATGAGGAGGAAGGCGAGGAGGAGTCCGTGGCTCATGGCAACCGGCAGACTCACGATAACCTTTACCGTGTGCACATGCCTAGTCTGTACAGCTGTGGAAGCAGCTATGGTAGTGAGACCAGCATTCCCGCCGCGGCGCACACTGTCAGCAATGCTCCGGTCACAGAGTACATGTGAGTTAGCCACATGGGGTCTTCTCTCTCTGTCCACTCACACCTTTCACTTTTGTTTTGTCTCCAATGATCAAGCTCTTTATTTTTTAATACATATACATTTATGAACACTGCACGCTTCTCTATCAATCAGTGTCTACATGTGAACATGTCACGTGAGACGCAGTCATGTGATTTAAAGTGACAGTGTGCTGGACTGGTGACTGTAAATGTAAAATAAGTCTTGCAGGGGAATCTACCGTCCCAATAATGACCCCATCTTGAGCATCACAGTCACTTTAAATGGCCGATTTTCTTTTTCTTTTGTTTTTCGCAATCAAGAAAACAACTTTGCAAATTTCCATGACAGTTATGATTCACTGCATGTTTTTTTTTTTATAAAGTACAGTCTAACGGGCCTGCCTGTTGACCCTGATACTTAGCACAGGTGGGCTACTGCATGAACGTCTGAATTCTCTGATTTAAACATGAGGCTCAATCTGCCAAATCTGAAACCGTGCGAATGTTATGAACCCAATGACAGGACAGTGCATGATGTGTCGAGTTATGTAGTGTTGGAAGGAGACGAAATGTAGAACTGCACTCTATAGAAAGAGCTCCAGGTCTTCTGTTTACCAATTTGTCCTGTTTGGCGAGTCTAGCCTGAGTTAACATTTCTTAACATGTCCAGAGTTGCAGTCTAAACCTGAATCCCCACAGCAGGTTTTAACGGCTCTCAGAGTAGGAAAGAGACAGGAAAACCCCATTCATAGCGCTGTGAGGCTGTCCTTTGTAATCCCTCTCTGAGCAGAAAGCCACCGTCCCAACGGGCGCCAGGAAGCTGTTCAAACCGCATGGGAGACGGACGGCCGAGTGGGGGAAGAAGCAATAACAGCAGCACCTATAGATATATAAATCAATCAAGAATAGCAATAGAAAACTGGCTTTGTGACACATTCATCTAATAAGAAGGAGCCGATTTTAGTTTTTTTTTCTTTTCTTGTGTGCTGTGAATGAGTTTGAGGTGATCCTGGGGTTTGTGGGTGACTTTGTCGTCTTGCGGCCCCGAGCAGGACTGGTGTAACTGGTGTCTCATTTCTATATTGTAACGCAGGAACCAGAATGCAAACTTTCAGACTCCGCGGTGTGAGAACACCCCTCTGATTGGCAGGGAGTCCCCTCCACCTTCTGTAAGTGTCCAGTTTAACTTTGATACCACTCTGATGAGTGTCATTTTGGCAGCCTGATTTTATTTAATTAATCAATTAATATTTGCTTTGCTTTTGATTTCATTTTTTGCATATCACATTCTGCGAGGTCTGTATGCACATGCTCATCCAGGTGGCAAACAAACAATAACAATCAGGCTTCAGAAAAATGTATTTGACAGTTACATTCTTCAGTATTTAATTCTGATGAAGCGTGTGTGTGTGTGTCCCCCTGCTCATTGAAGCGCCGGTGCAGAGAAACCATGCGAAGCCCCCTGTAGCAGGCGATCTGTCTGGCGTTTTGCAGGACGTACAGCAGGCAGCATTACCCATACTGCCCTGTTGCTTGGCTTGCCCTCCAACCTCCCCATTCTGAGATTCAGGTTGTTCACTGTAGGTTGAGGCTTTTGCTCCCATGTCTATTAATGATCTTGGGCGAGAGCTCAAGTCAGCAGGAATTTTTAACACCTTCTCTCGTGTTTTGGAAATCATTTATAAATGGCTTTGAATGCGAAAGTGTGTCATGCTGAGTGGACAGTTTCAAGTTGTCACATAGTTTCTTTCATATGAAAGTGTGAGTGCGTTGATGTGATTTCGATGCTGCACTTGTGTCCTGATACTGCTGACGTCCCATTTCTGCCAGGGAGGGGGCCTGGTTTTACTTGTTCCAGTACGGCTGACAGACAGGTATTTGTTGGCACGGGTCCGAGTCACTAAAGAAGCAGGGCAGCCTGGTGCATTTAGAACACTTATACTGGTTTAATTTAATTTAGTTCAGTCTATTTCAGCCAGAGGTTGAGTTCCTGAGTTGAGTTCTGGGACAGTGAATAGGACAGAGCTGTGTATCTGAGCTAGCTGAACTGGAGGAATCTGAACACAGATCAAAGTCCGTGTTTGATTTAGAGAACAACCTTATGCTGACACACATACCTGCCTGTGGTCTGTGTCCCGAGAGCGATTCGAAATTAAAACCGAAACCTCCACTCCCAAACATCCGCCCCACGTTGTTCCAAGGGGACAGTGCGGTGGTCTGTGATGCATCTCGCTCTTTGGGACAGTTGCTGCTGGTCTCCTCGTCTTTAAAGGTGACCGTGGATTTGCCCGGTCCTGCCCAGGCTTCCCCCAGACATTCTAGAAAACCACCAAGGATTGGCTTCAATAGAGACGGCATCCGCACCTCTAGGGCCTCTGAACCGCAAGCGTATAGACCTGCAGTGTGACTTCCCTCGCCGTCTGCGTCAGTTTTCAGGACAATGTACTTTTCGGATTAATTAATTGTTTTTTAAATTTTATTTTAGCTAATTGTAACGAACAGTGAGCCCCTGCTTTTGTAAAACCACACAATGTAATTCTACCGGACAATATTTCATTCGTACACTCTTGCCATACACACACACACACACACACACACACACAATTATTTTGGGGAGTATAATTGAATCCTTCCTCAGTGGCTCAATCTTTCACACCCATCGCGGGATCATGTGGAAACTGCAGAGAACAGGAATGAAGGCTAGAGTGTCCCCTCTCTCCTCCTCCCATGCTAGTGTGAGGGGTGTGTCTGCGGCGCCCCCTGCAGGGCGGGCCGCTCTGTGTGTCTTGTTGCTCGTAGAGGCTACACTGTTCTCTCTTTTTTTTTTTTTTTTTTTTTCCTGTTTTCTTTTCTGCAAACCCACACAGTTGTATTTGACTGCCACGGACAATAACAGCCATCACAGCTGGCAGTTAAAGCCCTCCGACAGTGCAAGATCGTTTTGGTAACAGCGTCTGCTATTCTAACAGGTACTGAAAACATGCCCCTCCCACCCTGCTCCTGCACCCCCCACCCCACTCCCCGAACTCACCTCCCCACCGCGCCCTCTGGCAAGTGTCTCACCGCCCCCCCGCCCCCTGCACTCGTCTGTCACCTGTGATCTCAGCAGAGGTTTGGGCAGCATGCCGTCCCCCCGCCGACTGTGCGTTTATCAGGCACTGCATTTTTGGTTTGTTGCTCCCGTTTCTTTTTGTTTGTTTTTGTTTTTTTTGCTTTGTTTGTTTTTTTTTGTTGGTTTGTTCTTGGTCTGTTATACCTCTGACAGCTATAGAGTCCCTGGGCGAAAAGAGGATCCAGTTGAACTCGCTCAAATTTAAGAGCCTTGTCCCCCATTTGTTTTGCGAAAGGAGGACTGTCACCAATCTGTCAGGAGAAATTCGGAAATACACTTAACTTCCAAAGGTTTTTGTGGCCTTATGTTGTGTGTGTGTCTAAAGGAAGTAAAGCACCACAGAGCTCTGTTGGATGTTGCCCTTTTTAACTTCTGGGCCTCAAACCCTTTCACCAGATCTGCATGACGTTTTCATTTCATATCCTAACCTACTCTGTTACTGAGTGTCTTGTCAGTGGGATGCTTGCTTGTGTAAGGAAGTGTGGCAAATGAAACGGGAGACTTGAGCCGTGACGGTAGAGGAATATTGTCCTGCAGCTCCATGTGTTTGAGGAATGCAGTTCCCGTCCGTGCGCACAAGGCGGCGCTGTTGTCGCAGAGTAATCGTCAGTTTGAGCCGGGGTTGTGTGTTGATGCGTCTCTTTCACAACGTCGGGGCGATTGCAGGAGCTTTGTTTCCTCCCTGTAACTCTGTCTTGAAGGTTGTGCTGTTCAGCTGTGGTTTGGGATACTCGTCACTTTCCCCTGAGATCCTCGTCCTGTCTGTCTGCTGGGACGTCCTCCCTTTCTGGTTATTTATTTTCCTTCTTTTCTTGTATTATTAATTCTGGTTCCAACGTGTCCTTGGAAGCTGCAGAGGGTGGGGGGGGCGGGGTGTGACCATGCAGAGCTTGGTCAGGTCCTGTTAATCCTCTCGGCGGTCCCTGCAGGCAGTTATCTCCCCTCAGCACCTTGCCGCACCGCTGGGGAGGATGCTAAGCTGTATCGAACACGTCTCGGTCTTCAGGCTCAGCTCATGCCGTGTGACCTTCACTGTAAAGTAGGACTGGCAGTGTTCAACCGTAACACACAATGAATACATTTACACATGCCGCATGATTGTAAGCAGGTCTCCTCTCGCCGCTTGCTGTGCGTGTGCGTGTGCGTGCAGAGATCTGCATCCTGCATTCAAGATGGCCAAATGCAAACGGGTGACCAATGCATGAGGGACCAGGGAAGCCACTGTCTGGCACCGGAGGTGATGTAGGCGGACTGGGGTGCTGCATGTCGGTGGACACGGTTTAAATGTTTCTTAGAGGTTAGAAGTGAGGCGCCTTGTCTGCCATTCATGGTGAGGGCATAGAGTCCGTTGGGCATCATGTACCTCAACATCAGAGCTGCAGGACAACCAGATGCTCTGCATGTGCCGGCTGTGTCCGCTCTCCTCTTCTCCTGCGTTAGCAGGCAGGTGTTGGCCGGTGGTGCCCTGCCGGCTATCCTCCGGGCTTGGCTCCGGGGTCCCTCGGTGTCTGTGTGTGGCGGCTGGGCGGGCTGCGGGGATTGGCGGTGTGACAGTGGGTCTCTGTGCTGAGCCGGCAGGAGACAGAAGCCGAGAGGAATATTACAGAGGCTTGGGAGAGGATTGTGAGGTATCAGAACAGGAGGGATTGGCCGTGCTGACAAACTGCTCAGTGGCTCGATCACGTGCCTTTTACTGATGAGGTTTTAAGGTTTATCTCCTTTTGCTTTATTTCTTCTTGTTATTTAAGTGTGTTCATCCCAGGCAGTGTCTCATTGCTTCAGATACAACAACAGTATATCTTGTGCGTTTCATTTTTTAATGTATTGATTATGATTATTTTATCTATGTATTTATTGATTAACAGATCACTCTGCATCTCGCATGCTTTGCGTCGTGTTCACGGGCGGCGTGGCGGTCAGAGCCCGAGTCGTACCGATTGCAGGGTCTTATTTTGAGCGGAACACTTCTGAATTTAATTAATATATAATTGTGTGCGTCTATAGGTAATTAAACTGCTGCGAGCTCCATCAGAATTAAATAACCAGATAAAATCTTGACTCGTGTGAAGTTGCCACTGAAGTTCAAAAGGGTTTATTCCATATCCACTTTGGAGACGTTTTATTTTTTAAAAGGGTCTTACGCAGTATTTATTGGGAATCTTCATTGTTTCATAACAGGCTGTCAAAATGACGCTTCTGAAATCCCAGGGTGTCTGTTTTCTATTGATTGTACTCTGTGTTGTCGTTGCCAGTCTGTGTCGTTCTCCCGCCTCACTGACGCCCCCCCCCCCCAGCTGCCAAACCTGCTCTGATGCCTTTCATTCATGTTTTGGATCATCTAGTGTTGTTCACATCTGTACTGGATCTCGTATTGAAAAGCATACGACGATCAGAACCTCGTCCTTAACTGATCTGCATTTTTATTTATTTTTCCTTTATTTTTTGAATGGAAAAAAGTAATTGCATGCAAATAGGAAAAACTGTTTGCTGACATAAATGGTTGTTTTTGTTGCTTTTCCTTGCACTGTTATACTGTCCTGCTTTTGAACGATAAGCCTATTATAGTAAAATTACATTAGCAGAACATGCATTAGGTAAAAGATCAATTCACCAGCTTATTGTTAACATTAGTAATGTAGGAGTAGTGGTAATATGGAACTAACCTCTTTAGTAAGTTGCTTCCTCAGTCAAACTAACTGTGTGAGAGTATGAGAGGTAATCTCAAGTGATTAGTGATATTTCGTAGGTCATAGACTTTAACTTGGTGTGTCCGGTTATTCACTGAACAACTCGAGAGGAATAGTCTGTTGTCCTCACCGAGCAGAGTGGTGTGTCCATCTCCCAGGGCCTGGCTTTGGCTTGACCAAGTCTTTGTCTTTGGGATGACTCCTTTAGGTCCCAAACTGCTCTTCCCTCCATCCTGTGTCCCTGTGTGTGTCAGGGCTCCTGCGAGGCGCAGACACACGTTTCTACCTTGTCTCTCTCTTTTGTCTCCCGCAGTACACCTCAAGCATGAGGGCCAAATACCTCGCCACCAACCGCCCGGACCCCAGCCCCAACACCGTTCACTAAAGGCCCCCTCGCCCGCCCCCCATGGAGAGAGCCCAGGGGACCCCCACCCCCTCCCCGCCCCACCTCCACTGACACGCTACCCCCCAGCCCAGCAGGAAGCTCCGCCCCACTTCCTCCCTCACCCGGAGCTTCGTGCGTCCTCCGCCAAGGCGACCAGCCAACCACTGCTTGGATGTGCACTTACAGAAGAAAACACACATGTACGCACCGTGTTGTGTCAATGATGCAACTTGATGTTATTTTCCTGTTCGTGTTTTTTGTTTGTTTTTCTAAAGACAAACCCTCGAGACTTTGACCTGAGCAGGACACGCCCACCTCTCTGCTCCACAGGGACTGTAACGGAGATCGTTAGTGCCGATTGGATTCAGCCTCACCTGCCCGGCCCCGGGGCCACAGAACAACACCCTGCTGCCATTGTCTGCTGGGCGGTCCTGGTGCTGCTGGTTCGAATCAGCGCTGGGCTCTGACGGGCCCGACCCCCACAACCCCCACAACCCCCACAACCCACTTCGGTGTTTGTGCGTGTTTGTGTGTATGCAAGCATTTCATCTTTTTAATACCCATCCCACCCTTTTATTTTTTGTATAAAACCAGAACCCAGTTTCCTCCTGACCGCACGTTCGCAGTACGTTCATTCAGAGTCATTATTTCGATGTGTTTATCTGTTGGATTGTAGATACAGCTGTAGTGCTCAAAGACAGCGCTCTCCCTCTGAGCAGTGCATTATGGGCCGTGGGGGGGTTGTGCGTCTCTCGGCCATCAGTCTATCTTTACACCATTTTAAACCTACAGGAGGCGGGTGCACTCTTTCTATTCCACCTTTATTTGCTGTTGAGTAGTTTGGCCTTTGAGCGTTACCCCTATTCCGATTCTGCTGCATAAAATATTTGGTTTTCTTAAGACAACAATGAATTAGATTGATAGTAATCACTTATTTTCTTGCACAGCATTTTAACTTGTTTTAATTTTATTGATTTGTTTACAATGGATCATACAGTAGGCAAAGACTTGTGGAAACCTGTTCCTCACGCGATTCTTTTACTTGCATGAACCCGTGTTGCCGTACGATTCGTGACATTTTATAATTCCAGGCGCTTGGCGTGTTAATGCCGTGCCGACCACTAGTGCATCATTGTGTCTGTTAAAGAGGAAATCGTACTGTAAACAAACAGATCTGGAAGCAGCGCACAGCCTGCCAGGTGACGGAGCTGGAGACGGCTCTGCAGTTTGCTGTGGACTTCAGTTACAGAGATGGAAAGAGCAGCTGTGCTCCTGCGATTAACACACAAGGTGATTATAAAGTTATTCCCTGACCTCAGCTCACAGGGGCGGGGATCTGAAGGCAGTGTGTTTTAATTCGCACAATTGCTGTCCATTGCTCGGTGCAGGTGAGTTTCCTGGTGCATTGTGGGAAATTCTGCTGCAGTGGACAGAGCTTCTTGTTTTCTGATAAAATCTAGGAGTTCATTTTACTCAGTGCTACAAAACAAATGATACGAGTTTTCAAAAGGGATCAAATTTATACCACTTTGTGTTACTTGTACATGTGTTTCTAGTGGGTCACTCTGGTTTCCCCTAGAATCATGACCAGCGAAACATTCCACATCGGAAGAGCTGTGGACCTGAGGCATTAACTGTTCTTACTCTCATTTTGTGTCCTTCATTTTATTTGTTTGTTTGGTAAGAGAGGGGCAAATCGACGATCTATTGGACTTTTTTCACCAACATATCATGAACCAGTGCTCAGTGCCCCTTTTATACCGGCTACAGTAGGGAACCACGGTAGATACCGAAGACCAGACGAAATGAAAATGCGGACAAGGGACCGAGTTGACTAATCACCGCGTCTCGTGCTTTTTCCCTGGGCTGCCGCCATCGCACTGTACTGCCAATACGCCAGAGAAACCGAAGCAACCGAGCCGCAGCCCTCACTCAAACCGCAAGCGCCGGAGAGCACGTGGGACGGCGGAGGGGCCCCGGCACGGACTCTCGCTGTCCGCCAGGATCCGGCGCATTCCACGCCACGCCGGGGCCCCCGAGGGCCAGGGAGGCACAGTGACCCGTGCCAAAGCTGTGGCCATCACAGGGAACCTTCGGGACTTACTCCGGCCTTCGCAAAAACGCCGAAAAGGTGAAAGGGAAACATTTCGACCAGAAAGACGATAATCCAAAGTCAGAGAGGAGGAGGTGGAACTGTAGTCTCTGCTTTTTAATTTCCTTATTTTTTTAATTACTGTAATAAGAGAGACTTTGGTCTAGATGTTGATTTTAAATTTGTATGACGAGCTTTGTGAATGCACATGAAACCAAGGCATCAGTGCTTTGTTTTTGTTTTTTAATCGCGATAATGTGACTAACAAATACTGACACTAGAATCTGTCCACCTTTTTTTCTTCCTTAGTTTTTTTAGTGGATTTGAAATTTTCTTCCCTCAGTCACGGGCCGTAACAACGACAACGACGACAAAGACAAAAAAACGTGAAAGTGGCTCAGGCAGCCGCCCCCGCGCGCATCCTCTCAAAAGCACAAGCGGTCCGGCTCTGACCGGCTCTGGACTCTCGATCCAACAAGCAAAAGCACACCTGGACTTCGGGGGGCCGCAGAGGGAGCCGGGCAGGTGGCGGGGAGAGAGAACCCCAGACCCCCAGACCCCCAGACTCCACCGCCAGAGACTTTGCTTCGGACTGTAAGATATCCTTGCTGTGAATCTCTCAATCTTCCGGTGTCCTCGTGCTCGTGTGATGTCCCCGTGTGTGAAGTGCTCCGTGTGTTTGCTTGCCGACGGAGAGGGTCCGCCCCCTCCACCTCGGCCTTCCATTGAGAGTTCCACGAGAGACGCAGGCCCCCATTAACTGTCTCGTTTTACTAACTGGGCCTGTGTTGTGTATTAGGATTTGAGTTTGATTTCTGTTATTGTTATTGTTGTTGATGTTGTTGTTTCAAATGTATAAAAAGTACTTAAATAGGGGGTGGGAGGTGGTGGGGGGGATCGGGCCCATGAAAACAGCGGCTCCAAGTCTGATTCTACTGGAAACAAACGTAATAAATCCTGTAAAAAATAATAATAAATCAGCGCCCCGGGTTTCTCCCTTGTACAGAACAACAATACACTTTTTGGTAACATCCCCCTCCGTGACAAACTGGGATTGTGTTGTTCACTCCCACCGCACAACCAAAATAAGGAATCGCACACCGTCGTCAGTATTCCTGTCATCATCCTTACAGCATCGATGGTTCAAAGCGCTGAAATACTTGTACATCTTCCTTTCCATTACCGCTTGATCGAACCTCAGTTTCTTCAAGGCCTGGGGACGGAGGGGTGTGTTCTGTAAACTGTGCCAATCACCAAAAAAGAAAATACAACCCCTTTTTCCATACGGTTACTTTATTTTCCACTGTATGCTTTTGTTTTTGTTTAGTTTTTGTAAATTGACGCTTGTTCCGCGGCCCACACAACCAAAAGAGTAGACGTCTGTGAAACTTGAGCCCCGACTCTATAGAAGAGATCGAATCTGTAGTTTTGTATGTCTACTCCTGTGAGAAAGACCATTAAATGTAATAGTAAGACAATCTATTGTTTTTCAGTAGTAACTTTCTCTATTAATCATTGCTAGAACAATGTATCTTAAGAAGTAATATGTTTGCACGACGAAGAAAAAAAAAATTCTGGTAAAATGCAATTTGCCTTTGTAAACTCGTGTTTTTAAACTATTACATTTTCTTCATATCATACCACTTTTTATTGTTTTTTTTCTATGAAATAACTATTTCCCATAGTGTATTAGCGTTATTAGGAAACACTGATTTCTTTTTGTTAATTGTGAATAATATTTTTTTGTCTTGCATTGCTCTGTTTTGATAAACAATATTACTGTAGATTTTCTTTTTAAATTTTATTTTTTATTATTTTGCAATTACTAAAATATTGTACATGTTAAACCGGTGGATTTCAATGTTTTAAAATCAAATTAAAGTTACCTTAACAGACCAATATTCAATTGCATTTTTATTGCATTTTTATTTATTATTTATAAAATAATTGGGAAATTGGGTCATATGTGGTTTTAGGATGACGTTAGGTTTGTGTCAAACAACCTGGGGGAGGAGTCTGTTTCAACAAACTGAATAAGAATCGTAAGAATAGTAATGATGATGATAAAGCGTTTTCAAGAGAACACGTCACTGCACATCCTCACAATTAATTAGGTTAAATAAGGCACGGGTAACACACACACACGTATGACACGTCAATGTTCAATAATTGTAATCCTCACATGTGCCGCTAGGGGGAGCTGCTTCATGTCTCTTGGTTTACTATTAATTGATTTTAAGGAAAATAAAGTGGAATTGTTCAAAGTTGTGCTGATGTGTGCACATGTTGTGCAATTAAGCCATTTTCTCATTGTCTTATTTAGAATCTACTTGTTAAACTAGTTTATTATTATTAGGAGAAGCTGCAGTAAAACATGTGAACAATACATAAATAAGCAGGAACAACTGGAAGCAGAGTTTCATAAAAGAGTGCAGAAGAGCCAGAGAGCCGAGCCGCCCTGGAGGTCCGGCTCCCGTTACAGGTACGGGCTGCACAGGTGAGTCTGGAGCCGGCACTGGGAGGGGTCTGGGACCGGGCGGGTACTCTGAATCTTCTGGAGGACCAGAGAGCTCTGGAGGGAGTGTAAGGAGAGAGGAGGGTGTCTGGCTTGTTTTATTACTTCTTAATCGAACTCCTAATTAAACATGGTGCGCCAGTAATGAAGACGCGGACATCACTCCTGTTTTGGGATCGTACTATTGTGCAGACGTTTTGACCTTTTATCCAGTATTTCTAAGATTCCAGATGTTCACATGAAAACAGTAGAGGGCGCCATAGCAGAGCAGTTGCAAAGTGAGGCTCTGTATGACATCTGTGTGTCTCAGTTGTGCGAGCGCCGACCGGTGCCCTGATGAGCTCAGGGAAGAGATTCAGCCCTTCAACCCACCAGCTAATCGCACCTGTAGCCCTTTTAGTAGCTAAACTTTTAGGAGAAACCCTCTTATTCCCCCTACAGGCTGATGCTTGAGCTGAGGTTTTTGACATTATTTCTGATTTTGACATAAGGTCTCAATTTGTTCCATGTCTCTTGGATGAATCAACAGATCCGGACAACCTCCCCCGTCAGCTCTGTACTGTCTGAAATCATCCTCGGCATTTTGTGCTGTATTTTATTAATATTATAAGCACTCCTGCTAATTAGACTTTTTTTTTTTTACCATAAAACACCAAACACAATGTTGCTCCTGAACGCTTTTCTGTCTGACGGTCAGTCCTGTCAGATGCCGAGGGCCGCCCTGCAGCAGCCGCTTCGTGTCGCTTTCTGTCGGTCCCGGGGTGTCAGGGTGACACTCAGGAGAGGTGACAGCCATTGTGCTACCCACGCTGCACTGGGACCTACTGACAGCGAGGACAGGGTGAGAGTCTGAGAGGCCAAGCGCACAAACACAACATCACAAGACGAGAGGAGGCCATTCGACCCACATTCTGGAAGCTGTGAAGAGTAAATCTCCACAGTTATAACTATGATTGTCAGACGTCTGCATTATGGTGGTGTTATTAGATAAATTACTGTTAGAGTTAGTTCAAATGTATTCTTAATTAGAAAACAAATGGCAGGAAATTTGAGTTTGTCTCAATTCAAAGCTTAGATGTATGTATTTGTGTTCGTTTGTTTGTTTACTGTGGTCCTTTTCTCCCAGGATCGCCTGGGAATCCAGCCTGTCCCTCCCCGTGTTGTGTTGTGTTGTGCGGTGCTGCTCTCTTCATCAACAGAGAGTCTGATGGCTGGCTGTCCAGGTCACGTCTCCCCCGTCCGTCTCCGAGTCTGATAACAGCGTCCTGAGTGACGGGAGCAGGACCTGTGTTGTTCGCAACCTCCATGGGGTGACGGCGGGGGGTCAGGGCAGGGCAGCCACAGTGACTGGGGTCACAAGCAGGACAGAGCAGCGCCCGCCCTCCCGGGGTCCAGCCATTGTCCCCCTCTCTGTCCGGGCAGCTGCAGGCGCTGGGGCCCTGTCTGTCTGTCGGTGTGCGAGTCGCCGGGGCATGGCGTGGGTTTGGGGAAGCAGCGCTGGCACCGCGAGCACCCAACTCAGTCTGCTTTCACATCCTCTCTGGGAGGCTGTCCAGCCATCCTCCTCTCTCTCGAAACCACCGCTGAACTGAAAGTGTGTAAAAGGAAAAAGCAGCTGAAACTGTTTCTTAAAATGCATGCGCCGAGTCCAAGCGCTCAGAGAGGCAAGATGTTTAAGTGATGATGCGACGGGGGAGAGAAACGAACTGCTGCCGCTGTAGAATCCGTTTCATAGTCGAATATTTGTTTTCTTTGGTGTCTGAAACTAAAAGAAATCGCACTGGGACTGAGCATGGCCTCCCCTTAGGGAGAGAATAGACCCCCCCTTCCCTCCGTCTGCATTCTTCAAGAGGAAGGATGATGGGGGGGGGGGGGGCTGAACCCAAGGAAGATAATGAGCTCAAATACTTGGAAGAAAAACAATTAGTACAGTCATGAGACGAGGGCAGGCGAACGGGCCGTTGCTGGGGACAGATCTGAGAACAGTCTTGAGGTCCCAGGAAAAAAGAGAGATAAAACGAGCCATGTAGGGGCACAGAGGGGGCCGATCTCCAGAACGGGCAGTAATGAGATTTCACACGTCCTCAACTTTCGGGAAACTGAATCGCTCCCGATTGTCAGTCTGAAGGAATGCATCACTAATTCGAGTAGCGGTCGATGCCGTGGCCCCCCCACCCCCACAGCTGAGGTTTCCTGCATCGGACCGGGAGCTCAGCCAGGCGCGGGGCACCGGGACAGAAGCCAGCGCTTCCTGAATATCCCTTCCCCTGCCGTGTCAAGGCTGCCGGCCTGGTCTGAGGGGGTCAGAGGTCATGCTGCCTGTGTCCTGAGAGTTGCGGCTTGACTGCCCACACTGGACTGTGAGCCTCGGCATCAAAAGCCGGCAGTCGTATAATACATCTCCACCAGTTTATAATACACATATTCTTGTACGTCTTTGTGTTCCTTGGGTGCTCAGACCACTTTGCTCAAACCTGTGACTGTTTTCATGTTTTTAAATGACATCACTGCTGCGGTGAGAAGTCCAGGGAAGTTGCTACTTTAAAGCAAGAATCGATGATTGACTGATTTAATGCCTGCAGTGAATTCCCATCGTGTTTTTGAAAGCTATGGGAGCTGAGGATTGATTGGTTAATTGCTCCCCCATGTCCACTTTCCCTGTGAATGTACAAACTGACCCTCAGAGTAGCACCTGACCTCCCGAGCGAGACAGATCGGTGCAGTCTGTCTTCCACGCGATTTATTGGGCATCCATGTGAGGAACAGGATAGTAGGGGGATCCATATAAAAATGTGAATATCACATGTGTCTTTTCGTGGCGTTGGGAGTCTTCCAAAAGTGGGGGGCGAGGAATGTTTTCAACGGGGGTGAGGGACCCACAAAGCTTTCAAACTTACTCATGTAAAAAAATATCTGATATAAAACAATCACACGTTTCTGTGTGTCAGATTTATTTGGAAAGGGGGGTGTGTGTGGAAGCAGTAAAGTGCCGTCTCTTTCCCTGCATCCCCACAAAAGAACCTGTCATTATTATTTATATATTTATTATTAAAGCAAATCCACAAGAACACACATTGTGCGGCTCCAGTCCCTCCAACTCTGACATCACAGTGACACCCCGGGCCCAGTTTGTCCCTAATCTATCCCAGTTTGTCCCGGACTCTCCCCTGAATGTTAACTCGACTCTTTTAACACCCGAGTAAAGAGAGAGCGAGTGTGGGGGGGTGCTGACGCCGGCCGTGGTTGTCCTTGTGCCGTTCGGCCTGACTGAGCAGCTGCCAGACTAATCGTATCCGAGCCCCCCTTGGGCCCGGGGGACTAGGGGGCCGCGGCTGCCTGCGGGACCCGTCTGAAAGCAGGCAGCTGTATTCTCCGTGGCCGTGCCCCTCTTAGGCACCGTCTTTAACACACCCAACTTACATGAAAAGGGATGAGTGCGGAGTTAAAGAAAGAACTTTTGTTGTGTGCTGTTTGGTTACTGCCAGGCCCCCTTTTAACACGCCACCCGCCTCCCACACTCCCCCACTCCATCCCAGCTCTCCATGGAAACCCTTTCTGTGTGTGTGCATTGAATGGTGGCACAAGGAGCCCGAGTCTGTAAACTTCTCCCCGACCCCCAGCTCTCAGCCATTGTTGTTCACAATAGCGCCAGAACAACACCAGGCCTGGTTAATCTGGTTAAGAAGAGGGAAGGCAACGTCTCCATTTTTTTCCTTTCCCCTCGATGAGATATGGAGAAAGCTACTCGACGTGCCGAGATTTATCTCACGGTTAGCTGGTATTCCTTTCAGACTCTGAGTTAAGGGATGTGTCACGAGGCAGAGGACGGCGAGGGATTGCATCGAGGACGCCTGCAGGACAAGCAGAAGAAAAGCGGCAAAAACCTCTAGCACAGTGAAATAACTGCACACATTGGGGTGGAAGTTCAGCTTTAGTCCAGCTGTCGTTCGGGATGACCGCAGAAAGTTTCCCCAAGATTGAACCCAGGCCAAAAATCTGTATTTATTCATTTATTTCTGTGTTTATTTATTTGTGTAACTGGCCAATAAATTAGTTTAGAATCACAGTTTATGATAAGCTTCCAGTCTAACAGTATTTGTTATGTTGTCTGATGTGTTCTCTCTTCAGAGTCTGATTTATTGTGTTATTTATAATTGATCTATTCTGGCTGATCTTATCGGCCCCCAGGTGAGCTCGTGATTATTAATGGTGAAGGAGGGTCCACCGGGGGGTGGAGAATTGAAGAGAGCGCAGACTGAAGGGTAAGATGGATGTTGTTCCCCCCCCGAATATGAATGAGGCTGTTTACACAACATGAAGCCGGACGATGTTATCATGGCAGTGGTCCTAAATCCCGGACTGGAAATAGAAACACAATCCCACCCTTTTGTCTTTTGGTTGCTTGGGAGGAATTTAGATGACAGTGTGGGGGTGGGGGGGCAGTGAGGTGGTGTTTTTTGGGGATGCGAGTGTCCGTTCACTTCCTCACACCTGGGTCGGTTCAGGCGGGCCGGGTCGGGTTTATTTTTGTAAGGACATAACTTCCTGGTTGTGTTTCAGCCCGGCGTAGAGGTCGTTCACCTCTGTGACCAGAGGACAGATCGCTTCCTTTGTAGAGAAAAATAAAACATGGACAAGCCCTCAGGCTCACGACATGGCAGACGGGTTTGGCGTCGCCTGCTTCTGAAAGGACCCCATTAGAGGCAACGCCGGGTCTAGTGACTGCGATGGGCTGGAGTTACCTGCAGTGACCGTCTGACCTTTTCCTCTGAGGCCCTGCAAGCGTCTCTGATGCTGCAGAGAGATCGCTCTTGGATTTCCCTGACTGCAGGCAGGGCCGTTCGGGATCCCACGGTCTGGGTGGGGTGTCGGACATTTTGTCTCTCTCGCCACATCTGTGAATGTGTGTCTGACCCGCCGCCTGGCTCGGTTTACCCTGTGGGCGCAGTGCAGAGCGCGGGTGTCTTTTCCATGACGAACAGGGTGGCAACTCGAGACTGCGGCTTCAGGAGGCTCAGACTAACGGCTGTAGGCTGGTCTTGGCACACGCAGTTTAAAAGGGAACTAAAGGGCTTTTTACCTCTCGAAAACCAGGTCATGTGTTAAATTATATATATTTGTATTAGCAGACAACCTTACCCTTTGAGACTCACAATTTACACAAGACATGTTCTCACATATAAACAAAAACAATAGACAGCTGATGTATACACTGTTAGGAAAGGTTCCTGTTATATACCCTAATTATGGATAGCCAGATCCCTGTTTTATCACCTAAAATATGTATTCAATTTATTGCAAGTGAGTCTCGCCCGTGGGACAGCTGCTAAATCTAACGCATGCTTTGAGAGTCAGCAACCTTTGTCATGCTATTGTGTCCCTGCTGTCTTTCCCCTCGTCAGCTCTTCCCAGCCCCTATGCACAGAGACGTTGCTGCTGAGGCTGCATGTGAATTTTCCTCCCCCTCCTGACGGTTTGTGCCCAGGTGTCGTGGTCAGAGACCTGCGATGTGAAGAGATTCCTCTCTGGGTTTCAGACTCCGATGGCAGCAATGGTTGCTGGGAAGCACGGTGGCATCCTTACATTTGTTTCTTTGAAATATATAACATGGCCAAAAGACCTTCACTGGTCTTTCACTTCTCTCTTCTTCTTTTTTATTTAAGATATATTTATCATCAGCTTTAAACATGTCGATTCCCACTTCTGCAGTTTAAAAATAGTGTAAAAGATCGAGCAAAGATTCACTCTTGCTTTTGCATCCTGTTGGTTATTTCTCTTCACTGCAAACTGTCAAACTTTTCTTTCTCACCGTGGAAAAGTAGCTGAATTCAAATTGTACCCCAGGACAATGAGCCCCATCCGTTTATGAATTAAATAAATACTCAAGTTTGTCAGCGTTTGATTGTCAAGATGAATCTCACTGTCTTGAAGAGACTCTTGTAAACAGTTTAAAAATAGGTCTCTGTTTGCGTGATGTTCTCTGTAGACCCAGAATATACAATGACCTAAAATGCAGTTTGTTTTCTTTGCTTCCTTTGTTTACCGGTTGGATTATAATTAGCTTCCCAGGCTGCATAATCTACATATTTTATTTGGAATGTAAACTTAATCAGGATTCTTATTTAAATAATCCAGTTGAGATGATGATAACCCCTGGGCTGCTCTTTATGCTAAAGTACGTCTGTGTCTGCAGCTCCGGCTTCCTTGACACAGATTAAACAATATGATTCTTCAGATAGAAATAGATCATGCTTGTTTTATTCTTGTCCTTCGGGATGTCTTGTCCTTTCCTTAAATAACTCCAGTGCAGAACAATTGGGTTTCGGCTCAGAGATCAAATATAACGGAGAGGAATATATAAATTCATTAATTCATTAATTAATGGGAAATCTATCTGCGCATATCTAATGTGCGATCTACAGGAAGTTTTTAAAATAGCCTTTCTTGGTTGCTGCTGTAATTAAGATATGATGGGTAAGGTCAAAATTGTTTCCACTAATGGCTTTCTTAAATTAACAAAAAGAGGAAAATGAATGAGGGTTTAATGCCAGACTGATTAGAGCACCTTCGCCCGCTGTCATTGGCCCAGCAAACCTCAGCGCTGGACTCTTCCCACAAAAGCAACTCCGGCAACCTTTAAAATTAAAATTAAACATTATACCAGAGACATATGACACCAATACAACGGTTCAATCCATTTGGCACCCCGTATCATCAGAGGAATTTTGATTGTGCTGACAACTGCTTTTTTATTTATTTGTTATTTTTTAAACTCTGCATATGGGTCTGAATGCGGAGCACTGTCCTCTGGCAGGATCTTTATTATTCGTCTGCCTGTGAAAATGCAAACGTACAGCGGAGATTCAGCACATTGCCCTGCTGCTGAGCTGTGGCTGTTACAGGCGTTGATAGAATTTAAAAATCCAAAACCGCCAAAATGAGTGGCCTGGCTGCAATCCTGCTCCTGCCGAGTAAATCACGTTGAGGTCAGTCCTGAGTTCAGATCGAGGTGAACTGTCATGGGGGGGTACCTGCACTTGGTACCTGTAATTAATAACGGTCTTTAACAGAGTTTGCTACAGCTGCACACACCCACTCCCCGTAGTCAGGCTTGAGGGACTGCGAGCCGCACTGCAATCGATAACGATTCGCGTCTTTATCAGCAGGCTACTGTCCCATTAATCTCTCTGCCAAGGGCATTTCTGGAGGACCAGCTGCTCTGTTTGGGTGCAGTAGAGACTGGCTCTGTTTGACATGCTGTAGGTCACTGTCCGTGCAGATCTCAGCTGAGTTTATACCCTCACACTGTTTATTTATGGATCTTTGTGCCTCGAAGGGACACGCTGTTTATGAAAACTGCAATAACAAGAAAACAACTAAGGGGACAATGGCGTACAATAGCAGGAAGCTGCGCATGACACCCGGCAAAAGTAAGATGACCTTGCTTTGTGTGTGCGCTGGTTTGGGAACAGCAGATCTAGTTGTGTGACTCCATGTGCTGCTGTTCGTGTTTGAACACACACACCTCCTCTCCCACCATTGTCAAAATGACTCTCACATTTGAATCATCTGGAGACGTAGGACGCGCAGCACCTGTGAGGAGTGTGATTCCACCTCCATTTGTACAGACACAGATGTCAGTCCTTGACCTTGTTGGCCCCTTCACAGATCAGCCCTCCTCTGACACACCGAACTTCTCTGGACTTCCTCTCTGCCGTTTGAATGAGTCTGGCCGAACGATTTTATCGGTCAGAGCTTATTGAAACCCTTGGATTTCCTCTGGTAAAGAGCACACCGCTGAGCCAAGCCGTGAATTCAACCTCTGTAGATCAGATCTGAACACATTGCATAGGTGGGACTTTCCACAGCGCTGCTGCCTGACTGTTTTCAGTAACTGCACTGGCTGTGGAGCGGATGGCGTTCTCCTCCTCGTTCCGCTTAAAAAAACATTTACCGGTATTCTGAGATCTTATTTCTCTTTCATGCCATGGATTTCCTACTCGGCAAAAACTAAGACACACACACAACCAATGCCTGAGAAATGCCCAGACACTCACAAGGTCAACTGGCACAGGCATAGCAAATGGGAATTGACTTCTGGAAAGGTGCCACAGGGTGCTTTACATACTTGCAAATACTTTCAACTGAAATAGGAAGCTTACCTAGGGAGTTTCTGTTCTCTGCATCAAACAGAAACATTATTTTATACGCACGCGTGTTTGCATCACTCCGACGCCTGTGGGGGCATTTCGAGGCCATTACACTGAATCATCTGTAAGTAGCATATTTAGTTACTGTCACTGAGGTAAACCGAAACTCTTCAGTACAGATTAGAAACCCGAAAATGAGTGTTTATAGATATTGGTATTTAAAAAGAAAATAATAATTCGAGTCATGTGACGCCACAAGATATATTAAAAGCAGATTCCTAGAATTTCAGAGGTTGTGCCCAACGTCTTTTCTGATGTACTTCAATAAACGATATATATCTGTTTGTCTCATGTTTGATATGAACTCTGTCATCTGGTAAGTATGAAAATGAGTCAGGATGTTTGGGAAAGTTTCACATTGCAGTTGATTGCAGTCTAGGCCCTTTTTTCCCCTTCGGTGTTCAGTGTACTTCCTCAAGATTTGTGTGGTTACTTACATAACACCACACGGCTCGTTCTTTTGGTTTTCTTCATCGTTTAAAAGGAGGCTCCTGTTTCTCCTACACTGGAATGGCACGATGGACGTAGCGCACAGATATGTCCTGTGAGGCTCTGTCCTAAACTGTGTCGACATACAAGTGTGTATAGTTCAGTAATATGAATAGCGAGTAAGGTTATACATTCACAAGACGTTAAAACAAAAACAAAATGCCACACCTCCCCCTCTAAAAAATTGCTGTTCTGTTGAATTTAACCCGCAGTGGTAAATTGGGCAGTTTAAGCGCAGGTCGGCGTAGGAAAAACATTGCATAGGATCCCCCTGCCCTCCCTGTTGAATCAAACACTGAATATATCCTGACACAGGAGGAGAGAATTACAGTTAAGCAAACGTTTCTGATGTCTGACATGAAACGGCCCGTTTGCGTTGCGCTAATCCTCTGAACACCACACCCAAAACACCCCCTCCACTGGGGGTCTGACTGCGGAGGGATGCCCGGGAGGGGTTAGCAGCGAGTCTGTTGAGCTCTTCTCTTTGTCTTTGGCGTCCATCGCTCACCTGCCTGTAGGAACAGAGAGTGTGACTCAGAGCGCGTTACTGACCAGGCCAGGTGTGACGTGTGCCGCTCACAGTGTCGGCTGGAGGTCCCTCATAAACAAAACAAAATCACGTAACTGCAATTTGCAGCCTTGCTTGAGGGATTTTGTTTGTTGGAATGAGAATTTCAGATGAAATCAGCGGAGACTGAAGACAGACAATATGGTGAACGATGTGTGTGGGTGTCATTTGGTTCCATAAAAAAAAAAAAAATACAAATCACCTACTTTTGGCACCTTGGCAGACCCTCTCAGGAAGCTGAAAAACCCAAAACAAGTAAAACAACAGTGTGGAGGAGAGCAGAGTCCAAACGCAGTCCCTCCTCAGTGTTGGGTGGTGTGTGGTGGCCGGACTGGGAGGATCAGATGTGCATACTGTGGACAATTCAGTGAAAATAAACACAGATATATATGCCACAATGACATATCCATGCCCGCAGTTATAGTTGGGGGTGGGAAAACATAACGTTTTATTTTTTCTAGAAACATCCTGCTAGGGAAGTGCTTTTTTACAGTTCCAGTTAAATGTATTAGTCATGAAAGGTTACTGGAAAATACTTGTTCTTGGTGTCTCCCGTTCTTTTAAAAATGTACAGTGTATACATAAGAAACAAAGAAAACCAATTTGACCAACAAACGGTGCTCTAGGAACGAGCGCGGAGAGAGAATGGGTTTTGTTTACTCCCTCGGCTTCACAATCGAACAGCCACGGAAGCCAGAAAACAACCTGCTCCGCGACAATGGCAGACCCCCCCTGTGTTGACATGTCCTGCCTCCAGACAGCAGAGCTCTTAATAAGAGGAAGCGGTGGGAACACACCACTGGCCTGGCCCTTAATCCCGTCACCACCACCGTTCAGCTGTCTGTGGCTTTTAAAGACAGGATCCGAGTGAAGAGACATCTATTAATAACCAGCTGTCTGGTTGCTGTGAAGGTCGCTGCTTCACTCGGCAGCTCGGCTTAATTGGGAGACGCATCGCGGTGAGGATCACACAGCTGGGAGGCCTTGGACTTCAAACACAGCAGTTGTAAAGGTTTTGTGTTGTTTGAAAGGGGACTGATGGTCAGGTTTCTCAAGCGTTCCTGCTTGTGCTCTGCAGGTCAGACACTTATTTAAATCCGCTCTCCACAGGTCCTTCAGTAACCCAACTGTCTGGATAAAGGGAGGTGATTGTGCCTCCAAACCTGAAGGATTCCTGATGGGAACAACTTTAGAGTATAATTGTGTCTAGGCCAGTTAGAGACTTTTCTTCCTTCCCTGTGTTAATATTCAGCAATGTTAGCTCAGTGTAAACCATTCAGGTTTCTGTTTGTTTCTTTCAACCCTTCTGTCTCGAGCAGCTCTCCTCCTCCTCCTCCTCTCCTATAGTTCAAGTTCAACAAAGCTCATGTTAATTCGCCTTGGAGACACAGACAGATGTTAGTCCTAAGGCTGTGCAGTTGTTTCAGGCTGAACATCCGTCCCGAACTAGGATATTGATATTGCTCAGGGACTTTTTAATAATTTCTAGTTTGCACAACAGATGAATGCTGGTACTGGGCGAACAGCAGGTTCGGCTGCACCCGAGGCCAGGCTTGTTGCCGAGGATTACAGTACAGTTACAGTGGGAGGACTGCCGATGCTCTGGTGAGGTAGATGGTGTGGCTTGCACTTCAGCACAGCAGGTGTGTAGAATCCCAAATCTCTGAAGCTGGATTTAGTGCCACGTGTAAAACAAGGTACTAAAATGTTTCCCCTCATTGTCTGAAACAGAAAGTCTAAGTCTTTGCCAGAAATGCCCGAGGGTAAGACACACACGGTGCGCACCTGCTGCCGGTTCCTGCATTCGCCAGCGCCGGCCGTTTGGGCACCGCCCGACCCGCACCGCCAGTCTCGCCAGGTAGTGACAGGTTACCCTTGAGAAACGCGTCCGGGACCAGCAGCCACGGCATCGCTGCAGGGTTCCCAGGCTTGTGCAGTGCATGTCATTAACTCTTGTTGTGGTTTCCCATGGGTTCCCATGGTGTATGATTTCCCTCCCTGTTTATCACACTCTACCCCATCTACCAGAGTAAGGTTTTATAAGGTGTGTAGGGTCAGTGTTTTTTGTTTTACATAAAATGAAAACCTGTGTGTGTCTAACGGGGATGAATCCTTAACTGCAGTAGCATCACTGGCCATGTTTTAAACCCATGAGTGAGACTGAGGTAAATCAATGAGTGTCAGTGTGAACAGCACAGACCAGAACAAACGGGTATAGAATCCAGACCATAATGAGCAATAAGCTGCTTTATTAAAAGCAAATGATGGTACCATTGGGGCTTCAATGGTAACGATATCAGGTTTTGATCCCTGAGAAGCATTTATAGATATATTTACAATATTAATACAAAAAGAAAAACAATAAAACATCCAGATACTGGAATATAAATCGATGGGAGACAATTACAAGCAATGAACGATCTTTTACAACGATCATCAGAAACATTCCTGATCCACAGAAAAATATTACAGTTATATACATAAACAATGTAAAAAAAGACAAACACACAGTACATAAATACTGTTTCTTATTCATATGTACAGGTGTACCCAGTGTGGGTCGTTTACACAGAGATGAGAGTCAACCTCTGTTTTAATAAGATTGCCGCTTTTTTGTGTTTGCGCAAAATTGTGCTTTTTTCCTCTCCTTTGGTAACAGTCCCAAATCTTTACAGTTCTCATGACACACACGAAATCCTCCGTAAGGGTCAGGGGGGAAAGTTGCCCGGTCTCTGCTTTCCAGCGATAGCGGCGGTCATTTCTCAATAGTGTGTCTGGCTCGAGGATGTGGTGAAAGAGCCGGCAATACCAGAGTTACACAACCATTCAGATCCGTGAAAGTCAGAGACGAGATTTAAACAAGGCATTCTGCAACTTTCGAGGAAAGTCTTTAGATTTTTAGCTGCCATTGTTTCCATCCTCTTCCGCTACACAATTACACGTGTACGGATACAATTCAGGACTGTTACTAAAGGGGATATGACACTATTCGTGATACAAATTGGTCGTGATGTAAACATTTGTTTTCGGTTTTGTTCTTGGTTTTCTTTATGCGTCGAAGGATTTTAAAAGCAAGCAACAGTTAATTTAATTTAAAGGAAGCTGTGCAATTATCTTCCGCGCCTCTTCAAGGCACAAGATTGTAACGCTCTGAACTCCGCTTATATATTATTTATCCAAGATTGTTTACAATGCAATAAATTGTATTAAATATCAAAATATCTATAGAAAATGTGTTATTTTTTGGGTTAAGTCTTCCTTCTCTTTCAACACAGATTTGGAGCTTTTCCAGCCCCATCCTGTGATTTAACTTTAGCTAAGATTTCACAAAGGGAAAAAAGTGCTCTATAGCGATATACCTCAGAAGTAAATATCAGAGAGTATACCTGGAAACCTGCCAACCGCCAGCTCAAATCATATTCATAACACTGAAATGTCAAACAGTATAAAAACCTCTTCATGTCAATGATTCAGTCCGGAGTCTAATTCAATATTTGAAGAAAAACTATGGGAGAAAATCTCACAAAACTTTTTTTTCTTTTTCTCGTTCGTGTCTTTGATAATGGGAAATTGGAGGCATTCCTAAACTTTCCACATTTCTACCCACAATCAAAATCATACGAGTGTAAAATACCAAATAAAAAATAAATAAAACTCAAAAGAAGCACCCAAACTGAAATAAAAGCAGGTAAAAGCTGGCAAAAAGGCATAATAATAGACATACATTCTATGAGAATTGCAAAATCGATCACAAGCAACATTTACAAATATCAAGCAGTTTGATTGCCTGTACGCCGAGCGCGGGGGTCCACCTGGCGATGCAAACCTGGTCCTACTGGCCCCCGGCCCCCCGCCCCCGAGAACAGGAGGCGGAGGAGGAGGGGGCGACAGCAGCCAAGGACAGAGATAAACACTTATTCCACAATGAAACACGGGCCGCACAGCAGCCCAATAAAACGAGGAGAGACTGTGCGCCACTGCAGCAAAAAGGCAGCGGCTTCACAGACAATACGACGCTGGTCCCCACAGCCCGTCAGATACCGGGGCGGCAGGGACGAGGTTAACGAGAAGGAGGGGGTCGCCGTTAATAGGCAACCTGGGAGGGGCACCAGGGGGTGTCAGGGTACAGCAAACAGTGCACCGACTTGAACCTGCAGAGAGACAGAGAGAGATGTGGAAGTTAGCATCGCAGTTAAGGGAAATGGTCTAAAAAATATATCGTCTGTGTTTACAAGCTGTGCACCAACAGACCAGAGTGGTAAAGAGGAAGTCACCAATGTGTGACAGACATACAGAGCCCTACCCAGCGTCGAGCCTTTGAGCAGAATAGAAAGCAGACGGATTGGGGGAGAGGAAGCCAGGACACAGAGGGAAGGATGGGGAGGAGAGAGGGTAAGGAAAGACACGATGAGCAGGGACAGAAAAGCACAGGGACAGAGACAGAAAGAGGGCAGGGGCAGAGCTGTGAGATTCAGGTTGCTTTTGCACTCGTCTGAAATGATCTGGATGCCCCCCGTCCTTATTTATTCCAACAGGAAGTTTATTCTCCTCTGCGATGCCAGCAGTTGAAACGCACAGAAAACACACAGTACTAGCACAGGCCTGCAGGGGGCGGTGTGATGCCTAATCACAGGGGGGCCTCTCTCACCTGGACGGATCCTCCTCCACCGGAAAAGCCCCCTTCATGTTGATGGCGTTCCTCTTGTTCTCAAACATGCCATAGCTCAGGGTCACCTGCAATGGGAGACATTCGGGATCAGTTCATCATCAAATAAATAAAGACTGTGGAATCGATCTTAACACCAGTGACATAGTGTCACATGACCGTGCTCTGTCGCTGCATCGTAAAGGGGGCGGGGGACGGGAAGGCTCACCTGTTTGTGCAGCTCAGACTTGGGCACCTGCTGCAGGTTCTCCAGGTGGGAGTGGAACAGGTTGCTCCGGATCAGCTTGACGCCCAGCACCGACTCGATGATGTAGCCGATCGTGCAGTCGTCCGGCAGGCGGATCTTCTCGGCCGTGTTCATGAAATGCCCGCCGCTGCAGGAGCGAGAAGCAAGCGGGAGGTTAGAGACGCTGCCCATACAGCGGGAGAAAGCGAGGCCCAGATCAGCTCCCTAAAGATGTGTGCGTTTGTGGTCGTGCGAGGTTTGACTGGCGGGGCGAAGACAACACCTAGGGGTGTGAATCGGCAACTACGTCATCATAATAACGAGATTGAATCCTTCAGAAGGGCTTGCGATCGTGTTTAACAGCCTGAGAGTGATGCTCTTACCTGGCCCAGGGACTCATCTTCAACGCCAGGCCTCGGCTCACACAGAACCCGGCACCTCCTGTTGCGAACCAGAAGTGCACCGGCCTCTGAGAAGAAAGGACAAGATGGGAGAAGTTGACGATTTGTTCACTTAACATCTGAACACAAGTTTGAAATCAGCTTAGCGATGACTTGTACTTTCGGCATACTGGGTCTGGGCACTGTGTCGTCCACCTACCATTTTGTTGTCCCCAAGTCTCTCGGTTGCCTCTATGGGCCGATCCAGGCTGGGTTTGCCTATATAGACGTCCTGCGTGTGCGGGTAGTTGGACAGCAGCTTCACCAGCGTGCGCACATTGACGTAGTTGTCGTCATCGACGTGGCAGAACCACCTGAGAGTCAAAGGAACATCAGGTCAGAGATCCATCTTTAAAAACACACTGCAGTTGCTCCAATGAACCTCTAACAAGAGGGCATCAAAATTACAGTTCACAGAACATTACAGACCAAGCAGGGGCTATATTATCTATTTTTAAAACTCCATCCTTACTTCTTGCCCGACTCGATGAACTTGTCGTACTCCACCGCCATCTTGCAGGACAGCGCTTGCCGACTGTGGGCGGCCGAGCAGTTAGTGTTCACCGCGTGACTCCCTGCATTCACGAAAGGAAAAGGACAGGGTTAACGTCGGAGACAATCGAGGTGCACCGGTGGCAGCTCTCCGCAGACCCCGTGACCATCTGCCACCGGCTATGTGTCCCTGAATGAGAGGGAGTTCAATGAGACTGATTTACATGAGGACTAAGGGTGCCTGGCCCGGGGGGGGTCAGCGCTGTGGCTCTGACTCTCGACAGACTGGGTGGAGAAGGAGTTCATCCACTGGTTCACTCAGGAGCTTCCCGTAGTTTCTAATCTTTTCCGTTTGTGTGTTTAGCTCTAGAAGTATTGAACTATGCCATTTCAGTTACAGCTCCGATCGCGAGCTTCCTGTAAGTGTGAGGTAACGTCCTGTGTAACGACAGCTATTAGTGTGAGGTAAACATCAACACCCCGGCTGCCACATTGAAGCGCTGTGGTGTACCAGCCTGAGAGAGTGGCGGTTTGGTTTCTGTTGACCTAACTGGCAGGTGGTGAAGGTTAGACGGTTGCTTTATTCATGCTTTATTTATTGTGCTTAACCACAAACTGCATTCATTTATTTAAAGTGCCTAGGATGCAGACCGTTTTATCGGAAAGCCGCCCAGAGAGGTTTGTTCTCACTCACCGATTTTCTTCTTCAGCTCCTCGTCTTCCCCATCGGTGAAGATGTACGTCTGCAAGACAGAGGGACAAGAAGGAATCGGTTAAATATTGGTTTGTTCTTTATCATTTAATTCATCTTGAAGGGTCTCCAAAATATACAATGAATCTGTAGAACAAAGAGGTGTTGAAATTTAAATCTATAACATGAGTGGTCGGTCTCATTCTCTTTACTCAAATCTCTCACACTCTTTCTCCCCCAGAGCTGGAGAAATCATCCCCCTTCTACGCACTGCAAACTGGGCGAGTTAAACAACTGGACTCGGCGCACAATGTGCTCAAAGAGGCTCTCTGGGAATAGAAAGCCCTTCTGCGCCGCAGAGAAACCTCCATGGCAACGGCGTTCGAGCAGCCTCGGCGCGGAGAGCGTGACAAAGGACAGACCGCCCACCCCTCCTCTCCCCTCCGCCTCACACGAGCACCCAGCGCAGAGACGAGACGCTTCAGTCTGAATGGGAATTAAAAAGCAAATAAAAACCCGTCCATGTGCGCTTTTAAACAATTGGGGATATCCAAGAATAATAACCAGGTCCAGAAAATCAACAATGTAGAGTTAAACGGACTCCCTCCAGACACGGGTGCAGCGGCAACTGTATGATTATATTATTATTATAAAGATGCAATTAATAAAAAGTAAGACAAGCCAGCCACAGTGAACGGGTTTCTGCCTGCTTATCCGGGCCTGTCCTTGCTCAGCTGATAAGTTTGAGCAGGTGCTGCGGTGCCCCAGCGGTAATGAAGGGGGGGGGGTATTTGCAGACCAAACAACCCTCTCTGATTAAAGGCTGCCTTGACCTGCCCCTGCTGCTGCTGCTGCCGCCGTAGTTCATTTGTTTATTTCTGACTTCAGGTGAAACGGCACCTGCCTCTCGCCGGGCTTATCTCCGACACGTGTCCCAGCCTGAAGGGATCTGGGCCCCCCCATGTCCCTGAGAGACGGACAGCACAGGTACGGGATGGTGCCGGCGTCAGACCCCGAGCCACAGCCGAGGACAAGGTAGCCCCCCCCAAACCCCTCCCCCCGCAGCCTGTCTGGTTTGCTGGTGGAGCACACCGGGAGCAGCTGTGCGCCGGCAGCGTGGGCTCAGGCCAGTGTTTGTTTAAGGGAGGCTGGCTGACAGGAGGAGAGACGCAGAGAGGGTGTTTGCTTAAATTCCTCCTCAAAAACAAAGTTCAGTCGCCGAGGCACCGAGAGCACCACCAGGACGGCGGAGAAAAAAACCTCAATGATGGAATCTGAATCTGGTGCTGCAGCTCATTCAGACCGTGCCCCCCCCCAGCCGGCCTTTTCCTCTAGAACAATGGAGTGAGTTTTCAAGCTGCGCTGAATCTGCTGTGGGTAAAGTTTAAGTGCATTTGCTCACATTAGCATACAGCTGCACTGGTTAACTAAAAGGAGGTCTGGGGAGCAATGCTTTGTCCTTTGTGTGTGTGTGTGTGTGTGTGTGTGTGTGTGTGTGTGTGTTGGTTGTATTTAATGTCCATGATCTCTAAATGTTTATGCACTGAACCGAAACTTCAAAGGGAATCTAGTTTGGAACTGGATTCATTTGTGTGCATAAAGTTATTCTCGCATTTCTTTTACACTGGCATTAAAAAAAAAATCTATTCACTACAGCAAAAATCATGTCACCCCTCAACCCACGTTAACGCCCCCTTAAATTCTTTATACATTAAAAACAAATCATAAATACAGTCAGTTACTTCAAAACCCTTTGCCGGGAGATGGAAATAACATGGGGTGGGGGGGTGACAATGAAAGCATCTCTCCACCGAGCTCCCCACAGGAAGGCCGGCCGCAGCCTCTGCATATAAAAAGCTCAGTCAGGAAGCCCGTAGCCTGGCTGTCTGTCTCCGTCTCCCCGGGCAGGAAGTGCCCAGCGCCCCGGGCCTCGGAGTCGTGCTGCCTCTCGGCTCTCCGGCCTCCAGCGCCACCGACGCCCGCCCGGCACACACTGTCACACCGCACCTCCGCACGCTTACTGACCGGAAGCTGCATTATGGTTTTAGGTGCAGCGTTTATTTTCTGTGCGTTCAAACCGTCCACGAAGTCCACAATCAAGTTCCGAGTCCCCTGAAGAAGTGTTTCCCCTCCACTGCCATCTACAGGATTGCTACTTCCTCTCACAGCTGGTTAAAAATGACCAGTATAGAAAAAGATAAAATAAAATAACACCTCTGTTGCTGCGGCGCCCCTTCGGCCACAATCGTTCTGCTAGTTTGACAGCAGAATGCTTCTCTTCTATTTCAGTGTGGCCTTTTGCCCCAGTTATGCACTTCCCCGTGCCGTCCGAGTTTCCACAACTCGTATCGCACAGACGCTCCCGTTTTAGAAATTAAATTAACCCCAGAGTAGACCCAGTTTACTCTCACCACCAGCATTAAAAGCTCCGATTGTGCGGACAGTCGCCGTTGTGTCGTTAATCAGCGTGTCCTGCACACACCATGATGTCACTCTGGTGTCTGCAAACACAGCAACCTAATTAATGGACAAACAGCCAGTGTTCAACACGGCCTAATGGCACAGCGCTGCGCATCTGGTTTGTCCTTCACCACCTAAGATTAATGATCCTTTTCCATTTGGGTATTTACAGACATTTCTAATGTCATTAGAAAGCGCGTGGGCTTGGGTCCAAATGTAGTATTTCCTCGATTATATTTTTCCAGCATGGCTTTTTTTGCAACATACTTTCGTATTCTTTCAGGTCTTTTGTACATACAATGTTATGAGGGGAAAAAAAGAAAGCCTCCTTCAAAGCTACACCACTCTCTCAACAGCGCGTCTGAGTGTCCGACAATAGCCTAAACTAATGCCACTACACTGTGATTAAAGCAAAAAAAATGACATCAGATTGAATTGTTCTTTATAGGGCTGCCCTTATTGTTATGGTCCCGTCTCACTTGGGAAGTATTATTGTTTGAGCAGGGAAATTTTAAGAAACACAGGAAGCTACGAGAACAATATGGCCAAAGAAACAGGAGAAAGAAAAAAAAAAAAAAAATGTTTTTCTCAGGATAATCCCATTATCAACAATTTTGTTTTACACACACACACGTATATAATAGTAATAATAATCACCGTCGTACTTCTGATGCTTATAAAAGCGCTGCCTCACTCCCTTTCCAAAGACCAGTGTGTTAAAATGGCTTAATGCTGACTGGACTGAACCAACACAGGCTGCCGTTACCTTTATTGGGGGAGAGCTTTACTGCAGAACCAGAGAACAGTCCACTGCTTATAAAGAGCACCTGTGTGTGTGTGAGTGAGCGTGTGTGTGCGTGTGTGTTTTCTCCTTCCAGAGTTCCTGCTCACTCTGTGCAGAAACCAAAACAAAACAAAAATCCCAAAACTACTGACGCATATCTGACACGGATTCACAGTCACTTAGTGCCTCCAACCCCTGCCAGTCAGTTGGGTCAGTGCAGGGTATTCTCGACGCACAAACAATACCAAAGCATTTCTCCAAAGTCACACAGTTTATATTCTGCAGTACAAACACCACACCTTTACCAGAGAAGAGTCGATTGGATTATTAGTACAAAACACCCGGCTGCACACACAAACTATAAACTGTCATCTCTGATCTAATTGGGGTAACATTAAGACTTCACCTGAAGCCCGAGAGCACCGCACCTGCCGCACTAGCGTGTGCAGCACGGTCCTGTTGACATGTACACAGCAAACTGCACCGGGGCACGGGAGGGAAGTACACGCCAGGTGCCAAAAAGGTGAGACGTTACTCCTCAGAGGGTTCACCCAGGAGGTTAACGACGGTGCGATAAAGCCCACACTTTAAACCGCGGCACGATCAGTACGATTTCCATTTGAACTCCTGACTTCTGATACAGTATTAGCCATAAAAACACAACTGTGTCTGAGCTCCCAGTCAGTGGGGTGAATTCAGCTTTGGCACACGGCCACATTCACCAAACAGCCGTGTTCAGGGTGCCGGGAGCTCCTGACTGCGTATGAAATATCACCTTGATGTGGACAGTGTTTTAGCGAGGCTATTCACAAACCACTTGAGTGTATGGAGCAGAGAGTAAAGTAGTCCAATTCTGCGTATGGTACATGTGGGGTTGGCTTAATTGTCTTCGTCTTCCCCACCTGGCAACCTTCGTCCTGCAACTCCCCCCTCCACTCCAGGCCCTCTGTTCCTTTATGTGCACAATACCCGAGCAGCTGCCAGGAAAACCTGCTGTTAACTCTTTGTGCGACGGTTTAACTTACATTATACACTACAGTAAGTAAATTCAATGGCGATGCAAACTGCAACTCCTTCAGCCTATTCAGTCTATTCTTGACCATTAATTGAGGGTGGGTGGGGATTACTAAACAATTTTGGAAGTGGGTGCACTTTAAGTGGCAAGGAAAAAAACACACACACAGGAAAACTTGTCCATTGTGTGTTTGATTGGCAGATGTGTAAAGAGGGCCTAGTTTGCCAATTGTGCCACTAACTTATGCTTATGCCCACGGGACTTAGTACGCATAAAACAAAACCTGAGCCAGTAAACTTCCAAGATTAACTCACTCCCCCCCCCACACACACACAATTTTTATGTAATATTTGCAGAAGCAGAGAGACCCAACTTGCTTTTTACTTGCGTTTCAAATGGATGTGTACAAATCTAGTGTCCTTTAAACGAGGCTTTGGAGATTAACAAATCATTTCAGCTTTGAAATCTTAAACCAGGAGAAAACACTTTCCTCTCTCTCTCCATTAGGAATTTGATTCGGATGGAGAAATTAGATGCTATAAAAGCTCGGCACTGAAAAGTCCTTACCGTCTCCCCCCCAGAAAAAGAAAAGAAAACCGTGTTTGAATTAAAGGATAAGGTTCCTTTTTCCTGTCACCATTTGATTCCCTTTGTGATCTCGGGATCCGGCCTCCATGTCCTCGGGCTGGACAGGCGTGCGACTCCCTCACAGCACAAACTGTCCACTAGATTTCTCGTCCCCCTTGTCACCGGTATCCCTGAAGCAGCCCCCCCCCCCCCCATTCTCCCACTGCTCCGGAGCTTGACCCAGACACAGCCGACCCCCTCTTCTCCACAAACAAAACAAAACCAAACAAAAAAATCCACAACTCCAGCTCCCACGTTCCCATGGAGAGGCTGAACTGAGAGGCTGGGAAACCTTTTCTTCCCACTTCAGAAAGACGCTTTGTTAGCGCTGGAGAGGGACAGTGTGTGTGTGAGAGACGCCGCTATAGACCCCGCGGACGGAGGTATTCACACAAACACCCCCCACAAAAAGAGAATGGAGAGGGGGAAGCGGACGGGCGGGGGGGGACATAGAGGAGTCCCTGAGAACGGCTCCACACATTCTTCTAGATGTCACTCTGAGGTAGAGGAAGGGCTGACAGGGAGAGAGTCCTCTAGCAGCGCCGTGAACACAATCCCCGTCTCAAGACCGCCGCAGCCCTGAGCTTGACAACTCTGCACTGGGAGTTTGGGAATAAATCAATACGACCGAGTTCACAGGAAATGCACAAATTATGTAACTGCACAAACAAACACAAAGGTGCTTGTGGACAGACCAGCTCACACCAGTGATCCACTTTGAGTATCTACACGGCTTTAGATTGAGCTGTCTGATGACTTCAATTAGGCCTGCCAGCAGTTTGTGGAAAACTAAACTCAATATTTCAATATTCCCTGCATCTTCACATGGTAAATGAAACTCTCTCTCTCTCTCTCTCCCTCACACACAGTAAATCCTGGGCAAAGGCAGCTCTTTCTGCATGGTATAGCCCTGGTAATCTCCAGTTGGGTTCCCCAGCAGAGTGGCTGTTAGAATCAATTATACTTCTTGTCTAAACTATGCTATTTACCATTTTCACACACTTTACTTTCCCACCAGCCTCTGACGGCTGAAGAGAAAGCCTTCTCCCTTTCTATTCTGCTTCCCGGTTCCCCTTTATTTGTCCCGGAGACTGATCTCTATGCTAAACAGCTAAGGTCTCTTGGCTCTGTTTTACATCTGACAAGCTTGGTCAAGTCACAGAAAATGAATCCGCATCACTAATCGCGTTTCACGGACTGCACCTCCAGCTCTCAGGAGGCTGGGAGACAGCCATGCGAGGGACACTCCTGGGAAAACAAGGACCTTTGTTTTTCTTTACCAAATTGATATATTTGTATGACCGTATACTAGTTGGACATTATTTGCAATGGTCAGAAAACGAAAATGAGAAATCAAAGAGATCGGAACCAAAATGTAGCAAAAAATAAATGGGTTTAAAAAAAGAAACCGTCTGCCTTCCCCCTATACAAAATAAATTAAGAGCGAAACACACCTGCATGCAAACACACACACACACACACCTGCATGCAAACACACACACACACACACCTGCATGCAAACACACACACACCTGCATGCAAACACACACACACCTGCATGCAAACACACACACACACCTGCATGCAAACACACACACACACCTGCATGCAAACACACACACACACACACACACACACATGCATGCATGCGATGACATCTACCCGGCCCGAGTCGCGACATTAAAGAGAGGGAGGAGGGCCTGATGGACAGCACGACTGTCACTCTTTCACTCATTAGCCGTCTCGTCACGCGTGTCTTATTTACCCCCAAACCCACGGGACGCGTCAGTCCAGGACAACCCGGCTGCAGCTGCTGCTGCTCGCATACAGTCCTATGGATGGACACTAGTACACATTCGTAAAATGCATTTTTGTTTTATAGTAATTGTATTGTTTTAATGGCGCATCATTACGTTTCTCCCTCTGTGTTTAACATGCAGGAGTTCATGGATAAGACCCCCAGTCCGGCCAGACACGACCATCCTGCCGATGGCACCTCCGCTGCTTACCTGGGGCTTGTTTCTGGAGATCCAGGTCTCCAGCAGCAGGTCCAGTCTGGACTGGTGAAACTTCTTGGTGGTCTTAACCGCGATGAAGATGTCACTGGCGGAGATGTCTTCCGCCGGGGGCTTCTCCGTGGCCGCCCTGTCCTCCCCGGCCGGCGCCTCGACCTCCCTCCGGCCGCGCGTCAGCCTGGTGAAGTAGGCGGAGAAGCCCTTCGCCTGCCCGGGGACGGGGCTGTCCGGCTCCGGCTCCGGCTCCGGCGGGCTGTGCGGCTCCGGGGCGCCTTTACTGGCTCCCAGGTTCTCCAGACTCTGCAGGGAGCGCATCCCGACCTCTCTCCCGCTCGGCTGGTCCTCCGCCCGGGTCTGATGGTGCCGCTGCTCCGCTACCAGCAGCAGCAGCAGGCAGGTGAACACGGCTCCGACGCCGGAGATGATGCACTTTCTTCCGCAGCTTTTGAACATGTTTGCGGTGTACAGAGACGCATGCACATATATCTAACAGCGGAAAGGTGTGCTGTGATATCCTGCTCGATCGATGCCCGCTGCCTGCCTCTGTGCGTCGGACTGCGCCCGCTCCGTGCCGTGCGGCTCTCACCCCCCGCCTGCGCCCCGGGACGCTGTTTTATGTGAGGCCGCCCCCCCTGCGAGCCACGCCAGCCGGGCGGGACAGGAGGCGGGACGAGCCGGGTCCGGGAGAGGGCGCCGCCCGCCGGGGAGGGGCTAACGACACGGGCCTGCGCACTGCCGAGTGGTGGGCGTGGCTATGCGAGGCGGGGCTCTCAGGGCGGAAGCGGGTGCGGACACGTGTGGCGGCGGAGAGCAGAGTAACGACCTGTGAAGCGCTGGCCATTAGTGCGATGGGACTGAGCACACAGTTAGTTAGTTCACTATGACATGTACCTCTTTGGGATGGTGTCCTGTAGGGCACTGTCTGACGCAAACCTACATGTTTTCCTTCGAGATAATATACCAATGCTTTTTCCCCCTCATGAACAAAACTGCCGGGTTAGCGCAGCACAAACAGGTGCGTCATTATTACAATAAAAACGCACAGTATTCAAGATGTGTGGACGGATAACGTCAAGTCCCCTGTTTCCGAAATGGCGAGATTTGCTGTAGTGGCGTGATAAGGGTGATCAAGTGATCAAGTGGTGAAAAATTGCCCGGGAATGAAGGCTTCCCTCACACAAACATACACAGACACGCAAAAACACATATATGTGGCTTCAATGACATGCGTGTCCACAGATTCGATATAAAATAATTAAATCAGGTCTGGGACAGATATCTGTAGTGTCTGAGTACCAAGCACCTCCCCCGCCTCAGTGCTGACTACCTGCTGCATTTCTGGGGTCTGAAGAATTCGCTCTAATTCCTCCATACAGGCTGGGGGGGTCCTGTGGACAGATCATGCCATCCTGTGGAGCCGCAGGGAATGCTGGCCTCCGCCGTCCCGCAGACAGATGTGTGAGGCGTCCTCGACAGCCCCTGTGTAGCCCTGCCAGCCCCCCAGTGCCAGGACAGATGTGTGAGTAGTCACAGACAGCCCCTGTGTAGCCCTGCCAGCCCCCCAGTGCCAGAGTCAAGCTGTTTGGGGAATGCTGCTTGCACAACAATAATGGGCTTGTGTTGGGAGGCTTACAGAAATAGATCTCATTGGAGACAACGGCGCAAAAGAGGGACAACAGGACTCTCTGAGCATGCTGGAAAAGCCCAGCCTTTGATTTCTTATGAGATGTTGCGTGCTTTTGTTCTGTCCGAGGAACAGGCGTTCCGCTAGGGGCGACTTCAATATCACGTTTATTCTCTTTTGGGGAGAAATAAAAAAAAAACATACTGGATACAGACCTGACCCGAAATGAACCTGACTAAAACTACTGCCAGGATAGAAACGTAACCATTTTCAGGAGTTGCATAACACAGTGATACAAAAATTGCATATTTGTATCACCGTGTTATGCAACTCCTGAAAATTGTAACTTTTTTATCATGGCAATAGTTAGCATGACACCATGCCCAGGTTTTCTCCATCTGTATCTGTGAGGCTCATCAAGTTATGTCAGTATAAATGGTGCAATATTCCCCTGATTGTTTTTCAAAGCCTCTGCTGCCAGATGTAATTTTAGTGCCAGCGTTACTATGTTCATCATGTGCAGGAGTATTAATAAATCCAGCGACAGACCTGCCAAGCCATTCAGAGATTCAACAGAATGATAAAATACAGTGGAAAAAGAATATGAATTATCCTATGTCTGGCCGAGCAGTTTCTGAGTTTAAAAAACATCACTATTAATTTAAAAAGAGTCACTTGAAGTTGGCAACTATGTCCCTCTGAGTCTGTTGTTAAAACAAGGAGATTAGAAGTTGAGTTAATCTGGGTTTGTGTTTCATTAACAAACAGTGCAGGCAGGTGGCTGAGATATGGAACAGGATAAAGGCACAATTTGAGCTTAACTGTATGAAGGGAAAACAATACAGCAATGTAGGAGCTGGCAACAGGTGAGCAAATCCTCAGGACTGACGTTTGCTTTGTCTGTTCAGTTGGGGTAAACAGCAACATTTCCCCCCTGACAGGTGTGCAAAGATTGACATTAGATACCGGCGTACCTTGTGGTTTTGTGTGTCCCCGGCAGGTGTTGTTCCTGTAGACGGGTTGGGCTACATTGTGCTAATGAGTTATTTTAACCAGAAAGAAATGTCCAGAATTCAGATAAGCCCCGATTGTGCTGCTGATTGATGTCCTCGAATCACTTTAAACCTACTATACAATTAAAACGCTGGACCTTTTGGGGGTTACGTTAACATAAGAGGTCAGACTGAATGAGTACAATGATGCAGTCGCTTCTGAAACATCATTCATGTTTTCATTATGGATGAAAAGGATACCAGTTCATTCTACTTTTCATACTTTCAACCAGCTGTAGTCTGTGTACCATAAACCTCCTCCACTTCAAAGGACTAATACATGCATTTTAACACCAGAACCCTTTTAAACGCATTAATTGTCTGTCAAGAAACAATTAACAAATTCTGTGTAAACATCATTAAGTTACTGCTTATGTACACACATACATATTTACATACTACACGTGTGGAGTACATATATTCACAGGGTCAGTACACAGCAGTTTATTTTTAAATCCATGAAAATAATGTGCTCTTAAACTGCCTTGCTGCAGTCAGTGGGAAAGCCATTAAACAGCTGTATATTTCTGATTCCCAGTCTATTGCTTAGTCTAAAGTTGGCCCATAAAGAAGGACTAATGGACAAATTGGTGTATAAACTTTATTCTTGGCTGTTGGAACCCTATTAAAACATGTTTATATTAGTTAAGCCACATTTATTGTGCTTTGAATCTGTGAATCTGTGCTTTGCTGGGGAGTCATGGAAAAATTAGTTTTTTTGCTTTCTTCTGTCGATAAAAGTAATACTGCCTCTTTCAGTTGAATGGGTCGTTACGTAATAGTTACAGAAGCCAGCGATGATGTGTGGCTTTCAGTGCAGTGCCGCCCCCCCCGCAGCACGACAGGGATTAGGGAATCTCTGAAGAGTTACTTTGTGTCTCAGGCCTCGCCATCGCGCTGACAGGAATTCCATCGTTTACTTTTGAACACGAGAAGGACAATGGGCACCGACTGGGTTGGGGCAAAATGGGTTTCAGAGGGAAATGAACTGATTGGGCCGTTGGTTGTTTGAATCTGTAAAAAAAAATAAAAAAATTCCCGAGTCCCGGGGAGAAGCTGGGAGAAGGAGCGGATCGAGGAATTCCAGCCGTCGCTGGCGAGAGAGAGAGAGAGAGAGAGAGAGAGAGAGCACAGGCCGTGAGCTGTAAATCTGGCCGAGGCTAGGAGGAGCAGTCTTTTTTGTCTCGCTTTTCAAACGGCTCACAAAAAGGGCAGAAAAAACAAGCATGAGAAACCAGGCTGGAGGGGCAGTCCCCCCGGCCCATATTCTCCTGGGATCAGCAAGCTCTTTCGGGGTCCCCCCCTCTCCCTTTCTCCCTCCGGGTCCCTCCCACTCCTCGAACAAGCGGCTCTGACGGTTCCTTAAATCCCTGGGACAATGGGCGTTGTTAAAACTGGGGTAAAATGTACAATGTGTTGGAAGTTTCATTTGTAGTCCAGATTAATGCCCCCCCACCTCCTCCCTCTGACAACAGGGGCAGAAAGACTCCCTGCTGCCCACCCCCTCTCATCTTAAGAAGTCACCGCTGAATTCCATTGAAATGAAATCTCCATTCCGCCTGCGATCCCCACCCACAGGAATGTCCACCAGCCTCCTTAATAAACACAGCGACACTTTTATTTCAGTCAGACCTTGTCGGCTTCAGCACACATCTAAGGCCCTTTATTTTCTCAGGGCTTTTTACAGAACTGGATATGATTAAAGATGCTATTTTTAGTCCGCTTGAATGTACACAATGGCCGAGACACTTTGGTGGCGCGAGGAACTGGGTCAGACCAGTGTCTAAAAGGGCTTTTTTGTTGGTGACATCTACGCTTAAACAAACGGGTTCGGCTTTGTATAGATATACAGATGTTTAGGGGGTGGGGGGGTGACTCAGTGCTGCAGGAATGGTGCACAGTGAGGAGAAAGAGTGAGAAGCGAGTGATTCAGCTTGAGCTGTGGTCGGAAACAATAGGCAAGTTAAAGCTACTGAGGATTACTGACTCAGATGGATTCCCACCATTTCGGGAAGGGGGTTGTGGGGGGTGTCACTATTTTTCCCTTTTTGGGTCAATTCAGTGTGTTTATAGCGGACCAAAACTTGTTCTTTGTGGAGTTATTATTATTGTTGTTGATGTTGGTTGTTGTCCTCGTTGTCTTTCTCTCTGGAGAGCCGTATGTGTGTGACCTGCTGAAGATGGTTGTGTGTCATTTCCTCTCAGGAGCTGTTGCATAAAATGTCAAATAAACAAACGCCACAAATTGGCCCCAAGACATTTATAAGTCCGCCTCTTCACAGCGGCATCAACATCATTCTGTGAAACGCGTGATTTTTACCAGATCCAGCGTTCAGGAGTCTCGCTAATCTTCTTCCCGGCTCTGAGCGCTGAGTTTATACAGAGAGATCACTGGCTCCTGTAGCTGCTGTGGATTTTCCAGATGAAGTGAAAAGGACATGCAAACCCAAAAAAGGACATCTGAATAGTTTAAAGCAAACAGACACCTGTGTGCACCTTTTTATTCCAGCTACGAGGGACCGATCCTACTCAGTGTAGAAGCGCCTCGAGTCTCTCCAATCCCCTGCACATCTTATGTTTGTTTAAAGCGGTCTGCAGCACCGAGTCCGCGGGGATTCCTTCGTGAGGTCTGGAAAGTATGTGAGCCACTCTTTCAGCCCCAGGGCGCGGGGGTGCTATTGTTTCTAAATATGTTAACAATAATGCCAGAGGACACTCAGAGTGCAGCGCCGCGCAAGAGGGACGGCCCGAACCCCCCGGCCTCCCTTCTGCTCCACGTCTCCGCGTCTTTTCCGAAGGGAGACCGGAGACTTGGGTATCTGCACTGTGTCAAAACCAATTCTCCCGATGCGAGGTCAGGGTTTTCCATGCTGCAGAGCGAGGAAGAATGCGCTCAGCCCCAGAAACTGTTCCTACGCCTTAGCTTTGCTGATGTGTTTATTTATTATTCCTTACGGTGGTCTCCTTTAGGTCACAGTTGGCCCTAGTGATGTGAGTGTGGTTTGCCATTGAACTCGCTGTTTATTGGCTATGAGGGTGAACAGGATGGATGTGCTGGAATCTGTAGTAGGATCTGGAGGAGACATGCGAAGCGATGCATGCTGGGAGACAATGTGTGTTGACGGAAACTTATGATTGGTTGGCGGACGTCAGGCGCTAGATGGGGGTCTGTCTTCCCCCCGAACCTCAGTTTATAAACTGCATTTATTAGTCACCTTGAAGAAAAAACGTGTTGCATCTCTTAATATCCATTTTTTTTGTGTAACGTCTGGACTTGGAAGAAAGTTAGGCCTTCCCGCGTAAAGTTCCTGCAAGGTGATAAAAAAGTGGTTGTGTGTTTGTCTGTGTGTATCTGTGTCTATTTGTGTGTCTCTCTCTCTCTCTCTCTCTCTCTCTATATATATATATATATATATATATATATACACCAATCAGCCATAACATTATGACCACTGACAGGTGAAGTGAATAACACTGATAATCTCGTTATCGTGGCACCTGTCAGTGGGTGGGATATATTAGGCAGCAAGTGAACATTTTGTCCTCAAAGTTGATGTGTTAGAAGCAGGAGAAATGGGCAGCGTAAGGATCTGAGCGACTTTGACAAGGGCCACATTGTGATGGCTAGACGACTGGGTCAGAGCATCTCCAAAACTGCAGCTCTTGTGGGGTGTTCCCGGTCTGCAGTGGTCAGTAGGAAAACCGGTGAACCGGCGACAGGGTCATGGGCGGCCAAGGCTCATTGATGCACGTGGGGAGCGAAGGCTGGCCCGTGTGGTCCGATCCAACAGACGAGCTACTGTAGCTCAAATTGCTGAAAAAGTGAATGCTGGTTCTGATAAAGGTGTCAGAACACACAGTGCATCGCAGTTTGTTGCGTCTGGGGCTGCGTAGCCGCAGACCAGTCAGGGTGCCCATGCTGACCCCTGTCCACTGCCGAAAGCGCCTACAATGGGCACGTGAGCATCAGAACTGGACCACGGAGCAATGGAAGAAGGTGGCCTGGTCTGATGAATCACGAGTTCAAGGTGTTGACTTGGCCTCCAAATTCCCCAGATCTCAATCCAATCGAGCATCTGTGGGATGTGCTTGACAAACAAGTCCGATCCATGGAGGCCCCACCTCGCAATTTAAGGTCATATAGGATCTGCTGCTAACGTCTTGGTGCTAGATACCACAGCACACCTTCAGAGGTCTAGTGGAGTCCATGCCTCGACGGGTCAGGGCTGTTTTGGTGGCAAAAGGGGGACCTACACAATATTAGACAGGTGGTCATAATGTTATGGCTGATCCATGTGTATATATATATATATCAAATCAAAATGTGTTTCAAAGCCGAAGACCCTGTTGATCTCGAGATATTTTAAAGTCTGTAGCAATCCAGTTGTGGGTAGATCTCGAATGAAGCAATGGCTGATATAGAGTAACACCAAGCATCCCTTCTCACCCATCCATTCTTAGTAAGCCCTTGGCACCGTGCGTCTGTCCATAACTTGCATTGTCTGTTTTCTCTGCGGCTAATCCAAGGAGGCAGTTTCAATTTCATGTTGAGGCGACGGAGCTGTGGCAGACGTGGAGAGAACCATTGCTTTTGACATCTTGATTCATCGTTGGCTGTAGTGCTTGCATTCCCTGGACATATGTTCCTGCTTTTCGACAATCTCTTCTCATTTATGGAAATCAGAATGTGCCCGCCGCAGACCGATACAGAAGAATTCGTATTTGTTTTTTTAAATGGCAAGTCCATCCCGATCGTATAAATCCTGCGGGGGAAAGATCTCAGGGTTCCTCTTCTATTTTATGTTGTTGTCCAGGCTTGTGAAACATAACCCCAGTTCTGAAGGGCAGCACAGTCCCCTGGCTCTCACTTCTTGTCTGATCTGTAATCCTATCAGCATTAGTGCGCCCATGCTGGGAGAATAAACACTGGCTAAGTTCTTGGCTTGGCCTTTCTTGTGTGCTGTCACTCAGTCCTACAGGACATCTGACTGCTGGGTCGACTTGACTTCCCACCCGGAGCCCATAGATCTCCGTTAAGCACGCCACTTCAAAGAGACACCGACATTCTCACGTCTCAACCCTGAACGATGGGTTTGTTGTTGCCATTGCTGTTGTAGTTTTGTTATTGAAGATAGGGTTGCACTGAATTGTACTACGGCTTGGACAGATATGAAAATAGACCACCAAGAATAAAGAGAATATTCAGGAATAAAGATTGGCTGACATTTGGGTTTGTCAGGGGCCCGTCCCTCCACCAGTCTTCAGCTCATCCAGACCAGTTGTCTTGGGTCATCAAACAACTGAAATGTACTGATAATATTAATAAACAACGAATGTGGTGCCTTTTGGGATTTGAAACCCATTTGTAGCATGTTAAGAATGTGAGAATGCTTTTTGCAGGTTGATTTCATTACCATACAATAGTCTCTGCTACTGTAAACAAAGCAAGTGTTTGGCTGCCAACTGTTTTGTCCTCCTTTGCAAGTCAATCTGAACCATCTCTGTTTATGAGAGGGATTTCCTTCAGTGCAGAAGACAGCAGACGTATCACACAGACCAAGGTAATGGCGTTCGTGGCATGGAGGACATGTGCAATTGGATACAGTGAGTGACGCACGGATGTAAACCTGCGCAGCTGTACTAAATTTGAACAAAAATAACCAGAACAATGACTTAATTTACTGCCTGTGTTCGCTGGGACTCGAAACCCTCTCATTGTGACTCAGACGGTCGACCGAAAAACCACTAGAAAGCCATTCTGGGATGTGAAGGCCCAGCTATTCCAGTTGTGCCCTCGGCCCGAAGCCAAGGATGCCTCTCTCCCAGCGATCGCGTCTGTGCCGTCTGGGGATCGGCACACAATGTGCTGTTAATTAGGAGTGCCATAGCTAGAAAAACAATTTAACAAACTTCCTTTGCAAACTGGATGTGATTAAAGAAAGTTCAGCATCCTGCGGTCGCAGTGTCCCAGCAGAACCACATCACAGGCAGCGGGACAAACACAGGCCCGGAGACAAGGGCTCGTCTTCAGAGCCGTCACAGGGCATTCTCTCCTAATTACAGGGCAGAGATCAATGAAGGGGACTTTCCCTGGCTTTGTACGTTTTTCTTAAAGCCAATTTACTGCCTTCTTTTAATCTGTTGGGAAGAATCATTTGGAAAAGAAAAGGAAGACGTGTGTGTGTGTATGTATATGTATATATATATATATATATATATATATATATGCATATCATCATCCTCAGCCTTTATCGATGCTTAATGCTGGATAAAGATGTTTCCACTTTTGGGCTTGTCTCAATTTACAGCGTCTCTTTTCCAGGGCTTCGAACTTCATTTTCCCATCTTTTATGTGGTTCTATAGCTTTTTTTTTTTTTTTAATCTCTTGGGATACATATTGATATGTGTGTTTAGTTGGCTTTTATTTATTTAAAGATTTTTTATTTATTTATATCAATGTATTATGGGGGGGGTTGTTTCGGTGCCATGCTCCCCTCGCCCCCCGTTTTTCGTTGTCTTTATGTCTTGCTTTGAAGGCAGCAGGGCGGGTAAAGCTTAATTGCCCCTTGTTGTGACATGGGCTTTGTTTCTAATGCTCTAGTAGATCTATGATGGCAAACCCAGCAGGGGGTGGGAGAGGTGATCCGTCACAGTCTGCACTCCTCCTGTCCTGTGCTGGACGGCCTTGGCTCGGGTCCACACTGATCCGGGTTTGCCTCCGAGGGCTGGGGAGGGTGAGGGGACCATCGAGGGAAAATTCGCTGACCACAACTGAGCAGCACTGTTCACAAGTCAACCACGAGGAGAGCCAGGTGCTCATAGCCGTATGCATGGAGTCAGCGATAGTCCGGTAGTGAAGCGACATCACGGTGAGCTGTGGCCCAACATGGCCGGCACAGGGTCCAAGACTGGGTCCACTGTGGACCGGATCCAGTCTGTCTCATGGTAGTTATTATTAATATTATTACATTCTGACAATCACTCTCTCCTCCTGAGCTATGCGGACCAAATGTCGTATGGTGATTCTATTTGATACCTCATAGGTTTGCATGTGCTTTTTACCAGATATGATAAATAATTATTGATTTATAATCGCTTGAAGAAAAGTCTTAACTCAGTTCAGTCGCCTGGTAACTTCTTTGTTTTCCCCAGACTGAATCGGTGCTTGACAGCCTCTGAAAATAACAGAATTAATATAAGTATAATTTAACGGATAATATTTTAAATGAAGGGTATACATACATTATTCTATCACTGTGTTCATTATACATGGACAAAACTATGTATATTTTAATTACACGTCTGTTAAGAAACAGGTGGCCATTTTGTTTTTCTGGTGACCGTGAAGATGATAATTGCGGCCTGCAGGCTACAAAACACAAGCTTCGCTCAGCGTTTTCATTTTACTTCAGTCTTGTTTTGCCTGCAACTTCGAATTGAGCAGATCACCCTGTCAGATTAACCTATGCAAATTTCCTGAATCATAACAATGCCGGCAGATGTCTATCTGCTGTCAGCGCTGTGTACGTGCTGTGTGCCTTGGGGCTCCTACAAGCTCCCAGTAACAGGTCTGCTTCCAGTTCGGTCTGGAATGATGGCCACTAGAAGACAAGTGTGTAGTTGAAGTTAAAGTTCGAGCGACCATAAACATTTGACATGTACCTTAAACAACAAATGAATACAAACGTACAAAACTTCAGAGATTTGCTTCAACATGGCGTGTCAAGTGAGGCCCTTTTTGCAACAGCATCTATTCGATCAGCTTCAGTTTTTGATGCCGAGGAATGTCAGAGCTCTAGGGTTGCACATCTCGAGTTGTTTCTGTGGGAGACCTCTGCTGACCAGCTGTTACTGATTGTGACGCTGTTCTCTGAGTGCAGACAGGGGTCCAAGCGTCTCCTGTATTAGGTGTTCGCCCTCCCTCGGGGAGGATGGTGTGTCTCTGCTTTGTAAAATAAACTCTGTGGGAATTTTCGGTCGAACCTCGTTGTGTTCCCCTGCCCAGGGAGGCCACAAGCCTCGCGAAGAAAGAAAAGCCTGCTTGTGAGACGCAGAACCCAGGATGGCCAATTCGTCTAGAGTTTACTGGCATTATTTGGATGCAAAGGTAGTGAACATAAAGAGGCTACTGATCCCAACACCAGCGAGAGAGACGTCCCCTCTCGGGTTTCTCGCAGGATAAGCTTCACATGGCTATAAGGGGGATCCAATGCTGGGATGCTTTCACACGGCTTAGCCTACTTGTTGCTGCTCTATTGGAAACAATTACTTCTGCAAAGCCGTTCCAGATAGGATTACATGACTGGAAAAAAACAAAAACAATTAACACTTTGCAATTGTGCATTTCACTTGAGCCCCAGATTATCAATAAAGATGCACTGAGAGAAAAAAAAGCATCAGTCAGCAAGCTTGCGTTTCCACACGGGTGACATTTTTCAACTGCTTTATTTGCTTTCTCACCCTCCCAAAACACAGTTCCTGTGTGTCACAGGACGAATCAAACATCTTAGTGACACACTGTGGAATACAGCGCTATCCTTTCCCAGCATGTGTGTGATATAAATCAGGCCACTGCGTCATTTGACGCTATTCTACTGATATTGTTGTGTATTTGTTCATCTTTATTTTACAGTTGAAAAGTCGGCCATGATGTATTTTCCCAAGATGTGAATTTGCATAAACCAAGCTAGCATGACTAAGAGTGACAGGTCTGAAGAAAAGGCTATCAATTGAGTCGCAGGACAAGTTTTACTTCCGTGACCGGCTTTTGCGTTATCGCCCAAGATTCCAGTGTTGTGAGGGGAGGAGAAATTAAGAACCAATTGTCCCCTAGATTTGCAGAAGAATACAAAATGAGATGTATCAATCTTTTAGGAAGGATTGGTGACAGGTGACAGGTCTTGTACCCATGGGGAGATTCTTCCTCCATCAGATGTTCATTTTGTAGAGATGGGTACAAGGGGAACCAGAGGAAACTATGAAGGACTACTGACTGGTCCCATTCCTAGCTGGATACCATCAAGTGCTAATGGAAACACTACCCGTATTATCCTGGTTCTGTAGCACATTTCTGAACACCACCCACCTATTTCCACTAATAACAGCGATACTTTAGGCTGAAGGGCATTAAAGGCCACTTTCTTAGCCGTGCTGTTTAACTGCCTTTACAGTTCGCACTGCTTTGATGTGGTGGGTTTGTGTTTGGTTTCACCGGACACTGCCCCCCCAGCACAGTTCATTTCACAGCTACGCTCCTTCAGTGAAAACGTAATGCTGAAAATGCAGCCGTCACTTTGCAAAGTCTCCAATCACCCATGATGACTTGTTTCCGGTTGCCGTTGCATGTTTCCCCCCTTCTACCTTTCCTCATATTTTTTTGTTATCTGCACTGATGTCATTTCTCTCACTCCAGCACAAACAAGGCTGTAAAAACACGCTTCTGAATTGTTCGGACCGCTCACCGCAACTTTGAGACAAAGTCAGGAAATTTAACCGAACGTGGCCAATAAATGCATGCGATGTAGGAACTACGTTGGCACCGCTATGAAGACGGGGAAACTGCGCTAGTGTATGTTGACCCCCGATAAAGACAAGAACTGTTACAAGTTTGTTGCTGCAATCTGGGAATGAAACGTAAACTCTCCCGATCTGGTGTGCTTGTAAAGATAACTGCGGCGATACAGTGTCACTCCTTTTGTAAGACTTCAAATGCTGCCAGATAACATTGCGGCAGGATATCGAGTTTCATTTACGGGGGGGGGGCAGTTCTTAGAAAGTAATTGCCTTGAGTACGGAGACCTTATGACATTGTGCTTCTGTGAATACACAAATCAAATAAAGACATTTTCCTTTTAATTGGTCGTGGTGGGGTGTGGGCCTCCTATTGTTGTCTTAAAACGAACCAGTATCGGCTTCGGTCCATTTAGGTTATCAGTAAACGGACTCGCCTCCATGCTTAGTAAGGAGTGGTGTTTTATAACAACAAAGGTAAGGCTGTGCTGGTATCAGATAGGCGGTGGTTTATTATGTAAAGAACTGAATTGGCGTGCTATAATCCAAATCGGTAGCTGGCCAAATACGTCCAAGCTTTGACTGTTATGAAGAGGGAGATCACATTAAAATACAAATAAAACAATGAGCAGAAGAGATACTCATTGGATGAACACTGTGGATTGTGAATATATTCTCACAAAAATGATATGTTGTTGTTGTTAGTAGAAATGGCAAAGTCGGCGAGTTTCTTGTGTGGAAATCTACTAGTACGGTAAAGTGCCAATGAGACCGAGATCAATCAGGCAGTTCCTGCTTCAGGTGTCAGTCTTGTTGTTCTTTTTGAATACAAAGTCATCTGATGGGACTTCAATGATATTGGAGGCTGCAGTAAAGGCCTGGAAGGATTTGTGGAGTTTTTGTAGGAATTGCAAATGGATTTCTGAATTGTATTCAGCATAATGACTAAATACATGGTTTGTTTTTTGTCTTGTTCAATTCTTAGCATTTTTATCCTCTTTAAGTGAGTAAGAAAATGAGGGCCTTTTTAATATATTATTTGTAATGTGTTTTATTTTGTCGTGCTGAGAATACATAATTATTAAACACCAGAAGCAGAGTCTGTCTTGGATTGTGCCTGAAACAAGTCTGAATTCATTTTTGTTTGTTTACAGTTTATTTTTCTTGGAAACGACGGGTTTAAAAGCTCTGTGCATTGCTGCCTGCCTATACTTGTGTGTGTGTGTGTGTGTGTGTAGATAACAATTCGATGTTAAAGTTTCTGTCTGTGAGATGCCATGCTCTCTCAGCCTTGTAATTAGTACAGGGACACTTGGCAAAGTTTCCTCCTCCGTGACGGTACACTTGTCCTGTGAATTTACATAACCGCTGCGGCCCTGTGTCTCTGTCCTACTTCTCCTCTCTCTGCCTGCTTCCCATAACTCTCCCTCATTGTGCGTTGTCTTCCTCCCTCCCTGGGAGTTCGCTAATGAATGCAGGTCTTATTAACGTGTTATCCTGGGAAGGCCTTGTGTTTGCTCACTCTCTAATTGGGAGCTGAGATTGTAAAGAAGGGGGATTCGATGGGGGGAGGATGAGAACAGATTCTTTTTGGATGGCACAAATTAAAGGGGCCTGGAACAATCCTTTTTTTTATTTTTTATTTCCTTTAAAAAAATATATATTATTGTTTAGTTTTGTTTTGTTTATTTTCTCACCCTTGTTGGGTTACAGGGATGCTTTGTGCGGACGGCGGGGAGTGAATGGGCGCTGGGGGAGCAGTCTGCCTGAGCATTATGGGCCCTGAATGGGAACTGATACAGTCGGGAAATGAAAGAGTGCTGGCCACGGGATCGGGTGACGCAGCATACTAATGCAAGAGGGGACAACAACGGTGTGCTTTCAGAGGACTAGGTGTGGGACAGCTCCTCTTTCCGACGTCCCTTTTCCTGCGTCTCAGGGGGTATGTCCTCTTTAAGACACTGCTAGCGATCGAAGGATGGCAGGACAGCTGATGTTTGTCACTACGGAATCTGCTTACGTATATGAGTAAAAATGATTTGGGGCGAGGGGACGGAGCGAAGTGGGCACAGACACACCTGTATGAGGCAGCTGGGTCCATCCTGCAGGACCCAAACCTGGCCTAGGCCCATGGACAAACCTCATACTGATACAGTGTAGCTGGGGAGAGATAGAGAAATTTAAGTGGCTCATTGTATTATGTACTCGGCATGTTTCCACCCTTGAGTCAAAAATGGTCTCTTGCTGCCCGAACTCAGAGTGTATGCAAACACAGGGGCGTAGGTTTCATTTCCAAATTGGGGGACATGCATTTCGAGTCTTCCAGGGAGCAATCGAAGTTGTGGAGCGGGGGAGGGGTCAATATTGTTATCAACTGGGGGGGACGCATCCCCTATGTCTATGGAGCCTGGTATACATTAGTGTGGGGGTTAATTTAACATTCTCTCAGCGTTGGGTGGGACGCCTCTGTGCACACAGCACAGCCCTGTTCTGTTGTTGTTTGTGGTTCAGACCCACGGGCTCTGAGAGCAACACAACTGTGTAACTTGTCATCCCACCTCAAATGCAGCATGAGTCATGTTTCTAGATGGCACTGACTCACAAAGACAATCTCTCGATCTAAATAGCATCAGCCACGATTTCACATGTGAGAAGATTTCCCCGCCTCAGATACTTTACAGCTCTCACTTCTCAATTTTTTTCCACTACTTCTAAGTTTTCCTTCTATTTTTGTTTCCGGCTGTCTGCCTGTCTCTCTCCGTCGGCCTTGGGGAGTCGACGAATCCTCCGAGTCTCCCCGTCCGCTCATTCTCATTAAGCCAGTTGTTTTGTTTCCCAGAACCTGATGAGTGCATCGCAGTGCGGGCCGTTCTGGGGTCGGGATCTTGGCACAGACGAACAGTGTAAATCAGCCCCGAGAGCAAAGGTCACGGCAACAGAAGTACTTAGTCTCAGATGGGCACTTATTATGATGATATTGTCTCCTCTGCCCTAATGAACGTATGGTCTGCGGTCTGAACATTATTCCCCTCTGGGGCTGCGTCCAATTCTGCCGGCTCTGTGAGCTCGTGCCAAGGCCAGAGCCTCTCCGAATGTCATGCCAGAAACATCCGCCTTTGAAATCACTATGACCGATGCCCATCGTCCGCAGCAATGGAACGCACATGTGTTCGATTTGAGAAGGCGGATCCGTATTTGTGTTTGTTTTCCTTTCAGTTTTGGGTGAATCGCGGTGGCGGTGTAGTTAAGGTTGTTGGGGGTGAATCATCTACAGCACACTTTCAAACCTATAATGAATTTGAATCTCCCTGCAATTTTAGCCTCCGGGCCGCTGCTTTGCATAGACCTCAGCGTCTGGAGTTTATACATTGAAACCCAGATTCACGGTTCCAGTTTCTGTTTTGTCGATGTTGATTTTACTCTTCTTTTCAAAACGGTTTTCCCGCTTTTTTAAATGTAATTAAACATGAGCTCAGACTGTTATTTGTTGGATTAAACTGTGCAGATTTCTCATTACTCAGAGCTCTCTGGTTTGTGTCTTGGAAAATAATTCTCACGATAACTCAGCATTGTATTGTCACCAAGAATTTAAACCATTTTGATCTAACGCAAATAAACGCAGAACTCTCTGGCAGATTTCCTTTTTCCTTTTCTTTTTTCCACACTCGAACAATTTCTCTGTTTCGAGCCTCTCTATCAACCCGTGGAGGACAGAAGAGTAGCGGCACTGAATGTGAAGCAGATGTTGTGTACTGAAGTTGTTAAAGGGTTTTAAAACCATGCAAAAAATCATGGAGATCCTTCACAGCAGCGAGGCAATGGTGTCACAGCACTGGCACTAAGCAGCGCCGCCAGCCAGCTCCGGATGTGATCGGTGGGTTGGCTGTTTCCACGGGTGTCGTGCTGAAACGTATTAAATGTCGAATGGACTTGAATCACTGGCAATGCGGGTATGATAGGTGGGTGCTGATGGAGATGATGGCCAGTCCGGGCAGCACCCATTGTTGCCTCACAGTGGTGCAGCCAGAGGAACACACACCGGTTTAAACCGCCCTCCCCAGCCTTCACACCAGCAGTGAAACAACTGGGCGGCAGGATGTGATGCCATCTTGACTCACTGCCCAGAGAGACAGCGGGCGCCTGAGGACACGGATTCATAAACGCGATTGATTCAGCTCACTCAAACAGCCTGCGCTACAGACTCAACGCTCACTGGCAGCTGACTCCCCTGACACACACACACACACACACACACACACACACACACACACACACGCACGCACACACACACACACACACACGCACACACACACACGCACACACATACACACACGCACACACACACACACCTACACACACACACCTACACACCTACACACACACGCGCACACACACACACACACACCTACACACACACACACACACACACACGCACGCACACATACACACACACACACACACACACGCACACCTACACACACACACACACACACACACGCACGCACACATACACACACACACACACACACACACACACCTACACACACACACACACACACACACGCACGCACACATACACACACACACACACACACACGCACGCACACACACACACACACACACACCTACACACACACACACACACACACGCACACACACACACACACCTACACACACACACACACGCACACACCTACACACACACACTCTCTCACACACACGCACACACGCACACACACACACACACACACACACCTACACACACACACAGTTCTTTCATGTGCCCCTTTATCTTTACCCTCCATGTCAATTAAACGCTCACAGTAATGACACGTCACAGTCACAGACGTCTTCGCTCTAAACCTCGAGCTGATTTTGAGCGTCTCCGATTCTTGCATTTCTCACAACCCGAGCAGCTGTAATCCATCCAAGAATTATTGTTGATCTGGACTCACTGTGACTCTGCAACTTTGAGCTGATTTCAACTTAATTCCATTCAGGCAGCTGTCATTAACGTTAATTAGAAAAATATGACATTGGTACTTTAATTGAACTTAGATTTTTTGCGATGTCTCTTGCCAGCCCTGGGCAGCGATTTGAGAGGTTATAGCCGCTATTTGCAGTCTGTCTGTAAACACGGCTTGTTGTGCTGATTTTGCACAGGATTTATAATATTACCTCGGCTTTGTGTTTCTCTGAGAAATCCTTCCTCATCTGGAACAACTCTCAGGAGGAAATTAAAAACTGGATAATAATACCAGGGAGCCTCAGCATTAGTTTACTTGTAAATATATGTAAATATACTTCAAATAAATACATAAAATAAACCTGTGCTCTATGGAGGAGCTGTTTGTAATCATTAAACAGTGTTGGGTTGTTTTTTAATGTCCTGTTGTCAGGTCTGTTTTTTAGATTGTTAGTCTGATTTAAATGTTTTGTTTGAACATGAGCCAAATTAAATATATTCTTCAATTTAATACATTTTTATCATGCTTACTTTTACACAATCATGCCCATAATTTAAATTACTGTCAGCAGGCAACAGAATATATTTCTCAGTAAAATAAATAATCGCGTGCACTCTTTGAGATGCTAAAACTCAACCCTGTTGGGTCTCGAATTCCTGTAAGAGACTCGGCAGTGAGATTTCACCAGCTGTGCAATGGATGCCGGGGGCGGCGGCGACACATGTGCGATGCGCAGGGCGGCCACCTGTCCGAGAGACGGCCCGTCTCGATCCCTGCACTCGACAGCAGACCGGCGTCCTAATGAGCCATGCACCCCCCCCGCCCAGGCGCCCAGGTCAGCTGAGAGAATCTTCTGCTCCATTTAGTGTTAAAATTCCCCAGCCCCCCTTGTCGAGCACGTGAGGGAGCTGCCCCCCCCAGCCCTCCTCAGCCCGGCCGAAGCCCTTGCTTTGAGTTTGTTCAATAGGACCTGACAGGCTGAACTGCGGCCCTCTTACAGGACCTGCAAACACAACAGCAGGCGAAGCAGGCAGGGCCCGGCCCCTCACTTAACCAGCGCTCGCTCACCAGGCCGGTGTCTGGTTAACGATGCTCCTGCCTCCAACTGTGGTGAGCGAGGTGAGGAGAATAGCGCGGGGTGAGGCGAAGGCGATACCGTGGACGGTCTGGGTCTAACGCTCTGCTTCCAAGAGCAGTCCGGCCGAGACGTTTCTGTGCCGGTCACACGCGCGGTTCTCAGGGCAGGCAGGGGTGGCGGAGCAATCACGCTCACCTGGAGGTGCAGGGGTGACCGAACGGAAGGGGAAGCACCGGCAGAATGAAACAAGCAAGCCAACAAACAAACAAACAAACAAACCAATAGCATCCAACAAGGGCAGCTCGTTCTTAGTGAGGTGTTGTGATTGAAGGTGTGTTTTATTCCTCGTTCTTTGTCTGGGAGTGTGGGCGTTACTCCTCTCTCAAGCATGGTCCCCGGAGCACCTGTGGCAATAATGGCAGCCCAGGAAAGCTTGCGCTCAGTCCTGGAGGTATTCAGCCGTCTTTGAGCCTTTGTGTTAGCTCTGGGAACCCACTAGGTTAGCGTGGGCTGGAAGCATCTCTGTTTCCCCAGGGAGCAACGACAGAGAGGGCAGGTTAATTTGCTCAGTCCCTCGGCTCACATTAGCACCTGGTGCTACAGTTGGTGCCATTGAACTGGCTTCTGAAATGCGTGGTGCAGGAATGGATGAAATTACATGATAATGCTGATTCCCAATTGCAGGGGCTCTGATGTGATGTAATATCACTTGCAGTTTACAAATACAAGATTGGCAAAATGTGTTGTTTTACATTTAAATAAAAACTTGTCTTTTCCCTGGTGTGTCTTTACTAAGACTTTAAAATGCTCAATATATTTTTTCTTGTGAGTTTATTCTACATTTGTGATATTTCCATTCCAGTGCACAAATTATAAATGCATTTTTTGAAAGCATAAACTTACAGTGAGACCAGGTTCCAAAAGACACTTGTACAGCGAGATTATAGATTATGTTAGATGTGCCAAAATGCCCATTCAGCTCCACACTGAGGCAAACAGCAGGTGCACAGAAGCATTTTAATTAATCTGCGCAGTCAGGCTTTCAGAAGGCGCCGACCTCTCACCCCCCAGGGGCTCCCCATGCAGGCGCAGGTTTAATGGCAGCGCCGAGCAGAAGGCAGGCTGCGTACTGAGGGGGCCTCCGGCACGGCAGCACATGGGCCATCGGGGGGGCTTAAGACAGAGCTTGCCTGTTACGACAAGAAGCCTTTATGGGGCCGGACCACCCCGCTCTCTAGACCTTGATCTGACTCAACACCAACAAGCCAACCAGCCCACTAACACACCCTCATTTTATATGGTTACCTCACAGGTCCGCTCAGACAATGAGGCAGTTAACCCGTGTGTTTGTGTGTGTGTGTGTATGCGTGTATGGGTGTGTGTGTCTGTGTGTCTGCCTGCCTGTATGTGCTGGTTTCATGTGAGCTCCTACACAAGGCCATGCATAAAGGTGTGTGTTTATATTGGTGGTGGGCCGTCAAGGTGACCCAGTGGAATGAGCATGATCTGATGGGTTTTGGGTTTGGCGCTCTATCATTCGGGGTCATCGGAGTTCTGGAGCCGTCATTTATGGCAATGACTCCTGCTCTGCGTCAGCTCCTCTGTCCAAACATCGCACTCTTGTACACCAGCTGCACAGCTGTCCCTGAGGGACACTCAGAAACAGAAATACTGTAGATTGAGAGACATCTGCTTATTTATGGATTTATTGCAAAATATGTTTATTTTATTTTTGGCTGTTGTACAAAATCAGGACGATCGTGGCTTTGTCACTCAATCGGGATGTCTTTATTTGTTGACGCACTGCCGGGACAAAAGGAAAACTGACCGATATCTCTACATCTATGCTCGTTTGAGATCGCACCGGTACTTATTGACTTCAGCTGTAAAAGAGGTCCTGTAGAGCGGGCTGTGTGGGTGAAGGCAGTGTCTTGGATGCTGGTTGTATGGCTGTGGTCTGTGGAGTTTGAATGACAAAACTGAATTTTATACATAAGCAAACATCTGCAGGATCCTCATGCCGCGCTGTTGGTGCCACCGAGAGAGCCGACACCTCCACAGCACACCGTTAATCACACATGAAGCAGCCATAGATACCGTCCTTGCCGTGACCCACTCTCAATGCTTTTCGCTCTGCGGTGCGGTCTACTGGATGGACGGACCCGGGACCCCCTCCTCACACTCCACATCCTCCCGCTGAAATTCCATTCCCACATGCCAGCGCCCCACTCCCTCTCCCCAGTGCTCACACGACTCGCCCGCGCCGCTCCGCTCGGCTCCCTGGGCATCGGTTCGGTATCGATAACCGCTGTAGCCCCGGGTTGCAGGCACGCTGAGACGGGCAGCTCGGGTGACAGCGTTTTCCCACAGCCTGCAGGCACCTCGAGGGAACTCACCCAGAACTAAGAGCCTCCGAATCAAAGCCTGCGTGTGTAACTCGTCCCAGAGTTCGTCAGGCCATGAGTGTGGTATTAGGGGGGCACATGGTCTCAGTTCACTGTATCACAATGCAGGCCATTGTTCGCAGTTTAGCGCTGTCCAAATACTATTTTTTAAAGGCCTTATGTGGTGGACGGACGAGGCGCTAGTGGTGTCTCAAATGCAAGATGGTTTCTAATAGATTATTCAGTACGTATATATGAGACACTTAATTCTAAATATAGATTTTTAAAAACACATATATATCTATCTGTGGTAAGTGAAATTACAGCCTAGTTTATTTTCTCAGTTTGTTAGTTAGTCTTCACTGTAGATATGTCTATTTGAAATGATGTGTGATGTTTGAGCTGGCTGTATTGAACTGTTTTCATGCGACCACAACGGCTATAGTTTCGTCTTGTAAAATCAGACGATTATACCATGCCATGGGGGTGATTCACAGGAATGCGCTGCGTTTCTGGACCCCAGGGAGTGTCTCACAACCCTCAGCGATAGACAATGATAACACCTCAGCAGACAACAGGATTATTCAACCTGCGTGATTATATGTTAACTCCGGCCTGCTGTCCCTGCTGTATCATTTCAGTATGTACATTTTTGTGCCGTGTTATTTGAAGTCACAGTAACATTCCTGCCTCTGTCTTTGCCTGGATTACCTGTGTGAGTCGATTCACAAACCCACAACAGATAAATTGCACGGTTCAGAGTGATCCCTTTTGTAGTTAATGGGAGGAAGCTTTCGTTTAAAGATCAAGAGTTTGGATTTATTGCGTGTAGCACCGGTGGGGAGGCTCTCGCTCGCACTGGGATTGAATCTGCCTCCGACGGCTGACTGCATTCCTGTCTATTGTTCTCGGCTCGCGGTTTCCTGCCCGGACTCAGGGCTGCGCTCTTCGTGTCACAACATCTTCACCTGCCAGACGCGGTGGGAAGCGAGTGCGCTGGGTACCGTCTGCCAGCCAGACATGATTAGCTTAAGTCGCGGAGCGTTGCTTTTGTGGGAATCTCCAAGGCAACTGGAGAATAACTCGGCAGCTCCCGAGCAGGGAAATTAATTAAGCAATGGAAAGAAAATGCCGTGCATACACGGCCTAATTTATGTGGTTTTAGTTTGTTGTTTAGTTGAAATAGTTTAATTCAGTTTGCAGCAGGAAATTAAATGTGCCCTGACTGAGCCACAAGGGTATTCGTACATTACAGAAGCCTAGACTTAAAACAAAACTGTAAATATTCGGTTCCTGACATCACCAGCCAAAAGCCAACGGTCTAATGATTTACTTGAATTTGAATTATTTCCCCAGATCTTCAGATTTCCATTCTCTTCGATAAGAGGATGCTTTTCCTGAGGAAATCCTAAGCCGCTGATGGTTTGATTATTTTGAGTTGAATTAAAGTTGAATTAATTCAATCAATAGCTTCATGTTACCCTTTATTCTTCTCCGGAAAAGTCCACATTGAATAGCTGACATCTTGTTTTAAGTCTTGGCTTCCGTAGCGGCGGTCTGTTTTCATGGCTTTCGTTTAAAAGCGCTTCCTCGTGTCTTTCAGGGTTGCATGTCACTCTGCTATTGTTGAACAGGGAGGAACAAAGCGCTGAGTATCTCCCAGTGTTTGGGCGAAGCAGGGAAACGACAACTTGTTACCTGGGGCTATGGATTCAGGAAGTGCGGAGGAAAGGGCTGAGCATGGGAAACAATAGGATAGTATACTTGTGTCTGGTGCATCTTTTCAAGTCAAGGGAGACGGGAGTCCCGGGGGGGTAGTTTCAAAGCACTGTGGGGACGAATGTGGTGTCAATAATGGTACCGCTAGATACCAGGAATAGCACACATATTTTCTCAGGCTTTGTTGGTATTTGTGTTTGTGTGGCAACAGCTGCTTTGAAATACTTGAAAGCATATTAAAAAAAAAACCATCACAGATTCATCTCTTGACACATGGTAAATGTGGTATGTACATTACACTTAAAACTGGCTTTTGAAATGTCCCATCTTTTGAAATGTTTAATGCAGACTTGTTTGTATCATGATTTAGTGAGTTTCAAAATCAATTTATAATATGTATATTCCCATGTAGGAAATCAAGTGCATTTCTACTCTGGTCACAGATTCGTAAAATAAACTCCGACTCAAATGTGACCATTGTATAAACAGTCTGCAGAAAAGCAAGTCTTCAGAAGATGTCCAAGTCCATAAAGCCCTCAGATGTGTCTGTGTCCCGCAGTTATACATCATTGTGTATAGTAGGCAGGAGAGCATTAGGGACCCTATTGAGCACTAAAATAAAATAAAATAAACACACATGATAGTGGCAGAGCAGGTCTCTTTATAAATTATGTCCCAGCTTGGCCGGGTGCCCCACAAGAGTGAGAGGTGGCTGCTGATGTGCGTCTGTGGAGGAGAAACATCTGCGCCACTCAGACCAGGCATCCAGCCAACCTGACTGAGCCAGAGCGAGCAAAAGCAGATGGCATAGTATTGATAAGGACGAGGTTTCGACTGCGGTGAGGATTCACTGGGCAGGGCGGTGGGCGGGGGGAGGCTTGTTTTTGCTCTTGAAAAGCATCCTCTATTTGTCCTGTAACTAGAACTGTCCTGAAGTGCTCTCAACAAAACCAAACAAATGGATATCAGGGAATCTCAGTGCCATATGTGCTTGATTGAACTATGGTTTCTTATTTGGTCACTGGAAAGCAGAGCGATCTAAAAATAATCTGTTAATCCCCCCCCCATAAAAAGAAAGAATAAGAATACAAACTTCCAGGATTATATAGCCTCTGTCAATTTCCTATTGTTTTCCTTGGTCTGAGTCCTACTCAAATATGTTCCAAAACATGAACCCGAGAGCCAGCCCTCGCCGACACTGAGAACGGCGAGGACTGGGGGTCTGCAGTCCTTTTTCTGGGACTGAATACCTTGTATTCTATGAGCGTTTTCATAAAACACACAAAGCTTCCCTCTGCCAATAATATCCACTGTGTTCATGTTGTGTAAACCCCAACAGTACAATTGTTTAGTTTTTTAACTGTTCGACTAATTAGCCGCAGTGTCGTTTGAAGCCCCTGTCAGACACGACTTTGCTTTGTCCCTGTTTTATTGCTATTATTACTTTGGGTTTTAAAAGCGTTTATGGTTCAGGCCGGTATTTAGTTTTTATGCTTCCAACGGTCATTTACCTTTTACCCCTTTTTCACGGGAATAAGAGTGAGCAGGAAACTTTCCACTGGTGCAAATAAGAGCGGATTTGAAGAGGATATAAAGGTTTAGTAAAGCGCCCAGGTTTTTTTTTCTCCTTCTTCTAAGGAATCTGTTGGGCTTCATCTCAGGCTGTTTAAGGAGGACCTGTTAAAGGGGGAGTTTGAGGCTGGAGAACTTTGTTGGGGGGCGGAGGGGTAAATTTCTATTCTGTCAGTTGCCATTCTCATTGAAATGAGGGTAATCTATCAGGGTCTGAAAAAGGCCTTTTCAGCGCGGAAGAAAGGCCGTGCTGTAAGGGGACCTGTCAGAGGGCCGTGCAGACAACCCCGTGGCAGATGTGTTAAGAAGTGGGCGCCATTGGGGGGGCCCTGATGGATTTCACTCTCGGCAGCTTCAGCTTTATGCTAATTCCCCAGCAGTGTTTGTTCGGACTGTTTATCCCCTCACCCTCGAGCAAACAGGGCCAAGGACTTTGTTACACAGGGATGGGTGGCGTTCGGGGGTGAGACGCCAGCCCGCTGCCTCGCTGGTGTCCGCGGTCTGGCCCGGCCACATTGACGCACACTGGCATCGCTTCCAAAATGCCAGCACCTCCGACAACATGTTCTCCCTTTTTAAAGCCATCGAATTCAAACCGATTGCAGTTTTGAGAAGTGTGTTAGCCACGAGGAGCTGAGCTGAATGCCAGATCACACATAAGACAGATCCAGTGAGATGTTGTGTAGCTATTTAATAAGGACGTTTGAGCCCTAATCTGTAATGCGTATCATTTTACTTGTATATATATATTTATAATATAATAACATATATTTTTCAGGTTTATTTTCCTGTGGTTGAAACTGCATTGCTTTGTATTATTATATTATTACTCTTGGAAAGTGACTCGTCAGCGCAGCGGTCAGACGCACGCTGTTAGGAGGCAGGTTGCGCAGCATAAAGGAGCTCCTCTTTCCCACAGTATACAATAGTGACATGCAGTGTGCTGCCTGGAGCCATACATCTGCCAGCGCTCAGTGTGGCTCCTTTGTGTCCGAGGGGGGAATGCTGGAGGAAAGTGCTGTCCGGAGAATGGAGCTGCCCACCTAGGGGCCAGGACACTGCGTCCGAAAGCCTGGAAAATAATTTCCAGTGGGAATCGATGGTATCCGCCTAAAGGAATCTGGAATCTTGAAAAATCCTCACACTGCTGCGCACATGTTGCACAGGGGCTGGGATATTCTTTTGTGCTTCTTATTGTTTTGTATTTACACAAATCTATTCAAGAAGTCTGTAACAGAAATCTCAATCTCTCTCTCTCCCTCTCTCTCTCTCTCTCTCTCTCTCTCTCTCTCTCTCATATATATATATATATATATATATATATATATATATATATATATATATATATAAGGGGGAGTATGTACACATTTTTAAGATAATAGCTCTTTGTCAACTTAAAATACAGCGTCAGAGCCTCTGCCTTTGACTGCCATAAACAATGGGGACATGCCCAAGGCAGGCCATCTGCCATAGACACAGTGTGATCCCCATTGTGAGCGACGGAGGAGTGTCCGGCGGGACGGACGAGGGAAGTCAAGTGATTCCTTCAGGAAGCGATCCTGAGACATGAGGCTTTTCACAACCCATATCACCATTTTGTGCCTCTGCTCTTCTGCTCATAACATGAAATTAAAATCCCCACGTTGAACATGCTGGTGTTTAATGTGCCATTCCTATACAGCACAGCCGTGAAATACCCAAACATGGTGCATTGAAATTAGTGCTTCTCAGGGAACTTGTCATCTAAAACATGCAGCAACAGACCCAGGCAGCTGTGCTTCATCCCTGTAAATTATACCATTTATTCATCGTCCCAAACAATGCAAATTCTGTGTCTAAGGACAGGGTGCTGATAGGCCGACGCAGGAATGTGAGCGATCCCCGTCAGACAGTTTACCTGAATAATCCCTGGGAAGTTTTTTAATGAACTTTTAAGAGGCGTTTTAAAGGAATTAAATGTCACACTGTGCGATTGCTTTCCAAAAAAAAGGACGTTTCGGGACTCATTGTTCCTGTGTCCCAGTAGCATACAGGGACATTAAGTCTCTTTTTTAAGCTTGAGTTTGACAAATATTTGATGTGTTCTTTGTAATTAAGCAACGATCACAAGACTCTTGCAGGAAACCACCAGACATCTTTACATCGCTGAGCTCCCTCAGAAGAAAGGGCCGATTCTTAGCTGCAGGACCTGAACGCTCAAACCGGCGCTTTAGCTCACATAATTCATTCTCGGTTGAGGAATGTACGTTCAAAAACGTCTGAAAATATGACGTGTTCTTCAAAGGGGGGGTTTGTCTGTGTGTTGGTCCATGTGATGCATGTCAGTGCCAGAGCTCTACAACATCTGTCATTAATAGACAACAACAAGACCGCAAAAAAAGACAGAAATAGATTTCTGACTGAGTGGCACGAGTTCCCATGGGGGGTTTTCAGTTTTAAATTGAGATTCCCGGCACTGAAACTTTAAAGTAAAAGTGTCCCAGAACTCAAAAGAAGAGGCAGGGATTTTCTTCCCCGCCACAAAAGAAAGTTATAACTCCTTGACTGGATGGCAGGAGGCCTTTGTCATGCAGAGCGATTGTAACGTGTGCATGCTTTGACAGTGACCTCCGACCCCCCAGCAGGTGTGTGTGGACATGCCTTCAATGAGAGGGGCGCCTTCTCTGGCCCTCTTTGTGTTCGGGGAGGGGGGGACGTGTCAAAGGGCTGCGATGGACAGATGCCGTGCCTGAATCCCCCAGGGGGACGTGTGCCCCGCTGCGATACAGGGACTGTGAAAATGTTGGATTACTGGGATGCTCAGACAGCCCAACAGGTCCGATGGACTGAGACTTGTTGCTGCTCAAATCACTGGTGCTTCACTGGAGCCAGAAAAATATGCCTTTATTTATTTTTACTGTGTATTTTTTTGCAATGATACATATTTTTTGTTTAATATTTTTATTAAAAAAACACTTCTTCCCCCCCACCCCAGTGGTTCCCTATTTTCTGTGTTTATTTTTGCTGGTTTGATTTTTTGATTTCGCTGTTATCGAAAAAATAAATAATTCATGCTTAAAGATGATTTGTTTATGGTTATGGTATAGTTTATGGTTATATGTTGATCTTATAGAGATGAAAGCCAGGGCCACGGTGGTGTTAATACTGGAAAAGCTTATTTGCTTTTTGTTTATTTGTGCCTTTCGTTTGTTTGTACAGCAGGGCTTAGCAGGGTTAACATTTTAAAAGCGAATGTTATTTTATATTATTCTGATGGAAAGTCCACATTTTAAAAACTTTTTATGCATCTTATATTTAATGTCTTTACTTAAGGCTCCGCTAATTAAAAGTAGCAGCATAGCAGAGCACTCCGTTTTCTTAATTGCACGCGTGTTGATGCAGGTTTGAAGGGCTGGTTGGGAACCCTGAGACGTCTCTAATCACATTAAGGTTTTGTGTTTGTTTTTGTTGTCCATTTCCTAACGGGAATAGCACGGATAATTAAAATCTCCTCGGGACTGTTTTAACAAGTGTCTGTAGGATGTTTGGCTCCTCACACCAGAGGACAAGGGAATCGATTTGTCGGATGGCATCGGCAGTGCCACCGCGGTCGAGTAGTCAAGTCTAGTCAAGAGCGATGAAACTCATGGAACTGTGAGTTTCCATCTTTTAAAACTTAAAGTTGCTACAGGGAATCCATGGGCTGATCTGTACCTGGAACTCTGGCCTTTATAAAGCTTTATTTTCATTTTGGGAGGGAAACAGAGAGCTTAATGAATACAGCAGCTGCGGGGCTATAATAAACCGTCGGACAGAAAAAACAGATCACTGCTTCAAAAATATATATTGACAGAAGGGAAAAGATACAGTGCATTAATTTTAATAGATCCAGGCCATATACATGTATTCCCTGATGTGTGTCACAGCCAGAGACATCATTTCCTGTACCAATAAAACATTATCACCCCATGTTAAGCTGACTGGACTACTTTGAAAGAGGAGAAACAAACTCCCGAAAGCTACAGGGTTGAAAGAGTTTGCCCAGCTAGTCCTTCTTAATGTGCACTCAAGCTATTGATGTGACGTCCCCAAAATGTTTTGCCAAGGAGTAGACAGAGGACAAGTACTGTAAAAAGGGAAGTCGTTGTCTCTGTGGCCCTTGGGTGGTCCCGGAGAAAACAATGCCCCTGAGTTCCTGGGAGACGCTCCACGCGGCTCTGTGATTCGCCGCAGCTGATGACCCTCCCGAGGAATGTGCATCCTGGGCCCGATCCAGAACGGCGCAGTGTTGGGAAAGGATCGCTTCAAAGCGAGAGGAGCAGCAGACACTAGACAGGCACTTCAGGCACAGCCTGCATCTAAAGCTATTTTGATTATTTTGCAGCTATTTTGAAAACCGCATTCATTGAGTTGAGAGTTAGCCTCTCAACGAGATCTTGGCCCAGGTTTGCCGTCCCGGGCCTGACCTCTATCGAAATGTATCTCGATTATCTGTCAGGCTGCTGCCACAGACCAGATGAATCCCATCGCGTTGCGGGTGCACCCAGCTCGGGTCCAAGTATTCTCGGTCACGCAAGGCCATCCCTCTTAGAGAAGCCGATGAGAACAGTCTGAGAAAAACAGCCCTACGTGTGGGATTGGGCTGCAAGCACATGGACGCTGTTTCCCAACACAGCAACACGATGAGGGATGCACTGTAGGTTTCCATGGGCGCATCCTATTCCAGGAATAACTCCTTGGAATTATAATGAATAATGAATTGTTTATTAATCTTTATCTTCAGCACGTGCTCGTCTGCCCGGAGACTTTGGCACAGAGGAGCCCTGCACTTCCCTCCCCCCGAAGCACAGACTGCACTTGTGTTTAAATAAACTTAATCCATCTGATAGGTTTTTGTGTTTATTTTCTTTTGGTTTGTGTGTGTCTTTATCAATGGGGCGCTAGGGAACCCACACAGTACACTTGGCAGAAGTGCTGGCACACTAAACAGACCTGACGTTAGTTTCCGGGACACTGTTTGGCAACAACAACAGTATGAACCCAGTCACTGATGCTCACCATGAAATCCTGATTGATAGATGGGGGTGTGGTTTCACATTGAGTTACTGAGCCTTGGAAACCTGGAAAAGTTCAACTTGTGTTTGTTTTTTTATTATATATATATTTTCCTGTCTCCTCTCCTTTGGGGGTTCTCAGCCATCCCAGGGTACCGGATTCAGACCAGGACTGTGGCTCAGCGATGACAGATATACTGCTTCCTGATCCAAGAACCACTGTCTCACAGCTTGGTCTACTGAGGCAACACAGCATTGTGCAGAAGTCTTTTCGAATATGTCTGAGAGAAAGAAACGTATGAACGCCAGTCATACTCAAGTAGTGTGTCCTCAGAGGAGGTTTCAGCACGAATGGCAGCTTTTTGGGCCTCGTCTCACCCAAATAGCAAGACGACGCTCATTTGGATGTTGGGTTTCAGACTGATGATGGTGATTATCAGGGCGGGGAAGGAGATGTCCATGACTTGAGACTCGCATGTCTTAGAATTAATGACAATTGAAATGCATCCGACACGTATTGTCACACATGGGCATCCGCGCTACGTTTCCACATACGTGGCAGCAGTTGATTGGAAAAATCTGTCGACTATAGTACAGGGACATTACAGTGCCTTTTGAAAGTATTCAAAAGTATTCACATCTAGCCACTGGGATTTTTGCCCATTCTTCAAGTCAAAACTGCTCCAAAACTGCTTCAAGTTGGATGGGTTCTGCTGGTGTACAGCAATCTTTTAAGTCATACCACAGATTCTCAATTGGATTGAGGTCTGGGCTTTGACTAGGCAACTACATGACATTTCAATATTTCCCCTTACACCACTCAAATGTTGCTTTAGCAGTATGTTTAGGGTCATTGTCCTGCTGGAAGGTGAACCTCCGTCCCAGTCTCAAATCTCTGGAAGATTGAAACAGGTTTCCCTCAAGAATTTCCCTGTATTTAGCGCCATCCATCATTCCTTCAATTCTGACCAGTTTCCCTGTCCCTGCCGATGAAAAACATCCCCACAGCGTGATGCTGCCACCACCATGGGATGGCATTCTCGGGGTGATGAGAGGTGTTGGGTTTGCACCAGACATAGTGTTTTCCTTGATGGCCAAAAAACTCAATTTTAGTCTCATCTGACCAGAGTACCTTCTTCCATATGTTTGGGGAGTCTCCCACATGCCTTTTGGTGAACAGCAAACATGTTTGCTTATCTCTTTCTTGCCTCTCTGATGAATGTCCTCCTTGCCTGGTCTGTGAGTTTTGGTGGGCAGCCCTCTCTTGGCAGGTTTGTTGTGGTACCATATTCTTTCAGTTTTTTAATAATGGATTTAATGGTGCTCTGTGGGATGTTCAAAGTTTCTGATATTTTTTTATAACCCAACCCTGATCTGTACTTCTCCAGTGGTGGTGTTGCAGACTCTGGGGCCTTTCAGAACAGGTGTATATATACTGAGATCATGTGACAGATCATGTGACAATTAGATTGCACACAGGTGGACTTTATTTAACAAATTATGTGACTTCTGAAGGTAATTGGTTGCACCAGATCTTATTTAGGGGCTTCATAGCGAAGGGGGTGAATACATATGCACGCACCACTATTCCATTTTTTATTTTTTAGAATTTTTTAAAACAAGTTCTTTTTTTCATTTCACTTCACCAATTTGGACTATTTTGTGTAAGTCCATTACAAGAAATCCAAATAAAAAATCAGTTTAAATTACAAGTTGTAATTCAACAAATTAGGAAAAATGCCAAGGGGGGTGAATACTTTCCCAAGGCACTATATATAGTTAAATCAGAGACGGCTCTATGGGCGGGCTTTAGGGAGCCTTCGCCAGCACCCCCGACCGACTTGGGCCCCCCTAGTCATTTCTGATGCCCCTCCACCGAGTTCATCCTGCCGCCGGGACTGAGTGAAATCATACCAGGGCCCACTCTGGAGTGGATTGTTAGATTGTTTCATCTTACTTTATTACACTGTTTATTCATTTTATTGTCTAAAAATATCACAACAAAACCAAATGGGCTGTAATGCAAAAATGAGTGTCTCGGGACCGTTTCCTGTTCATCTATTTCATTTGTTTCCACTTCCCCGAAGCGCGGTGACCCCCAGTGTGCCGAGGATGCGCCTCAGCCACAATAAGCACCCGCTGCGTCAGATAACGAGATGCTGTTATCATTACAACTTTCACATCGAGAATCAGAAGATGTTTATCACTTGCAAACGTTCATTGTTTTCATAGACGCTCGACAGTGATGACAGGAGGATATCGGGAGTCTTGGCTGCACATCCCTGTACATCTCAGAACAAAAGACACGAGTTATTGTGTGAAACTGTGGGACTCAACAAATGATAATATTGTCTACATTTGTCTGTGCTTTGAAAATGCAAAAAAAAATTGAGCCCAGAAAGGGAAGTAACAAAATGGAAATTGTACTGTGTGTGTGTGTATAAGAGAGAGAGTGTGTTTGTTTGTGTGTGTGTGTGTGTGTTTTTCTTCATGAATCATGTATAAAAATAACACAATTTTTCTCTGTCTTTCTTGTGGACCTCAGTGATCAGAGCGGACATTAGTGTGATGGATTAATAACATTCTCCTGTGAATTTTCTCTGAATTATTTTCTAGAAAGTATCCCTGCAAACTCATGTTGAAAGCCTAGAATGAAAAGTTTAGGTTCAACATTTTATAATACAGGGAGAGAGAATATCGGACTAAGATTGTATTGTAATTGTTATTATTGTGTCCTATTACATTGTCTTTGTTGAGGTAATTGCATGTGATTGCAAGTTTACATCTAATGCCAGCATTGTCTTGTTTCTGCTGGAATTCCTCTCCCTTGCAGTCTGTCAAATCATAGCGCTGGACTGCATTCCTGTACTCTGGTTATGAGATGGATATTACAGACAAAGGGTAACGCACTGTCCTGTAAATTGCAACACATGAAGAAACATAGCCTACTGGGATCTGGTTGGAAACCCAGCTGACCTGGAACCCAGTCAATCCTATTAAACTGCAGTGCGGGAATTGTCTAGAGGCTAGAATTAGAAATCTGTGGCAGAGTTTGAATGTTGACGGTCTAGTTTTGGGTTCTGTGTGGTGAAGACACCTGACCACATCGTTGGGAAACCTTGTTTGAAAGTATTCATGTTTTCGAATACAGGAAGCAGAGCCTCAGATTACTTAACTTTTTCTAGGAAAAGCGACTCCGTTATGGGGTCTGAGGTCACGCAAGTCATTACATACTTAACGGCAGAGCTGAGTGCTGAGAATCGTGTGGGCTGGCTCTCAGAAAGGAGCATAAAAATCCCCAATTAAGATGTGTGTGTGTGCAGCCTTGAAGCGCCGATTGAACTGGAGCCAGAGAGGCACAATTGATGTTCAGATTCGTTCATTACTCGCAGATGCCGGGTGGAATGCACATTTCATATTAAGCTCAATATAGTTCCGCAACACTAAAGCCAAAATGACAGCATCAGAAGCCCCAAGTGAAAGTACTGTCCTGCTCTTGCTAAATAAGTGTTGCTGGGATGGTGAAAAGTCTGGATCTGATTCCTCAGCCACTGTACAGTCCAGTACTGCGCAATCCTGACACAAAGGTGAGCGCTGGACACGGGCTGAGTCTATGTGTGTGGCCAGAGGACGGCGCACAATCGAAGCTCGCAGCGTAGCCGTTGGGAAATGTGTGTAGGGCTCCGGCAGCTTTCCAGGGCAAGCTCACGGTGACGAAACTTTACTGAAGCCCCCGTCCCTGCAAGGCCCTCAGGAAGGAGGATCAGAGAAGCGATCTGTAGAACAGTGGTCTCTTTGAGAGGAGCTTCCATTTAGGGTTTGGGACCGTACAAGAAAAAAACAACACACACAAACAAGAAAGGGTTTTAGTCCAAAAGGTTTAGGGAAGCAGTAAATTCTCCACTGAATGGAACAAAACATTGGTTCATTGCCCTTGTGTGTTCGTATGACCCTGGTCACGGTTTTAAACTGTGTGTATTGTGCTGTCCCCCGTCAGGCTGGAGGTCTCCTGGCTGATTGGCAAGGACAGTGGACGTCGTTACAGATCTTGGGGGGGACATATGACGTCTGATGAAGTATGGCATTATTTTAATCTTGCAGGTGTCACAGCCTAGGTCACAGTAGGCTAGGATATAGGATTTACAAATGGGTGAAATGCAGCAGAATGTACCACTATTTCAGAATAAATTAATGTATGAATGTTCACATGTATATATAATCCCCGAATCCCAGCCCCCGTTCTTCAGCGCTGTGCCTAACATGTGACTAATATTAGACCTGGGATGAAGTGCACGAGGAATTGCTACAGTATTTGTACATTAATTAATGAGGAATTTTGCGTGCCTGTTCTGGCAAATCGTGACCCGGCGGCAAATCCCGAACCTCCGCCGTCACGCAGGCGCGGCAATCAGATCATCTTTTGGCAGAAAGCCGACGATCCACGCTTTCAAGCAGTCGAAGAAGAGCCTCATTAATGACTTTTTCCGGAGGTGTGCTGTGATTAATGTCAGCTGTTTTCACACTATTCTGGAAAAGCGGGTAGATGTTTGGGAAATGCCGTTGAAATGACCTGGAAACTTTCGGCAATATGACCGTTGTTTAGTTTCTTTTGTGGTCGAGTGGTCTGCTGAAATCTGGTCATTGATATACTTTTACAAACTATCAGCACCAGCGTTTCCCTTCGGCCCCTTGTGTTAGTGTTAAAGGATATACTGCTCTTTAACCCACTGCCGTTGACGGACAGTTTGTCGCTGGCACGTTCGGCATCGATTTTAAAAGAAAGAAACAAGATACACTTTCAAGCGGCTTACCTTGAGATTGGACCATACAATCTGCTTCTTTTGTCTCAGATTAAATTACATTGCTTTACTGTGTTGTTTACTTAAGATGCCGACATACATACAAAAAATGCTTTTGGCCGGAGTGCGCTCTGTTCCTGAGCACCGTATTCTCGTCTCTCAAATTTGAACAATCTCCTTTGTACAGATTAGAGATTTCTATGAACTAATCTCTTCTGCTTTCTGCCTGACATTAATGGTAATTAAATATTTTGGCCGAGGGCAGACTTGTAAAGGACTAGTTCATCGGGATTTCTCTCCCCGGACAAGGAGAGGGAAAATCTCCACACCAGAATCAGTTTCACACAAAAACAGAACAAAACAATACAACACAGCAGTGTTCGGTCATCTTCTTTTGTGCTTTTGTGGTGAAGGACAGACCGGAGGGGAGAGCGGAACAGAAAGAGGTTTTTTTGGCGCGGGTGAGATTAGTGCGAAGGGTTCAGAAAAAGTATCACTTCATCATCCAAATCAGATTTCCATCCTAAATCCAATTGCACAAAGACATTGAAGGAGCTTTTTTGTTCTTAGGACGGCAGTTGCCCATTACTAATTGAATTTAATGCAGTGGTGGGTTTCTGAGTTCAGTAGTAAGTATACAGGGCTGCGTAAATGTGTGAGAGCCTCAGGAATGCAACATCAAAGGTGCTCTTGTGTTAACTAGCAGGGACAGGCCGTTTAACAAAAGTGTAATTCTGTTGCATTGTGTCGGAAGGAGGGGAGAGCGGAGGTGTGGGGTTCAGGTCAGGGACACCCTCTTTCGCCCTTTTATATCTGGGCTGCAGCTGCTGGAGCCACTGGGTTTGTTATCCGACATGCTTTTGTGTCGTTTTAACAAACTGCAGCTCCCAAATAAAAAGGGGAAAGATCCCATTATCCTGCCTTTTTGGCTGTCTGCAATGGCTGGAAGATGAATAACCCCAGATTTTATTCAGCTGGTATTTTTTCCCCCCCTTCCATGGTTAGACAATTTGCACTATAAAGCCGTGGGTGAATTCACCAGAAGGGGATAATTGTTTTAAGCCTCAGAGTTTCCTGCGCTTTAAAGTGTCTGAAACGATACTGTGGCTTCGTAGATGGGACCCACGACCCGTTACAGAAATATCACTTCAGCTTATTTGTTCATGAAGCCTTTAAGGATGGATTTGTCTTTGGCCTATTTTTGAACGTCTTCTCTTTTTTCCATATATATGTTAGAAACGTGTGGGTCATGCTTTGCGGTGGCCTCTGCAGATGCAAACCCTTATTAAATTAAATAATTGATTCACATGGTCCCAGGTCACATGCACGATGAAAATGATGCATCTTTTTTATATATTTGGCTGTTTTATTAAAGCAGATCCTTATGCCGAACTGCTCCCCTCTCTCTGAGTATTAAGCGCAGTTCCCCTCAGATGTGTCCCCAGCAGGTCTGAGGTCTGAGGTGTGTGACCTCAGACCTCAGACCAGCATCATCGAGGAAAAGGCAGGAAAAGTGATTACTGTCAAGAATTCGTGCGTCAATCATGTCTTGAGCTTGTCTTCTGTCTTGAATAATGAATGATCTGCCTAATCTTTTTGTGCATGTGTGTGTGTGAATGTATGTTTATGTGTATATTTTCCTAATTCCCTGCACCGGAACAAACGTGCCATAGAAAAGAGCTGTATCTAAATCCCAGTGGAAAATAACTTGGGGGAAGACAGTAAATCAACACTGAGTCCTATTCAGAAGCGAGATCCTTTCCGCGTCAGACTGAGCATCTGCGATCGTGTCTTCGGTGGCACTGGGCAGAGCTCTGGCATTAGTTCCTCCGGCTTCTATTGTCGCAAATCGAGAGCAGCTGTGCGTTCATTGTGCTTCTGCTGTCTTGACAGAGAGTAATTTCGAGGAGGCACAGTTGGGTATTTATGCCTCTCTGACAGCAGTGTCTGCAGGAGACTAATGAGACAGTTGTTAAATACCCACAACAGGCTTTATCTGCGCTGGGGAAGCTGGTGCCGAATTATTTCAATAAGCCCCGTTCATCTGCATGCTGTTGACAACAAATGAGTTCCTGCTGCGCATAATTATACAAGTGCTTCTCCCTCTGTTGCTGTATTGGTATTAACAGGAACTCATTTTTCTTCACTAAAAAGTCATCTATGATGGTCGTAAAAGCAGGTCAGGTTCTTCTCCGGTAGTGGACCGTTGAGATCCCTACAGTGGGGGCGTGGCTGTGAGTCACTCATCCGTTTGGTCACCCTCTGGTCATCGCAGTCAGTCCGGTGTTCCTGCCGGAGCACTGCGGTCACTTCCTGTTTTTCAGAACCTCTTCAGCATCTTCTGCACAACATTGGGGGGCACTTGGCGGCCGTGTTCCTCGTTGCGCATGTCTCTTTTGAATGTGTTTTTCGGGATGCTGTGAGTGTCACGCTTGGCCACAGCATGCATACCTACAGTTCACGACATTGCCTGAGGCTGCACGGAGATATCTCAGGTGCTGTGCAAGTGTTGGGCACTTCTGGAGTATTTGAATTGTGTTTGTGTCACTATGAGTGGAGGCACACGGATACAAATATAATCAAAACCTCATGTCTGAACTCGCCACAAGCACTGGTTACTGTTCTCCTGACACATAAATCTGTGAGGACCTGCAGGCCATATCTGGGCTTCTCTGAAAATACATTGCTGGCATGGATAAGCTTTTCTCTGACATTGAGATGACACACGCATAACAATCTTTTTTTTTCCACGCGGGATTCAGATTTAATTGTCTTGGAATGTTCTGTTGAAAACTTCACATTCAAATGGCTGAGCAAGCGAGAGAGAGAATGGTTTAAACAGGACCGAAAGTGAACACCTCACGCCTATTGAACCAATTAAGCCACAATAGGTCTGGGATGAGAAGCTTGCAGACTTGCGCGCGTTGTAAACACGGAAAGTTGTGCGTACAGCGAGCGGCCGAGGTCAGGGAGACTCCTTTCCTCTCGGCACAAGTCGTTGCTAATTAATGAGAGCTGCTATCCTCCTGCAACTTCCCCCGGAGTCAGAGTGCACGGGAAAGATGAAAATCCGGCGTATCCTCCCGAGACGCGCGCGCAATTAGCAGTTCAGGTAGGGGAGGCAGCGGAAGCCGGCCGTGGGTGTGCGCGATGGCGGCCTGATAAGGTGTCCCTCTCTGAGCCTAATCCTAATGACATTTGCAGGAAAAAACTCCTTCGTCAACTCGATGCTGCTATAATTGCAGGCTGTTATTATTCCTCCAGGAATTCCCAATCGGTGGAAAACGTTCCTAACTTCCAAGAGTATCGTCTTTTTTTATCTCTGTTTTTCCACACTTTAATGAATGGGCTTTCAACAACTATATGGAGCATGAACTATCATTGAGGAAAACGACAACAACGGACACCGCTGTGACTGATCGTTAAAGGCTTACAGAAAATATGTTCTTATTCATTGTTATGGATGTATCTTCTTCTTTCGACTAGATAAAGTTGACGCCATCTGACTCTACTGGTGCCTGGTTTTCTGCCCGGTTGTTGATGTTGTAGTGTTTTGCTGTGTGAGGAAGATTTAAGCCCCCAGCCCTGCAGTCTCACACAGTTTGTATAATATAATAAAATGAATAAAGCCTTCTCATGTGGCATCTTGCTTGTGGAAAAAAAACAAGTGTAACATTCAGTTAACCAGTCTGCTTAATCCTTGAAATGTTTTCTTAGATTTAACAGAAAAACCTAGGATGTACAACTTGTTAGGTCAATTAACCAACATCCTCGGATAATAATGCACATTGTTGACATAAACAATTGACAATACAGAAGACAGTGTGTCCTTCAAAAGCCTTTACATTTCTATTCTCATCGTCTCCCCCGGTTTTCCTACCATTGTCCGCCCCACAAAAGGTGTACCTTCTGGAGCACATCAAAACCGTTTCATTTATTTATTTATTACATGTTTTTTTTTTTTCAATCTTGGCAGGAGCTGAAGAGGTCTGTTTCTACGTTTATCTTTTGCGGAGATGAAAACTGTCTGTTTCACTGATGTCTTTCCCAGCTGTGAGAGGAAGGAGATCGTCTCAAATCGACGAATGAAATTCACACACATTCACGCGGAGTGAAAGGTCAGTGAATTCCAGATATTGCTTCACTCCTTCTGTTTTCTGTTTGAGGGGAAAAAACTACGAAATGTGTAGTTTTGTATAATATTACGGATAACTATATTTATACATTGGGGTATTGATTTGACTTGATAACTTTTAGTCAGTTTCTACTGCTCTGAACACAGTGCAAATGACTTTACCTTCTTTTTTTACTTTAAAAAGATTTAAAGGAGCCACTGATAGAAAAGCCTTGCCTATCTATTCAAGTGTGTTATTTATGAACACCGGATTAACGCAATACGGCTTTACAATCGTTACGGTATAATTCAGAGAGAATGACACAGCTCTCCACTCTGTAAAGCTTTATCGAAACTGTCGATTTTATCACTTCATCAGAGTCCCAACCTTATGGTTTGAAATTCTGACTCTGTCTTGATGTTATACACCCCGCCGCCCCCCCCCACCGCACTGTTAATGCTGGGATTATCTGAAAGCCAACTGCTAATTACTGTGGTTTGCAATGCTTCGTTGGCAGTCCATGACATCAATCCCTGAGCCCTTTGATTCGCTCCGAAGTCGCTCTGGTACAATACACACTGCGGCGCTGTCAGGGTCACATGATTACTCATCTGGTCCTTAATATGAATTAATAATAAAGAAATAACTTGATAAGTGGGCAGCAGCAGAACTTGAAAAAGCGCCATGCCTGATTACATAACGGTCACATGATCATGACAAACTCTCCACATAACGAACCCCTTCGCACGCCCCGTGCCCTCTCTGATTCCTGCTCATCCATAACTCTTTGAAAGGGCTGAATTTGGTCGTGTAGGGAATACGTCACTTTCGGTTGTTGCTTTCGTCACATGATATTTACCTAATCAAGGCGAATGAGTACTAATGTTCATCCTGCAGTGACGCTCGCTGCTGAGGTCACAGCTGTCATCTCGAGAGCGTCTCTTTGTCTTCCTTGAGCCTCTGCGACGAAGAGACGAATCCCCCATCGGGGTCTCTTGGGGAGGCCAATAGCCTCGAGCAGCCAAACGACAAAACCCACATCTGGAAACAATCTGCTGGAGGTGAGACTGAGCGGCGCTCGGGGCCCGGTGTGGGAACGCTGGGCTCCGCGCTCCTCCTGCACGTAAATCAATCGCTCCGTTCAGTGCGTAGAGCGGCCCCGTGTGCGTGGTAACCGGTGACGGCCCGGGTTCCGCTTCTGGGGCGCGCGGCCTGCTTCAGCCCGGAAACACAACACAGGCATTGTACTGCGGAGCCGCCAAGTGTCGTGGCGTCTCAGTGGCCGCGGGGGACGATATGGTCAGCTGTGCTTCAACGCCTCTCGGTTGGGGCTCGTTGGCCGGCAGGGCTGGTGACGGAGACGCTGGGTTCTTCTGACGCTGTGGTTACTGGGAGCACATGATAGGCACCAGAGAGCATGCTGGGCCATGACGGATGATGCAAATAACTGGATGACTTCCAGTCAGGCTGGCCTGTCCCCTCAGGACCGGCACAACGTCTGTGTTTTTGTTCCATAGATTCTACTGCCACATGATGAGTGCCAATGATATAAGCTAGGCAGATTTTTCACATTGGAATCATTTTGCACAGAAATAAATCATAGTTTTTCTGCTGATCAGCACAGTGGGGATGTTTCCCAGTGCTTTCACTCAGCGATGGCTTTTGGGGACGGAGCAAACAGACTTCAATTCAATGTCCCGTGGCTGTCTGTGGAACATTACCCAGGGTGCACTGAGCCGAGCAGACGGGGCTGGTGGTTTTAAAACAAGCTCCAGCCCTGACCCACCTATCGCCTACTTCCTCTACGGCCACCCTGGGTGGGACATGTCCTGAGGCTGCCAAAAATTGCCCTAATTAACTTATAAGTAGGAAAAAACAATTTTTCCTCAATCATGCGAGCCACGAACTCTCGCTCTCCGGAGTCGGTTTTTCTCTAAGATGGTGGTGTTAGGGACTTAACGATAACATCTCCTGCCAGGCTTACAATAATGAAGAGAGGAGAAGTTTGTGGAAGTCTTGTTTCGTTTGGGTTGCGGCCAGGGTGGCTCTAATCTCCCCGCTCTGGCAGGAAATGAAAAAATTAACTAAAACACATTAAAAAAAAAGGGGAGATGAATTGAAAGTTAAGAAGGTTAATAAATCTCCTTCAATAACAAAGGGACCTGGCTGTGAGGCCTGCTCTGTTCCCATGACAGAACGTTATTATGATAAGGGCCGGCCGCGTCTCCGAGGATGACCTCGTGCTGCAGACGCTGCCTGCTAGTGGGAATGGGAGGGTAAAATCACGTCCCCTTAATATTACAATACTAATAATAATAATAAATACGCACTGTTATGACGGAGGTGTCGGAGAGAAGGTGAGCGATTAGGCGAGTTTCACAGTTTTAGTTTTCAAACGGAGACCCTGCCACAGACCTCAGTGCGATGCGGAGCAGATGGGATTCGGCTGTCGGAGGCCAGCTGGGCCCTCTGTCTGAGGCTGAGAACCAGCGCAGCGTTTTTCACTCCGATTGCCCTTCCTGTGAACACGTCACCGTCTTTCTCACAGCAGTCAGAGAATCTGCCAACGGAGTGTGAAGCCGCTTAGCTCATGTCTGTCACATTAATGGTCTGTTTAGTCCTGATATTTAACCCCCTATGAATTTGGCTTGCAGTGTTAGTGAACCACAGAATATCAGATGGGGTCGGGGGGCGTGGGCGTCTCGCTAAATCGCACAGATTACGTTCGACGGAGGTGGCTTCTGAGGTGGCCGAAACGAGTAACACAGGCAAAAGGCAAAGACAACAAACTGCGATATGCTACTGCAGTGCTCGGGTTCAACTGCAGTTCTCCTTCCTCCTTGGGCAGGACTGATTGTGTCACGCATTGTGAAGACGCACCCTGACCCCTGTCAGAGCTACGGCCCGGGCAGATGTGTCTACAGGTCTGGGGTCCGAGACCGTTTCGGAAGGAACAGCTGGGATCTGGAACTGAGACGCGCTTTATACTTTGATCCAAATGGATTAAAAATGGGTAGTATTGCATAATCTCCGCTTCGCAGTTCTTAAAAGGGTCTCGAAGGTTTTGGGGGTGGCAGAAGGACAGGGGCGTACCTCAACACAACACAACACAGAGAATAGGCGCGTCTCGGCCCAATCGCCCGTGCAGCAGAGCGGTCCGGTCAGAGGAAGGGCAAAACCTTCCCAGTCCCTGTGAAGAGTGGGAGTCAGTAGGATGATGTATTATTCCCACTTCTAAGCGCAGATAAGAGTGCCGACTACACGGGAACCGCCGCAGAGCTCGAGACATCGCTGTTTACTTTGGGGACACCTCCAAGTGAGTGGTAGCAAAGGCAGTTGGCTTTTGACTCCGGCCTCCACAGAAAGAGTCAGTTTTTCCACTTGCTCGGTACAAAGAAAATAGATCTGATCTGCGGCAGAAGATTTCTCCAGAGTAGAGGATGTGATTTTTGTGCAACTTCCAATGTTTCTGATGAGAAGGCCCTGTATCTCAAGATTTTTTTTGTTTTGTTTTGTTTTTAATCAAACACGCCTTGAAGTACAAGGAGAGAAACATGCTGTTGACTTCCCAGTTTCTTCTATATATGGTTACAGTCTCGTCTTTCCTCAACACTTGCGTTTGTTACTTGTCATTTTTGATTGGAGCGGTTCTCATTGCTACATTGGAAATTCCTTCATGTGTGTGTGTCGTGTAGCATTTTAATGTTGTTTTAATGTCATGAGTCCCAGAGGCAATCGAAAATCCAATGTCCAATGGAAGCTCTTTTGAGGTTTAGACAGATTTAAACTCATAAACTCTTAATGCCTGTTTGTGAAATGAAAAGTGAAGTGATGTAAGAACAATAAACAACACTGCTTCAGTCTTGATTTAGGAGTTTGCCAATGGAAAGAGTTGGAAGGTATTTTAATTTCACAGTTAAAGCTCCAGCATCGTAATGTCAGCAAGTCTCATTGGGGAACGCTTTTTTTTTTTTCTGGAAGGAAAATCGGACATATGAAGAAAAGCAGTCTTTCCAAAACGTTTTCCCTTGAAACCAGCAGTTCTGGAAAAGCCAGTATTTACAGTAACGTTAATACATTATTTACATAAATATATAAGAAATTACGGCAGACATTCATGGAAGATATTATGGGGGAGTCTTCGGCCGACACTGGGATGAATAACCCTAAAGATAGATAGATACATTTGCTTTCCATTAACTGCACAACGAATACTAGGCAGAGAGTGAACCTATATATACCTATATAGTATTGCGATTGATAACATTCTTACTTATACAAAGTAAGTAAATAAATAAGAGTAAAAGACTAAACACACCTTGGCGCTCATTAAAGAACAATGCCCCAAACATCCTCTGTCATATTGTTGTAAAGTGCTCTTCCTTTTTTCAAATCCTCCCAAAAAGCAAAAAACAAAACAGATTTATCCTGCAGGACTGTCCTGGCAAAGATACAACCATTTAAAATCAATAAATAAAGCCTGCGCCTGGCCTTTTCTGTTTGTTATTTCGCGGGGCCGTGTGGCAGGCCGCGGGCCCCCGTGCAGAGTGTGTGTCGGACCTCACAATGGGGAGGTGTGCGACCTCTCCAGACCCGCCCTCCGCCGAGGATGTGCGAGGCGCCAGACCGTATCCTCCTGTAAAAGCACTGATAACAGGAGCTGGGCATTGTTGTAGAGACGGGCTTCCTGGCAGACAAGCCCTGATGAGTTTTATTACTTTCTCTTTAGTGAAAGTTTTTTTTTTTCCCTCTCTCTTTTCCCCGAGACCTAATTAAAAGCGGATCGCGCGTGTCGTTGGAGGTCTCTGTCCGCGTCCGCAAGAGGGAACCGGTTCGACCCGCCTGCTTCCCGCGACCATCACATTCGGAGACGCTGAACTAAAAGGCTCGTGGTTTCGACTCCGAGTCTTACAGATTAAGTCATGATTCCGATCGTCGTGTCTTTGGATTGTGTAATTGTGGTGGTGAATTGTAGTGCTGGAAAGATTGTTTGGTGTCAGATCTGCTCAGGCTTTTGTTATTCCTCTATACTCTGTTAATGAGTAACTTGTTTTCTACAGTGCTGTCTCGGCCTCATAGACATAAAGTCATGGCTCATTAAGGGAAACTCTTAAAACAAGTTGAGCCTGAGTTAGTGGAGATGGCCGGAGAGCCCTTTTCGAGTCATTCGCTGTATGGATACACTGAGGGGGAGACATATGTGCCGCTTGATCTTGCTGTAGCTGGGGGGTCAGGGCTGACGACACAGACACAGATACTGTACTCGAACACTGAAGGGAAAGTGTGCAGTTTATTGCAGAACTTTTATCCAGCAGGTTCAAAGGTTAATCTGTTTTCATAACAAAATAGTGCAATAAAATTAGTTTCTTTCCCTGTTAGTCGTCCTGGGTAAGAGTGTCTGCTGAGGAATACACAATAATACTAATAATAATATGAGCGCCTGTCAGATCTATAATATTGTCTCATATTAAAGGAATACCCCACACTCTCACTGCCGTTACACCCCTGTCTGTGCCTTTTTTCTTAATTATTTGATTATCTCTCCTGACACTATTGTACACGTCACAAAACAGTTTTCACGACTCAAAAGGCCTCTGTGTGTGTGAAGCTGCTTAAGGATTAAACATATTTCCGATTTGCCTCTGTATATGTTTGAGGTGGGTCTTTTTTTCCATTTAATACTATTTAATCGTAAAAACAAATAATGGAAAAACCAACATGAAGATTGATTTCACAGGGAGTCTGGTGATGGGAGTGGAATCCTATTTTTAATTAAGTTTACTGAAAGTACACATAAATGTAATGGTAAATGCCGTGTTGCAGTGCTGAATACATCTGCAACATGAACCAAATGGTGTCTGACTCAGCTTTTGAACACAGAGCCGTGAAACCTTATCACTAGTCCGGATTTTACAGCTGATAGAAAGAAATCAAACCTCAGGGATTTCCCCTTTGATTACTACAGTTTTTGTTTTGCTCAGTCAGTAACTGATAACCCTCTAGGTGTTTCCTCCTGCCCCAGTTAACTGAAAACAAACGCATGTAAAACTTTGGAGGAATCCATTTCACGGTGATTGTGTGTCTAAATCAGTAAAGCTGTGTTTTTAAATGATTAAAGAGGCCTGTAAAAACTGTGCTGGATCTCTGGGTCCAAGGTTGTGGCCAGCGCCCCGCCAAGCCCCAGCCATCCCATGGCGTCTGCAGGACACAGGAGAGGAGTGTCAATCACTGACAAGGTCCTGAGCCCCAACTGTGCAAAAGACACAAAAACAACAAGAACATTAACAACGCAACCCAGATATTTCACATGCTACCTCACATACCCGCCTGCACAAAGATGCCTACAATAATAAATGAACATGTGATCTCAGCACACCGCATGACTCGTGTCATGTGAGAGCAGCGGCTGTATAAATATTTGGGCTCGGCTGCGATGTGACGGCTGGTGTGAATGTGTCGAGGCCTCCCCCGTGAGCCGCCACTGTAACAGGCCTGTGGGGCCACTTGACACCGATTTGTGCTCGTCTGAAACCCTCCAAACCCGAAAAGGGCCCGTTTCCTCCAACAAGAAACACCCTGTCGAAAGAGAACAAACGCGTTGTTGTGCATTGTGTGCTGCCCCGTGACAATGCAGACTCTAAAAACTGACTCATTGTTTATGGCTGATGGGATTGGTGGTTTAGGTACAATTTTGTGGCCAGTGTCACTGCATGGCCTCTAAGAAAACTAAGAGTTGAGTCTGTGGTAAAGAGCATGTGAGACACTTCCATCTGCTGCTTAGTTTTCAATCGTCTTCCTTCAGAGAAAATAAAGAAATAAAAGCGCTGGCCAACCATAAATAATCCCTTTGTTTAGCTCGGCGCATTTGATGCATTTGATACCCAACTCCACGACAATGGGGGATTGATGTTGTGCAAGCGTTTTTAATCGGAGACTTAACCAGGTGGTTTGTTAGGACTGCTTACAGTAACGTGGTATTATCCCTTCTGAGGATGTTGGTGGAAACAAGACATCTAATTTCACGGTGGCCAGATTCTGAGCTCAGGCACTTTTCTCTCAAAGCTCCCACGCCGACATCAACAGCGATGGATCTAGGTCTGTTTGGCAGAGTACCGGGGCCCTGTAAGCGCTGTTAACACTTCGTGAGGACAGCTGTGGATCATTTTTGTCGTTCAGTTTCCATACGATGATGTCACCAGCCTCCACAGTCGGGGGTAACGATGCCGGTTCGGATGGCAGCTCTGAGATGAAAGCAGGAGGCCGTGGCCAGAATTCACTCCCAGACCCCGGGGTCACAGCCCGACAGCAGGGCGCGCCCCTAATCTGCCAAGACCGCCACAGAACGCTGCACATCTGGATCATCGAGGGCTCTTCCTGACTATAATTTGAATCCTGGAGCAGGAGTTTCGGCAGCAGTTAGAAATACAAATAAAAAGGTTAAGTACAGTCATCAATCACAATTTAAACAAGGAAAAAAAGAAGCTCTTGCAGATGAGAGTCACACAGCTGACCTGGAAAATGACCAAACTCTAATTTGGCCCGTAGCAGTGCTTGTGGTGCAGAAAGGAGGGATTTTCCACCAGCTGGGTGAGAGGGAGTCTGAAAAGCTTTGCTGCTTTACTTTCTTCTGCCAGAGCACCTTGTTTCACCAGCGGACATCCAGACTAAAGTGTACAACTGTGAAGGATTCGTTCTTAGCACTTTGACAGATGTTTCGCTTTTTCGTTTTGTTTTCCATTTTCAGACTTTCATATCTGCCACAGCTACCTAAACATCTGTGCCCCATGAGTAAGGGACTGAAGAAACTGGTGCTTTGCTGTTGGTGAGAATTCACCACAGGACAGGAATTGTGAGTTGGGGAGCTAGGCTGATTTTGAGGTTCATTAGCTAATGTGTTTTTGCAGCTGTTTGATGTTGTGTTGCATGTACATGTTATCAAGACGGCTGCCATCTCTCCCTCTCTAGATGTGTGTTGGTGGTTGTGTGTGTGTGTGTCTAAATTTAAACTTCAAACTTGTTTAGTTTGCAATTCAAATGACTTCTGCCTCTTGCACTGAACGTCCTGGCCATCGCCCAACATGCCTTAACCATCTCTCATCTGGATTGTGTGAAACAATACCTGTGATCGCCGTGTCCCCCTGTCATTCGGTTGTTTATTCATCTGTCTGTCAGTTGCAGCAGTTTTTATTTCTCTTTTATTCGGTTCACACAATGTAGATGTCCCTGGGCTCCGGTCGAAACAGGAATGTGTTCGTGGCCGCTCTGCCTGGTATTGTCCACCGAGTTATGTCCTCTGCCTCCTCTGGACCTCCCCTGTCCCCGGCATGGTTTGGACAGCGTCCAGCTGTGAGGGGGTGGAGACGGGGGTTCTGCGCCGCTCGCAGCAGCCAGTGCCTGTCAGTGCCAGAGTGTGGGGGCGGCGGGGGGACACCAGCGCCGGGGGTGCTGAGGGGGGGCAGTCTGGCTCCAGCCATCGCTCTCCTGGGAGGCAGCGGCTTCTCTGTTTCAAAAGACAGGGCCAGGGTCATGGGCTTCAATCGCTGCCCGCGTTTAGACTGTAGAAATGTGCGTGTGTGTGTGTGTGTGTGTTTATATATATATGTTAGCTGTGTTTAGTAAGTACCATTGCTATAGGAGGGGTGGGGGAGTCAACCTGTTACTTGGTCCTGGCACAACCCCCCTATATGGCCACAGTGACTGCAAAGACCACCGCTCAGGAACCCGGGGGGCTGCGTCGCACCGCAAGAGCAGCTGATCGGAGGAAGACGCTGCGTGGTTCAGTTTCTCAGTGTTGGCTGTGTAAATCCTCAGGTCCCCCTCTGCTGGCATGATGCAGTCACTTTGCCCCCAATTACTTGTGTTTGTTCGCCACATTTTTGCTTTTTTCCAATTCCCCAGATTTGTAATCTGCTTTAACTGGATAATTGATTGAAAAGAGGCTGAACTCGCCATCTGTCTGTCTTTTCTGTTAGTACGGCTGAAGGAAATGATAGTGGGGAGATTTAACAGGTATCCGTAAGATGATTGCTGTGGACTTCTGACTTGTTAAAAACATTGTCACAAAGTTAATCATTACTTTAAAATACTTACTTTCTATACCTAGATGTCCAACTCTTTTTGGGGGGATTTCTGCTGATTGAATGTAGCAGCCGCCTGGATATTGTACCCATCTGTTAACAATAGCTATTCTGTTTTCTCCTGCAGAAGCAGTTTTATTGAAAGTTATTTTTGTCTGTATGTGGTCACTAATTCATTTCCTGGTGGTTTGTGAGGGAGAGTTACTGGGGGGGGGAGAGGCCTTCAGTGACACAAAAGGCTGCGACACACAGAGCGCGAACAGCCGCCCTCCTCCACTCCCCTCCCTCGCGCTGCGCCGGGACGGGTGAAGTGAGTGTAAATTCAGCGCTGAGGGCTGCCATTGTTAGGACAACAACACGCTTGACAACGCGTTCCCCTCCTTCAGCAGGTTCGTGCCCGTGAAGAAACATGTCACTGTGCTGAGAGGCTGTCACGCCTAACAGCTTGGCACACAAACACTTGCCACTAGCCCATCCATCACGGCTAATGAGAGGGGGAACTCGCAGGCAAGTGTTAACCCCGTTAACCGCTCAGGCGGTCGTCAAAACAACAGGCCCTAAAAAGCCAACGTCTCGGAGCGCAGTCACACAGGTAGGTCTTGTTTTAAGGATTAGTGCAGAGGCTCTTTACGCGGCAGACGTTTCATCTTCACCTTGTAATTTACCACAAATTGTTTCCATCTCACAATTTTCCCAGATGCTGCGCTGAGTTCTTCCTCTCCAAACATTAATTGTAAATCCTGGTGCGGTGAGTCTTGTGCTCCAGAGATCGTGAGGGACGTGGAGCTGTGAAGTCCCTACCAGATTGAACTGTGTTAAGACCCAGCAGGGGTGTCAATCTTTGACGCCTCATCCATTGGTTTCAATTACGTTGCATACAATTATTAATTAATGACAGACCATAACCATAACTCTACTGTAAAAAAAGCCATAAAATTTCACATTTCTTGTAAGGAAATCTTCTGAGGAAATGCGATACATTTATAACATTCCGAGAAGAAACTAAATGAAAGTATCTTCATCGAGCTTTATAGACTCGTGCCCAGTGGCTGGGGAAGTTTATTATGTTGATATGTAAGCAGCTCTTGTAATAAATAGTATGGAAGGTGTGTAGGTTCACATTTTGATACCCTGTGCAAAGTTTGCATTTTCTCTTTTTCTTTTCTTCACTTTCTGAATTAATTACATGCTTTCGCTGTCCAGAAGAGTGAATCACGACTTCCGCAGTTGTTTCTTATTTTTTGTCACGTATTGATCGCTTCCACAGGAAACACAGTGTGAAGCTAATAGACCCAGTCTAACCTGACATGAGGATATTATATTGAGCAGAAGCAGATTTCAGTGTTTGGTATTGAACTTTCTTTTTGAAAGTTTTGCAGTTGAATGTTGATGCACGGTGAGCAGCCATATTACACAATCCACCGAACTGCGCACAAACCAAAACCAGGCGCAGGACAACCTCCAGTTGGCTGAAGGGACAGAAACGTGTAGCAGTGGTCGCTTGGTTTCACTCTGGGCTTTTTGTTTGTTTTGCTTTTTCCCTTTTGTTTTCCTTTGCTGATGTAAGAAGTTAATGGAAGGAACCACTTAAAGTAGTTTAAGTCAGCCGTGTTGATTCATAGTTCTCCACGGTCAAGCTGTGGTGCCGCATTAGCAAGAGTAATGAGACCCAGAGAGGAAGACGATGCAATAATTCTCAAACCACTTCACATAACAGAATGGAGGAAAAGAAACAGCAACAGGCCTGCGGAGACACTTCAATCAAAGCACCCTCATCCTAATACAAACAAGACGATGTTCTTAATGCATAACAGACTTTTAGTTATTGAATTTGATGTTTGGGATCTTTATAGAATTTTCTGCTCTGATTTTCTAATTCCTGAGCCGTATTTTTGTGTCAAGCACAGGTCCTGTACAGATGGTCACACAGAGGCAGCCCGCTTGCTGTTGTGCAACAAATCCAAACAAAGACATCTTACAGAGTAAAAAAAAACAACAAGAAAACAGCGTGCATCATGGGAAAATTGACTGGCAGCTTGTTCTACACCTACATGGACATCACACCTCAACATTATCCCCGTCTGAGATAAACCACGGAGAGGGAGAAAATAAATACAATAAAAGATCCCAATTTGGAGATGGATTTGTATGTAAACCTGGCACTTTACAGCAGCGGACGAGCTTTGATGTCTGATGTCTGTTTGCTAAATGTCAGAACTAGCCATGGCCACAGCCCCTGGAGGGAGAAGAAAGAAAGGATTTGGCGCCACTGATATGAAATACCAAACCAAATGAGAAAAACACCGGCAGTCTCTCTGAAGCTCCTCACAGTGTCTCTCAGGCCCTTTCTAACACCCACATTCAACACGATGAGTAAAACGGTGGAGCTGTCCTAGGAGATTAGGGTTGGCTCTGCAGTTTCTGTCCACATCACCTGCAGACCGTTGACGTCTCCCGAGCGTGACACTCAATCAGCTGAGGAAATGGGTCCATCGGTGATCAAGCTTTAAGTGTCTGGGAAAAACTGGCCAAACCCTTTATAGTAGGCTCAGTTTAAGGGAGAATAGTACAGAACACCTTTTCCTCAATCGGGCAATTAAACAGTAAAAAACAGAAAGCAATATGTAATGGAAATGGGTTTACGTTGCTCCAGACATTTTTTTACATAAGTTCAGTTTGATGTGTGTGAACTGGGAAATCCAGTGTTATCACAGGGGCCTTGTTTATTTAAATTAACATTTCAGCACTAATGCAATCCCTCTGTGTAAACATTATAAAGGAAGAGAAATTCATCTTGTTATTTTTTCAGAACCAAAAATTAGCGTGGTCCCGCCCCCTTTGACAATTGAGCGTTTCCTGTTCTGGCCCTAACAAAACTTTTGCCATTACGAAATAAAATGTATTTATTTACTGAAGTTGTCCAAGAGAACGACAATAGTTTAGTCTCAGCGTTTTTCTAATTTTTAGCCTCAGACTTTTGGAGTCCCAGGGGCTTTGTCCAATCATTTCTGTTCCTTTGTGTACTCTAGTAATTTTCCTTTCGGCTGGGCTTTAACTGGTTAAAGTAATGAAAACAACTTTCAATTTGAGTAGCTCCTCTCATGTCGTGTTTGCATGCTTTTGTGTCTTTAAACATTAGGTCAATTAGGAAAATGTTAACTTTGTAAATTATTTGAAATAACCAGTCCTTCTGAACTAAGATCGTTTCAATTATTTATTTCAGTTTATATCAGTTGAGGTTGAATGTATTGATCTGAAAGCTGACATCGTTTATGATCGTAAAGGATGACAATAAAAAACATTTTAATTCTATAGCTGCCACTCGTCTGACGTTATCATTGTTACCGCGTACAGATGAGTCTTCTGACACATTGTTTCTTAAAAAGTGAGTGTTTGAAATAGTCGCAATACGGTTGTCTTTGCAAAGGATTGTCCGTTGTGTGACTGGAGTGCTTATTGAGTCAGAAAGCAAACAAGGCTGATAAGTGAAAACGGACAAGCAAGAGTTTAGAGTTTCAAAAATAAAGGCTCTGGCTTTGACAGGCCGCGCCAATGCAAGCGCCTTCAGCTCTCAGCGCTGCTTGTGTCAACAGGCCGAGTGGTGATAGCATCGCTTTTCAGCCAACAACTCAAGACCAGGCCTAATTCGCGGCCCCCGCCCAGACCTCTGAAGAACGAGAATTCACTTCCCTGCTTTGGTCGTTATTCTGCAGTCACCAGAGTACAAGTTAGGAAGAGTGAGGGAACCATCCAGGGTTTGGGAATGAAATTCCCCAGTCTGGAGAATCACGAAGGGCACCCACATCTGTAGCTCAACTCCATACACATCCAGAGAGTCACTGACGTGCTGCTGAACCTCTGACACATCAGCGCAATGAGCACGAACAGGAAGGAGGCTGTCTGTGCTTAGCTGCGTTGAGTTTCAGTACAGTAGAGGGTGGTACCAGCACTGCAGGGGGGCTTTCCCAAGAGTTGGGGACTGTGGGGCAGTGTCCAGGACACCAGAGCACGGCCCACCCTCCCGGCTGGAGCACAGCCCGGTCAGCTGGCTGGATCAGACTCATTTTCAGTGGCAACATCTGCAAAGCAGAAACACAAACCCCACTGAGGCGTAACGGATCAGAAAGTGCCGAGCAGAATCATCCTTCTCATCGCTCTCCTCTGGTGGATTAAGAGTTTTATTATTATTATTATTATTATTATTATTATTATTATTATTATTATTATTACTAGATTAGTATACTTCTCTGAGGCCCAGTCTCCCATGCTGTGAATCTCTGAAAAGTCAGTATATGTTTAAGAGCAGTTTATGCAATGCTTTACATTGAGGAAAAAAGCTCTCTGAGAAAATAAAAAATACTCTGTGTCATCGGGGAAGTGTAATCCTTGCAGGCCGAGCCCTGAAGACACGGCCCTGACTCCTCGCTCCTCGACAGTGCGATTGTGCTGCTGGGCTCTGGAGAGGAACGGGGTTAAGAAAAGAGTCCGTTTCCACTCCATCGACTGCTGAAATGCCTTTGTTCTACGGATGGGATTACATTTCAAGAGCTCTCCAACAGCACCAGGGTGTCCCCAAACAGTTTTTTTTCTCCACAAATTGCAGGAAACAAGGCAATCCTTTGTTTTACAAATTACCCTCATGGTAGCTCGGATTGTAGCAGTTGGGGATTAGTGGATTTCCTTTGATATCAAGATATATGTGACTGAGAGCCGGGTGGGGGACTCTTTGCTCGGGGGACGTGTGTGGGACCAGCCCGTGTGCTTATTTATCCTCCTTAGGGCTCAGCCTGAAAAATGTGGGCCTCCCAGTAATATCACATTGTCCACCACACCCTGTTTGGCAGTTGTAATTGAACATTAAACCTAAACGTTCTTAACATAGAAAAACAACAATTAAAGACTTTGTGAAGAACTGGTTAACACACACACACACACCTTGAAGATTAATACAGATGACCTTGTCAACAAACCAGGACATATTTCATGTTGGCAGAAGATTGTCCAGAGAGGAGGTGGAATTTGCAGATGAAGGTTTCAGATTTGGCCAATGAAAGTGCAGGGAAACGCTTGTGTAGGGGTTGTGTCTGTCCCAGGAGGATAAAGACGTCGTCCATTGAGAGTCCTCTTCAAAAATAGGCTGGATAGGGTCCCTGGATCACTTACATAGTAATGGACACCAAACGAGCACGATGAGGCGAATGGCCTCCTCTCCTTTCGACACTTTCTTATGTTCTTACAAGCAACATCTCGGTTATTTCGTCTGACTGCAGTAAGCCCACGGGCCCTGTGTAGGAGGTTGTGTTGTCGAGTAAACAGGAAATGTCATGTTCTCAGATGTAGAGATCGTTCGTCCACGTGCGCTTGTGTGTGAAGGGACAGGAAATTCTGGACGACCATTGTTTTTGTTTTTCTCCATTTCCAAAGAGAGTTTGTTTATTCAGCTTATGTTGTCACAGGCCGAGACAAAGAGACACAACGAATGATCAAGATAGTGTCTATACCCCACCAGCACAAATAACATACCGCAAATAAATCTCTGTGACATCTTGATGTTACAAATGGAGGAGAAAGTGTTTTGTGCTCTGGGCTTCTGTCTTCCTGTGCTGGAGAAACATCTGTGGTGATTACTGGGTGATTTCCCGGCCCAGTCACACGCTTTCATATTTAATTTAACATACACCCTCAGTCACGGGCAACAGGAAACCAAGAGTTATCACCAATATCCACTCGTATCTTTGCCCTGTATTATAAGTCCAGTTCAACAAAACTTTGCTCACCAGAGGGAAGCTGTAGGAATTTTAAAGCATCTATGGTTTAAAACGACCTGAGTAATTTAATTGTTAAAGATGTCTTCACCCACCAGTGTCACTCACAGGAATGTTACATCACAGTGAGGCATCATGTGTGACAGTGAAAAATATACTTGAATTAATTAACAAATTCTACCTTTTCATTTATTAATTGGGCTAGTGTTGACAGGGTTCTTGCCTCAGTGATTTCTGTTCCGCTCTTTGTCACAGTACAGCGTCTCTGTTGTCTCCCAGCCGGGCCACAATGGGCTCAAGAGATTAGATAGCATTGTGTTGTGTGGGGCTGCAAGCTGAGAGCTCTGCGTGGCATTGTTAGGTGTGCGGGTCCCAGGGTGTAGCTTTCCTGTTGCCCTGGGGGGCATCTCTTCACCATCTGCCGGGGCGGATTCCTCTGCAGCTCCGCCGGGCTTCAGTCACTGCTCAGCACACAGCTTACTGCCGTCACAGTCACACTGACACACTCACACTGGCAATAACACACTCACACTGACACTGACATTAACACACTCACACTGACTCTAACACACTCACACTGACACTAACACACTCACACTGACACTGACACTAACACACTCACACTGACACTAACACACTCACACTAACACACTCACACTGACACTGACACTAACACACTCACACTGACTCTAACACACTCACACTGACACTAACACACTCACACTGGCAATAACACACTCACACTGACACTGACATTAACACACTCACACTGACTCTAACACACTCACACTGACACTAACACACTCACACTCACACTCACACTAACACACTCACACTGACACTAACACACTCACACTAACACACTCACACTGACTCTAACACACTCACACTAACACACTCACACTGACACTAACACACTAAAACTGACACTAACACACTCACACTGACTCTAACACACTCACACTGACACTAACACACTCACACTAACACACTCACACTGACTTTGACACTAAAATGCACACTTGTGCTCTCATTCTATACACAGACACTGTAGTGGTTTTATAAATTCCCAAGATACACAGATGAAGAAGTAACAAGTTTGTTACGCAAAAGATTAATACAGGTTAACCCTCCTCTCACAGGACTTGAAGAAAAGAACTGAGGATGTGAGTTGGAAACGCCTTTTTGTCTCTTCAAATAGACAATGGGTCTTATCTATCAGAGGCGATTACATCTCATTAAAATACAGTCGTACTAAATAGGTTTACGCCATGCATAATAATTAACAGAGTCCTGAGTTTGTTATTGTTTTTGTTGTGTTTGATGAGTTGATTTGTGTTGGTCGGCATTCTTCATGGAGCAGATGTTTATCAAAGACATTATTTTAAGTCCTCAACCAAATACCTGTGCCTCAAAACACACAATCTTTGTCGCTGTTTTAGCGAATTAAATAACCTATAGCTGTAATACAACTCCAAGAAACAATTAAAGTATCCCCCAGAGAGGAGTAAACGCAAACTGATGATTGCTTTACAGACAAAACTGAATTAACATCATGAAACCATTAACAATATAAAGGATATAAAGTGTGAGGGCTTCATGCACATTCATGTAAGAATATGAACTTTCCTCTTTTTATTTTTGACATCCCTGGAATGAAGTGCCTTGTGTTTCTTATCTGTTGAATTTGAGAAATGTCTGAGGAAGCGTTGGAGTCGTCTAGCTCTCTGGCGTTTCCCCCGGCCAAGGCATCAGAATTAACGAGGCCCTGAGATTCTCAGTGCAAATTGAAAAATAAAATGTTTGTGTTCAAAGGAGCCACTCAAAGATCGGTCACGCTTGCTTGATCGTTATGGGACAATGCATAAAGTAAACCCAGACACTAAAGAAAACAGTGGCAGATCTACTTAAATGGTAGTGGTTGGGGATTTGTTTTTAATCTCTTATGATGTCGCCTCCAGTTATTGACTTCCGTGGCACTTTCCAAATAATCGAAATTACATGGCAAGACAGACAAATTAGATACTTCATCCCAGAAACCTGCGCTGAAAAACATAATAAACAAAACTGAGTACAGATTCTGACATAATTATGTATTATTATCATCATCTATCATGAGTGTGGGGCAAATTTAGGCCCATACTTATGCCCTAGTCTATTGCGTTCCTCTGAAATTGGTGTTCATAGTTAAATTGATGAATGGATGGATAGACTGACAGCAAAGGGAAGCTGCCGTGATCCTTTGGCAGGGAAGGCGCTAACTCCAGCACCTCTGGAAAAGACATTAACAGGGTGCTAATCAGGCTGCAGAGCCAGTCAAAGAGACCGGGAGACCTCAGGCAGCAGAAGTGACTCCTGTTTTTACAAGGATAAGGACGATCGAGTGTCTTCTGTGTGCAGGATCTTCAGGAAGGGTTTTTCGCAACAGCACATAGGAACACAGTGGGTGAGAAGAGATTGTCTTATACCCCTGTGTCTCATTCCTGTAACACACAATACATACAGAGATGGTATCGGGTTGGGGAGCTATTGTGGTTGTTGTGGCCTTATTAACACATTTTTTTTTGTTTTGTTTTGTCTACTTGCTGCTATCAAGAGAGAAAAGCCACTGACAGTCCTCATCCACCGAACCGGTAAAGATGTAAGTGTAACATAAACAGCTTTGGTTGTTTAGGCCACACTCGAATGTCTCTGTCTGACGGTGATGAATCGGGTGGGTTTCCATTCTTTAAACACTTAATATGGTGGCGGTTTCATGATATGTACGCCAACAATTTGGATTTAAATATATTTTCTTAACGTAAACCCGTTCTGCTTCGGGGTCAAACAGACCTGCCGTTTGTGTTCTGTTTGACTAATGAAATAACCGTGCCGATCCCCTTTCCTTCAGGTGGTATTAAGCGTGGAATTTCTCCTCCGTCTGATTTATGGCGCTGGGCTTTGAAACGCGTACCGGGCTCCAAAGGTCTCGTTAGATCCCGCCGTCGACAGGCAGACTGGATTCTCCACGCAATCCTGCGCCCGGCCTCCCTGGTCACGGCGTGTCCAGGCCAGGCACCGCGGGGCCTGTGATCTGGCCGCTGCCTGTCAGGTGAGGCGCCGAGTCTGGGCTCCTCGGACACATGTGCGAATCACTCTCCCTGTCTGGACGGGCAGCACAGGCCGTGAGCGGATTCAATTATAACCTGTGAAACTGACTGCGCGGCTCTGACTCGTGCTGAAATCGCTCGGCCCAACCTCTCTCTCCTGTTGACCCTTTTAGGTTTGTTTTCTTTCTTTCTGACGGCTATCTCCTTTCATGGGAGAATCATTTTACGGGTACGGATTAGTCACGGCGTGTACAGAGATTTAATCAAATACATTTGGGATTCCCAATGAGGAAACAGATTTGTTTTTAAAATCAAACTGAATATTTGTAGAATATTTGACTGGTGATCTAACTGCGAAAGGACCTTGAGAATCTGACTCCTGTTAATTATATTTATACATATTATTTTTAAGGTCACAGCTGTATTATTCCTCTCGTTTTCATCACACCAGTAACCTGAGCTACAGTGGCCATAGATTTCTATTTGAGATTGTGCTCTCCAGGGTAAATCCCTGAAATTGAAATCTCCTTTAAAGGGGGTCTTGGGAAGCAGCAGGCAATATTAAAACATTCACAATAATCAAACATCTCACACACCATGAATAACCACTGTCAGACACAATGATAAACATCTTTGGATGGATTTCCTGTTATCCATTCTGTTTTTCCACAGATACTGGATTAAAGGCACAATTAATGTGTTTTGGGAGCTGAACACAAATGCCCTTTCCCCGAAAAAAAAGCGGTCTGGGCCTGTAGCTTTTCTTGAACCTCTCGTGGGTCTGTCAGTTTTCCCTGACTGAGCTGAAGTTGGTGCTGCCGTGAAATTCCCCCGCTCGGATCTCCCCCGCTCCTGCTAATCAGTAACACAGCAATAAGTCACCAAGCTGCTATCGGCTCTTTATTTTAAACAAACAAGTTATTCAGCAGTAAAAGCTTTTGTGTCCCATTTATAAAGTGTGAAACTTTGATCTCGCTCGTTTGGCTTTCCCTTTGAACTCTTTACTCTTTACGATTGTAAAAACAGTTGCATTCCAGTCATTGTGGTTCAGTGCCTTGTACCATCTTAGTTGAACATTGGACTAATCAAGCCTAATTAATAAACGACCAACAGTCTTAATAATTAATACAAGAGGGAGGCCTCACCTCGCAGTATTCCTGTAACTCAGAAGTCTTACGCGTGAGGAGAGAATCCGAGTCACGTGGCCTCGGCTGAGCAATCACTTTTCTTGGGAGACTCTCAAGAACAAACAAACGCACAAAAAATCAGCCCCTTAAATGCATTATAATGAGCACCCTCCCCTCTCGGCGAGGTTTAAACATCAGTCTTCTGACTGGCACGCGATCAGGCCCTGCGCGTCGCACACAGGGTTGCAATGTTCTGTTGTGTCTTGTTTTATGTTTTTGGCCGCTGTTGTCTTGTGGCTTTTGACAGGATTAAGAATTTGATTAAGAATTTTGATCTTCAATACTGTGCTGAGGGTTTTGGCACCTGCGGCCTGTTGGGAGACGCACTACCCTGTGATGTGCGTTGACTGCACTACGTGGGTCATTTGTATCCTTGACATACGTGTACAGTGTCTTAAAACTATATATATAGTACCCCTACAAGATGGGACCAGTATAGTCTGCCACTGTTGCAGTCACCTCTCCACCCAGACCGGTGTCTCCCAACACATCACTTGGCACCGTTCCTCTGGGGGCTGGGGGTTTTATAGAGACCTTCTCCACCCAGGGGTCCGCATCGTAACGGGAGAAATACGACTCTCCTGCCTTGTGCTTGACATGAAAAGGAAAACCTACACTGAAGCGGGGATCTGGAAAAGTAATTCGAAATCATTTAAGACGGGTACCTAATGCGTTCATATGCAGCCAGGGAGTTTGAACCCGACACTGCCGGCGACTTCTGACCCCTGGCTGACGGGGCCATGGTAGTTAAGTGGCGTGTCGGGGATAGGATATCTTCCGTGCCCAGTGGCTTTTTCGCTCACTGAGGTATTGTTTGGCCGCTTGCTTCTACCAGCTCGGGGTAATTGATGGGTGTTTTTGTACTGAGATACTGCAGTGTTTTATGTCAGGGATCATACTCAGTACACTCTTCATTATTTAATTTAGCAACTCCATAAAGCTTTCTGAATCCCAACGGCTGATGGCTGCAGCAGATGTTGAAGGTGACCCAGCAGTCACCCACAGCAGCACTGAGGGCGCTGCGTCACGCCCCCGTCGCGTTACAGCGTTTACAGTGCCTCGGTGGCTCATGAAGAAACTCTTTAGTTTCCCTTTTTTGAAGAGTGTGACTTGTACTATAAGTCTTTAAGCTGTCATATGAAATAAACAAGCACGGCCATCTTGTTTAACATGTCACTCTTTAGTTAAGTTGGCTTTTTTTATAGCCATTGGATAACATTTAGTATAGAGAGAGCAAATACAAATATATAAATAACTCAACCTTCCCACTAATCGTAAATGAGTGTGCTTTTCCATAACCATTCTTTTATTTATTTTTGACGGCTTAAGACAATGCCAGTTTTTCTCAAGAGGTTGCTGCTCTTTCTACATGCACAGACGTGTCTGATAGAGAGCAGATTGTTGGGAGGCAGGGTTTCCTGAGCTGTTCGTCCGTGTTGTCGCTGCGCGGTGGACGTGTTGAGAGGAACACTCTCTGGCTTCGATAAGCCGCGCACGCAACGGAGGGAGCCCGCTTTCTCCCCACTTGTTTTTCTGTTTCGTTTTTCCCAACCTGATTAAGTCAAGCTGAGTTAACGACCACAGAGATTACAATCCCAGTATCTGCAGGCGTCTGGCTGGACACCAGAAAGGCAGTAAAACAAGGACAGTTCTTCCCCATACAGAGAGATGAAAGGTATGTTAGCAGCACTGCTAGTTATTTTGACATTTACACCCACCGGTCTTTCTAAATTTGGGAGGTGTGTGAGTTATCTAATCCCCATGACAGGGATCGTTGACAGGATGGACACAGCACCTCTGCCAACCCGAGTAGCTCTGTCAGCCCGAATCACACACAGGATGCCTGACACGACCGGCTTCCAGTCCACGTTCTGCCATCTACGGTCTCCTTCACTCCTCCATCTGAGCGGCCCTCGGCCAGGTCAGCACCAGCTCCAGTACAGCGGGGGGGCTCGAGTCATGTGATGGCCCGGTGGGACCATACTTCGCTTCCACTTCCGAAGTTCGTATCGTTATCCCTATGAGGTCAGTTGTAGTTGCTGTCATAGATAATTACTCCACATGGAATCATATATGGATTCAGACTCTGTCGAGTTCTCAGAAATACTCGTATCCTTAATCCATGTGAATTTAATCAACGTCACACCATCACTTGTTAAATATAAATTCACACCAACAGCAGTCAGTAGATTTACACTAAATACTTTATAATGATGATAATAATACATAACATATCTATAACATGTTAATTATGAAAAGACTGCTCTCTCTCGTGTGAGTTGTGAGGGAGGCTGATGATACAGGCTCTGTAGGAGAGGGTTTGTGTTTTCTTTCATCTGTGCGACATTCAACCATCGTAAACGAGAGAAGGCTTCTGTTTCAGCCATGACTGACCGGTCCGGTTCGGCGGCACAGATGTGCCCACATCTGGGATATTCATTAAACTCCACTCGGCCTCTGGAACGCAGTCCTGGGGGGGCTGGGGAACCGCGACGAACACAAACAAGAGCGCGTTGGAGGACCGTGAGGGACGGCTCTCAGGCCTGGACTCCTGCTGGAAACCCATAAGGCCTCTGTTTATCTGAGTCATTAGGTGCTCACAAATGAGCCCATAAAACTGCAAACACAACACGGCACCGAAGTCACTCACTCTCTCTGCCAGTGTGTACATAAGTGTGCAAATACACACACACAAATATACACACATTTAACTCGAAGACTCACATAAATCAATATTGTAGTGTAGTGTTGTTAAAACAAAACAAAAGCTCTGATTTAAACATAGTTTGGAAATAATAATATAATAATAATATACTATGACATATTATATAGTAGTACAAACACATGTATATGGACATAAATTAAACAAACTCAAAAAACATCTTCACACAAATCCTGTCAGTGAGGTGGCGTTGGTGGTGCCCAGGTGTCCCACTGAGATGCAGGTGTCAGAAGGCGCCCCCCCGGGGGTCTCCCTGGCTGTGAAGCTGCAGTGATTGATGCAGCGTAGAGCCGCTGTCAGACCCCTAATCTGAACCTGCTGGCGGGGGGCCAGGGACAAGGTCACGCGCTGCTAATGGATGGCAATTCAATTTAGCCTTTGCTGTAATTTATTTTTTCTTGTTTTGATCCCTACGAATCGACGGAGCTCTGCTGTTGAGCTGCAACTCTGTTCTGCCAAGGAGAGGCACAGGGCCAAATCCCCCCGAGATGGCATGCTTTACTTGTGACAGTTATATCCTGCCCCCCCTCATAACTAAGTACTGTAATGCAGACCGGGTTTTCCTGTAACACAATACCGAGCAAGGGCCGCAGCGTCCCCCCTGGAGTGCCAGGGGCCAAACGGGCGCACTTCCACATCGCAGAGGTTTATTTTGTTAGCCTCAAGCAGCAACTCACCACCGCACTCATAAAATGGGGGCAAATCTGTGAGACTTCTCCGTCAACGTGTCTGGGAATGTATTGTGTGTAGCGCCGGACGTTTCCGAACACATTCTTGACACAAACGATGCAGATCCCTAACTGCCCAGTATTCGTATGACTGTCATTGTGAATCGCCCAGTGTGTTCAAGTGTTATCCATTATGGTGCCCATTAACGGGGATTGTACTGTCATTTTGCTATTAAAGGGGCTCGATGTTTCTCGGTGATGGAGGAACAAAAACATCAGCTGGTGTTCAGCCTGGAACAGCCTATTATACTGTCAGGAAACTGAATCCTTAATGGCGGTGTTTATGGAGCATTATTGTAATGTTTAACACGTGGTTCGCAGATTCCCCAGCATTCTTAACGTCTGTCAGATTTTCCCAACACAGAAGACTCGGAAGAGAAAAACTCGTCATGTTTTTACTCAAATCCCTTTTTATTTTTTGTATCACTTTACCTTCTTCAAAGAACCAGAACAGCTGGGTTCCTCCTGACACCCTATTCACCCACAACCTGCCTGTGACGGCATCCCCCTCACAGCCGGACTCTCGGTGTCTGCCAGGTATTTGGGTCAGACAACATTGTGCCAAAGGATAAGAACAGCAAACAGGAGACGGCTGGGAAGTCAAAATCAATTAGGCCACAAAGCAAACACGGCATCGCAATCAAAGGACGGGAGCAGCAGGTGAGGCACCTTGACATGTGTGCGAACACGCCCCGGCAGCAGATGGCAAGCGTGGAGAGACTGCAATAATCCTGAGCAAACAGGGGCGAGCGCTGTGTCCCGGGGATGTTTGGTTTACAGCAGAGACTATCGCATCGGCCTGCAGCACAAAAGGTGCCAAGACTTTGATCTGCGGCAGGTGGCTCCTTTTCAGACTGTAACCCTCTGTAACATTCGGAACGTTTTTATTATTATAATATTATTACTATTTGATTGGTTGCTTAAGACCGATAAACAGTCCTTTTTGTGTTGTTGTTGTTGTTGCTTATTGGATCGGAGGAGACTACCGCCAAATCGTAATATTGGATTTTAAAGTCATCGCAAGAATTTGTACCCTCCCTGTGTCACGTGTTCAAATTGTTGTTGAAATGCCAATCGGTTTATAATGATACTGTATAATTAGTCTGACTATATATATCCCAAAATACATATTTTACCCTTGTAGGGTCCCATGGGGGTCTCTTAACCCTTGATATTAAAGAGCAGCTCTTGGGTGCGGAAAACTTAACTCTTTAAACTCAGGCAGGCAGCCCTGGCGCACAACGCTGACGGGACCCTGTTTCTGATCACCGAGGGGGCTGCTCCTTTAAAATCCACACAACATTTGTGGATCGTTGATCTTAAAGTGTTAAAGTGCTTGGCTTGTTCTCCGACTCTTTCCTAAAGCTTTATTTTTCTTACCTCTCGTCATGCTTTGCCAACTCCTTAATCTTCTCTGGATTAAAAGTATGAGCGTGGGTGTCTTGAGATAAACTGTATCTGTTGATACATCCTGAACAAAAGGTTGCAAACCGGAGCGTGGATTTTATTTTTCAATGTTTTCGTCCTGTGACAATGTTACTGAGAAGCTTTGAGAAAAGGGGAAAAGGGAACCTCTTATTTTGGAAAATGTGCACATTTTTGAGTTCACACTGGGTGACTTGACCCTTTTTTGTTTTCTGAGGCCAGAGTCTGAATTACAAGATTGTGTGTTTACGGGAATAGTCCTGTTGTTTTGAGAATTTGGAGAAACGGTAAAAGCTGACCGGGCTTAGAACCGCGCAGCTTTATGAGAATAGGGATCGTGGACTCGGAGCTTCAGAGGAGAGACGCTTGGCTCCCTGATTGTGGGAAAGCAGATGACTTAAACCAAGAGAAATCTGCCCTGGATAAGGGCGTCTGCTAAGAAATAAATAAAAGCAGATTAATCCAGGAAGACCAACGATACTCCTGTAAATCTGACTGTGAGCCGCTGGCAGCTCGAGTGTGTCTCTGTGTTGTAACTCATTAATGACCGAGACGTCGGGGATACAATCTGAAGCAGACATTAAAAATGAACATAAGTCACACAAGTTTCCAAGTCTCTCTTTTAGCGATACTCCTCTTTCACTTTTCACTTCATTCTGTTAAAAGCTCATCTAACAGGGCCAGCGATTGTTAACACTCAGAATTCGGTCCAAACACGGGCTTTAACTCATTATCACTAATCATGCAGCTGTCCGTTTAACAAAGCACCTCATCAGCACAGCAAAAACCTTATTCTTTCTTTTTCTGTCTGAAAGAAAGATTCTCCCAGCTTTACCTCTAAACCTGGCACCGCAACCTGTTTTTTTTTAATTGGAAACCTGGAAGAGGAGGCGAAGGATCGGACTAGTTGGTTGTTTACGCTAATCTCAAACACGTCTGATAGAAAGACAGAAACATGGGAGAGAAAAAACTGTACTGGAACCTGTGAAACTGTTTCCTGCTCAGAGACAGAACCCAGATGCTGTCAGAGAGGAAGCGCTCGGCCTGTGACGCTGTAACTGAAACATACAGGTCCCTGTGTTTGGGATTGGCATTATACAAGAAACTTAAAAAGGCAGTTTGTGACACAGTATGCCAATTGTGAGAATTAAATTGTAATTACCATAATCTCACTTTCAGAGTGGAAGGCCAGGAGCCTGGGAATGCCTGGGAATACTTGAATGTGGCATTAAAGATCTTGTGAGATGCCATGGCACCACCCACTCACTGGCCTTTAGCGTTATTGGCTGCCAGTCATGCCATGTCATCTGTCTGTATCTATACATCAGTCTGTCCACAATAGGATGTTTGTAACGTTGCCTGAGCTTTCTCAATGGCCTTGTCCTGATGGTGTCGTTGATAGTAAAACATCACAAACAAACCATTTAGCATTCGAGAGGGCGACCACACACAGCAGTCCAACTCTTCTCTTCGGGCCCGTCTTATTTACAGTGAGGACCGGCATTATTTACAGTCGTGTAAATATAGGGACGAGATCAGAGGAAGCCGGGCGATGTCAGATTCACGAGTGACAGTTTTATGGGACCGGACGGGCGGAAATGTTGGTTGATAAACAAGATGCGTGTCGTGTGAAACGATCACACTCACCGCCTCCGCTGCGAGGGGACGGCCGGGATGGGAGATTGGCAAAGGCGGGACCCGAGAGGGAGACGTGATCCCCGCGATGATAAAAGCTGTCACCCACACCAATGGCCAAACGGATGCTCTCCACACTCACAGCCCCCCGGTGGGACACTCCTACTTGCACAGATGTTGTTGCATGACTTCATTTGATTTCCTCGATCTGATCTCTCTCTCACACCCCACTCACTCGCGCTGTGCCGGGCCAAGAATTTTTTCTCACAAACCCTGTGAGGTACACACTGCGAAGACGCCTGATCTCAAGACCTCCTATTGAGGTCTGTGTCCCTGCCTTGCTGAACTGTTGCTCTGGGACACCACAGAAAAGGAAGTTTCATATGCAGCTGACAGTGTTTAGGTCTATATTTGCGTAGGTATGTTCGATACTGGGACAGCTGAGGAGTCCAGATCCAAATATCTAATCCATCCGTGTGGACCTTCCTTTCCCCAATACTGTAATGGGTCTTTAAATACATAAACAATACATACAGTAAGAAAACAGAGCTGTGCTCTGAACACGGTGCAGGCCGGCATCTAATTTCTTTCTGCGTCTCCTGGCTTCTCGTCTCGGGTTCCTCCCTACACAGCTGAACATACCGTGTCGAACTGAATTTTTTAAATTAGCCGCAGACCCCAGCGCAGAATTCCCCCCGCGATGCTACCGAACCTGTGTGGCTTTACCTGTACGTTCCCCGGCCCACGAGACGCTGCCCGCCCGCAGACAGTTTGGGCAATGAAGGCGACAGGGTGAGTTCTGGACCGGTGCTGCAGGACCGGCTCCTGTAGATGTTATACTGCTCAGTCAGCAGCTCGTTAACACCTGGAACAAATGGTCAATTAAAAAGCTCAATTAAACAGTCGAGTTGAGAAATCCAGGGACCCCTGAAGCCCTGGAGGACTGGGACAGCCCTGCACCCCCCTTCAATGTTTTAAACTATTTAAAAACATTCCCCAAAGTGACAGACTGACCCCTCTGTGTTCTCCAGGGCATTTCATTGAGTCATTATTCACACGCTGACATTTCTGATATTAATTTTGTGTTTTTTTCGGTATTTCTTTCCCCCTCTGTCCCTCCCTTCCACTCTCTCTCTCTCTCACTCCCTCTCACTTTTTATTTAAAAGAAAACATATGGACCAAATTAGGAACCTAAATAAACACACTGAATGATCATTCTCTTCCTCTGGTTTCACTGGCCTGGAATTCGGACCGGTGACCACGCGGGGTCAGACCGCTTCCACTAAAACAAACACAGGCAGTAACCGCACACTCACTGCTCGGGTGTCCGTCGCTGACCCCCTGTACCCCACGCACCCTCCACCCTCCTCCCCAGGGTGTCGCTACATCGCTGCCCCAGCTGAGCACAGCGTGGCGGGGGCGTTCATCCTGCCTCGCCCCCTGTGGAGCTCTCCAACCCTGGTGGGGGGACGCAAGAGTGCAAGAGCACCGGCACCAGCGCCAAACAAGCCATGCCACCCAGTGCGGTGACAGTACACAGGCCCGGGGTGCCCGGCCCGGACGTGGCGGCCCTGAGAGAGCCAGAGCTGCACCCGTCGAATGGGAGAGCCGGAGGGGGGGGTTCGCGTGTGGCTGCCGTTTCATTTGGCAACGTTGTGTTCATCCCCGTTTCATCTTCGGGATTTATTACCACGGCTTGTTGGCTCTGTCTGGAGGAACACATCAATTGCAAACATAGAAATAACCCAACAAGAAACAGTATGAATGATCACTTGTTCGGTTTATTTTGCTGTGTGGGAGACACTTCTCTTTAGAACAACACATACAGACGGATAGAGAGAGTTTCTTGTGGTATTAAACTCTGATTGATACTAGTGTAACTTCTGCCGTTAATGCTACTAATACAAATACTACTGCTAGTATGTCTACTACTAGTAATAATACTACTATTACTACTAATAATATAATAATTAGTGTACCTTTAAAGGGACTGCAGGTTGTATGTATTTGTGGATAAGGAGGAAGAACTCTGGCCTAAACATTGCCAACAACACACCCCTAGTGCCACTGGGGGGTACGGACATGGCCCCTAATATTAAACAAAACACATTGGGTTGGGTTAGTTTCATCTGCAAAAAGCAGACCAGACTCCATATTTAGGAGTGTGTTTTGGAAAAGATACAAATGCACATTATAGGCCTATGTCTTTTGTTTGTTTGTTTCTAAAATGTTTCAATTAAAACAACTCGCAACAAGCCAAGCAGGAGTTGTCCCCCCTCCCACCACCACCGCCAGAGACCCCTCACAGTGTCCAGATGCTACGCGGGGGCAGAAGTCCAGTCCACGAACCCGGGCCATTTTTACAGACTTGAGATGCGATTCGAGGGATGTCTGAGGAGAGAGAGGAGGACCGATATTTGTTTTATTCTTTTCAGGGTCACTGATGGACCCTCGGGGTCTCGTCTGCAGTCTTAACTCGGCCGGATGCCGCGTTCTTGGATTTTGAGAAAAGGTTTCTGAATATGTGTTTGTTTGTTTATTTATCTCCCGTCCGTGACATTTGCAACGCGTCCCGCCGTCTAGGAGGGAAGAGTCAACACCAGACGGGCTTTAGATTTCCCAGGGACTCAAAATAGACGGCGAGTTGAACACACGGGACAGACGGGGGCGTCGCGCTCGTCCAGCTCCTATCTGCATCACACACTCTGCACTGTGATGATCACCAGCTGAGTTGTTTTGCTCTGCTCACAGTCACTTTCATCGCCTGTCGTCCGAGTTCCCACATTGAAGAAAGCGTGACATGAAGCTTTTGGAAAATCAACCATGTGAATCCACTCCTTCCTCCCGGCATAACAGCGCAGTGGTCACATGTTCATCTCCAAACAGACGATATACACACACACATCAGCATGTGGAGAGGAGTGTGCGTTGCTTGTTTTTTAATGTCTCCCTTCTCAGTGTGTTGGCGGGGGATTTCCCATGTTCCCCCACGCTGTGACATTTTTGCTTATCGCTGGCACCGGGGATGGCAGCGGCGCGTGGAGTGAGATGGTTTAAGGGTTAATATGTAAAGTGGCATTCCCGAAATGCAGCAGGTGGCATTGATCACCGGGCCGCAGCCTGTTGCTGTGTGCATTGTGCTGCTTTATCTTTACTGCACGCTTGCTGACACTGATTTAAGGACTGTGCAGCTGCCTGGGAGCTGCCTTAGTTATTCTAAGAGCCGAGAAGAGCATTGTGTCTGCCATCCACTGTGTGAGTGTGTTTGTGTGTAAGACTGCACATGGATGGATAAATCTAAATAAGATTTAGTGGCGTGTAAATGTAGAGGCTGTGTTGAATACTCTGTCTCTGGAATCAACAGCGTCTCGTTTCACCTCCTGAGTGTAAACAGACAGAGCTGTTTTGCTTGCTCTGTCAGTTCAGTCCACTCTGTCTCTGCTGCCGTCGTCCCGCTCCAGGACTCCGGGACAGCAGCAGAAGGAAGCCCTGCCCTGACACACTCGACATATGGGGCACTGTTAAAGGTCTGCCAGTGAGGACAGGCCCCCGAGCATCATTATGTAAATGTTGACGCCACAGCTCGACGTGCATAATAGAGACCCGACATTCCCCTGACAGGCCCCGTCCCTGGCATGCACTAATTGGTTATCTGCATGACTAGGGTCCCTCGCAGGAATTTAATTTCAGGTTTGCTGCAAACGCACCGTCTTAAAATGCGGCAAACAGGTTTTATTAGAGCGGCTTCTAATATGGAGCGTCAGATCTGTAGCAATTACCACCTCCCGGATTCAGAGCAGATGGCCTAAAACACCTGTCCAGTAATGCACACAGCGGAGAAAGGGAGAGAGACAATTACTTGACATTCTGACTAATACAAATATTGTCTTTGTTTTACAGTAGGAAAATAATTTGCATTCAATTAGAATATATTAATATGCCGCCTTGCAAAGATTTATAGTGCATTGCACTGTGACGGTAATTGCTGTCGTAATATCATACATCTTCCGTGGCTGTATGACTAATAGGGACTAATAATAGTAACTAACAGGCCTTATAGCTAATTATCCACAAGAATTAAGAGACATTCACATAATGGCCCCATTTGCGATAGTTAATATATATTATATTATCGGTTCATCTCTCACTGACAGGCCGTTCCTCTCTGCTGTGTCACAGTCAACGCATTTCTTCTGATGGAATTTAAATCCCCTTCTAGTTCTGGAGCCCATGATCGCTGAGCATCATACATTGGTAAAACCAACAGCAGAAACACGTTTACACACAGATTAGGCCCAGGAGAGCATCAGGGTCCTCCAAATGCAGCCCCACCAAATCATGTTCTCCTGCCCGAGAAAGCAATAACGTTGTGCATAGACTTTACAAGACTATGTTAAATGAGCTTCAGATCTGAGTGCCTGCGCTTCTGAAGGAATTATAGATTAAATGCAAAGGCCCACATTTGTTTCCTGGCACCGGCACGGTGTTGGAGTGGAGACGGCTGAGCAGACGGAGATAATCCTCCAGTGCATTCCTGCGGGGGGCTCGGTGTGAGAGGCTGGTCAGAGCTCTGTCCTCTGTGCGTCCAGGACTCCCCTACTGTGTAAAGTCCACAGTGTCACAGCCTGGGATGGATTTATTGGAAAACGAGCGTCGCTGTGAAGCCATGCCGTGTCCCAGCTGGCTGACGGGCTTTGATGGGAATCTGGAGGCATCTCTCTCGGGAGCAGTTATCTTCAGAGTGTCTGCTTCCCTCAGATTCAATCTAGGATAATAATAAATACCAACTATTAACAACCCTCTGCTCGCCGCAATCCAATCATGTTGTTTGGAAAAAGCAAGAGGCCTGTTTCTGGTTGTTGGTATTTTCCAGTCCTATAATTTAGAAGTAAACATACACGATGTTAACATACATATTAGGCAATAGCTCATCAATTTAATGCAGGGCTTTCATTGTTTGTATTCCTTTTCTCCTTACAGATCAAGAAAACGAACATACATGCTATACTTTGCATAGATCGAGAGAGACATGTAGACAGTGCTTAGAAACAATGTTTTCCTAATGTTTCTGAAAGTGCAGTTGCAGCTGTGTGGGCCCTGGAGGCTGCAGACAAGCTTTAACAGTCTTTTAACCTCACACAGGGACGGCAGGCTCTGGGGGCATCTGGGTATTGGTCTCCAGGCATCCATCTCAGAAGAACCGAGCCAGGCCACTGCAGAGAGAGCAGCAGCGCCACCTACTGACTCGCCTGCCTGCCAGCGTCTCCAGCAGACATCCAACACCTGGTAAGGCTGTACTGCATTTACCACAGCTGCATTATAATGAATGAACTGGACTTCACTGGACCGCCGTACATAAACACTTCAGGGAAGATTCAAAGTTGTCTCTGGGTGGGTGTGAAATCATGGAATCGAATGGATGTACTCAGGCAAGCTCAAGAGCCAAGAGTGCTGCTGAGGTGTGTTTCATCTGTCCCACGTAATTGTATAATTTATTTAAAGTTTTTAATTTATTTCAATATAAAGTTTATACTGGGACAAGAAAAATAGTGAGTTGTCTCCATCTAGTGGTGGAAACACTAAGTGCATCTCTTACAGCCCCACTCTTTCTGTGTTCACATAATTTGACCATCAGATAAAAACCTACTGACCCCACATCGTCCCAGACCGCCGTGCCGGACGGGACTGTTCATACAGAGCAACCGGCATGAAACTGCTGCCTCTCTGTGACTCTCAGTTACTCTGCAGCATGAACCAGGTGCAAGGGGAAACTCTGACCCAGGTTGTGAGTAGATCGTTTTCCTGTGTCCCTTTAACTCTGTGTCACATGTAAACAACACCTGTGTGAAACGATGTCTGCGGTGAACTTGTGTGCTCACGGGAACAGCCACAGTGATGCTGTCTGTGACTTTGAAGGTCGTCACAGATGTGCAGAGACCAGACACTGCCGGGGGAAGCGTATAGCAGATTGGAGGAGATGCATCTCTGGCAGCCTGCAGGTGATGCCCAGTATTGAAAGGCCAGGACGTTGAGAGGACAGACAGACAGGGGGCATTTATTATTTTCTGTCTTTGTAACTGAGGGCTGAGAAGAGATGGGATTCAACCACAGTGTTTAAAAACTTTAAAGGAGATTATCTGGGAATCCATGCAGCTAGAAGAACTCTGGCACTCGGGTGGAAACTTGGTAAAAGTTAATTCTGCACTGACACCAGATAACCCTATATATTTTTTTAAATACAGAGCATTATGAATGCATGGAATAAATTACCAGGCCGCACTGTGGGGGCTGATAGGCCGGGATATCTCCAAGTGAAGGCCAGCATTGATGGAATAGCGTGGGGGAGGCGGGGAGCACTAATAGGCTGTGGGGGCTATTCGGATTACATTTTCATTCGGCAAATTAAATGTAATGTAAATTGAAATTTCAACAGGTTCTTCATTTTAATCTTTGTACTATCAGCGGACGTGGGGGAGCTGCTGGAAAATGAATTAAAAGCATGCGTGGGAGTCGGGCAAATCAGATTTTACTCATTGCACCCCCCCGTGGAGATGTTCTCAATCATTGTCTTGATCAACTCCATAGCTTTGAGGAAAAAAAAAAAAGAATAAAAACTTGTCACAAGACCCAGGGTAGGATTGTTTTTTATTTAACACAGACCGTCTCGATTGTTAAGAACAATGCGTGCATTCCAGCTGCAAGAGGCCGTCCTAGTGTTCAAGTGCGTGTCAGAAGGCCGGGACCCTCTGGTCCATCCTGCAGCGAAGTCCCGCATCAGGTCTGGACACAGCTGGCCAGATGTGAGCGCTTGCCGATGGAGTTTGTGTTTAGCAACGGTCAGACAAAAGAAATTCACAGTCCCACACTAGATTAAAAGGTCACAGGCCTGAGCAAAATAAAACCTGATTATGTACAAATATCAGACACAATAAATACCACGCTCTCCACCCTGTGTAGTAGGTTAATGTTCTCCAGTGTTCACACCGCTATTAATGTATCTAGGCTTTTAGGCAAACGCTATGACAGCTAATAGCTTGTTACACATCACTTTCAACTGACACCAATTGCATTAGACGACATTAATTAAAGTACTATTTTAACAACAGCCACGGTGGAGGTACAGTACGTGAGTGGACCACGTTGGCACAGACTGAGGGGGTGTGTTTTGCAAGGGAAGGCGGGGGGGAGGGTCCACGCAGGCTCCAGTAGTGCCCCCCCACCCCCATTCCCTCTGAAGAGCAGCCAACCCCTCCCTCGGCCGATGCCTGGAGCCTTTATACAGATTTAATTTAATTGAACTTCATTTAAATGAAATCGTCGGTCCGTTTTCTCCAGCATCGTAAACAAAAAAAAGAGTCCGTCTTCCCCACAGCGGCTCCGCAGACGAGCTGTCGTCTCCGGCCCGGTCCGAGGGGCGTCTCTGGCCGTCCTCTCCCCCGACTCCTCAGGGTTTGTGTTTAAAGTGCGCCTCCACTGCACAGAGAAGACATGGAGATACATTAGTCTGAGGGGTACAAGTGGCACTTCATACAAACACAAACAGACATTGTGTTAATAACAGACTATCATTAGCCGAGTCCAGTCAATAGGGTTATATGATACTCTGTTGGTATATCTGGGGATATAAATGTGCCCTAACCGAGATATTTGACTCTGGGTTGGTTTTACCTGGTTTCTCTACATAAGTAACAAAGTGACAGAGACTGGAGTCGTTTTACGCCCCCTACCTGCGTACTCCTGTGGGAGCATCGGCCGGTTGATGACTTTCTGGAAAGCAGCGATCCAGGCGCGCTGGTCCAGCTCCGTCTCGCAGGCGAAAAGGAACTTCCTGTCCGGAGTGACGATGGTGATGCCGAACTGCCAGTGCTGCCCCTGCGTGGAGGGCGGGAGGCCGGCCAGCACCGTGTAGTTGTTCTCTTTGCTCCCGATGAACACTTCCCCGCGAGCGTAGGCGTCCTGCAACAGCAAGAACAGCGCTGCGTCTCAGAGCGGGCCCAAACACCGACTGCTTTATTGTACGTTTGTTTGTTAGCAGTCACTCCAAGTGACTTGCACGCGAAACCAAAACTGGGTAAATGTAAAAGCCTAGCAAGAGTTGATAAAAGGAGATGAGGCTACAACAACAGAAACGCAGTGGGGACGGAGGTCAGACCGGAAGCTGTGTGCAGGTCAGTTTAGGTGATTGTCCTTCTTTCACATGGTGACTTACCAAGGGATCTTTGAAGTACATTAATCTTCTGTCATCCATCGTGAACCATCTCTTCTTAAAGCCCTCTGTGTGCTGGAAAGAGACACAGTTACCCAGGATGCTTTGCACTAGGCCATTTGGGGGTCTGGGCAGCTTCATCTCCACAGTACACATTAAGGCTTAAATGTACAAATTGGGTAAGAGGATATGAAATAAATTAAGCTACACATATTTTTCACTTCAACATAGCTTGCTAGATTGTTTGTTTTCAGTCCCCCCCACCCCCCCACAGTGGAATCAGTGAGAATATAAAACATATGTAATGGTATCAAATGAACAAACCTTTGGACCGGTTTTCTCCATGTAACCCTCTTTCAGGAAGTTTCTGGTCAGTTTCGTCACCAGCTAAAAAAAATAATAATAATGTGCAGAGCAGAGTTTGAGAGGAGTTCAGTTAGAGATTACAGAAGCCTCGCCTCGGCCTCCTTAAAGACACACTGAAGATTTACTGAAGAGGACAATAAATAAATAAAACACTACCTGACACTGGGCTCACTGGGGAGGCAGAGCAGGAGATGCATTCACAGTGTGATCACATTAAACTGTCCAATGCTACACGAAAAAATTGTAATTACCACTGAAATTCTACATTGGTTTCGCTCTGCTCTTTTGGTCTTTTTTATCGTTTTGTTTTTTTATGTTGAATGTGTACAAAACATGAAAAAAAAAATACTCCTGATTAAGGCCTGTAATTAACAGCAACGTAAACAAGATTAAAGCAGGCGTTTAGTGTCAGCACTCACGTCCGCATCGCTAGCCCCAGGAAACGCCACTTGTAAGTAGTGGAAACGGGCAGCTCTGATGGCGTTGAACCAGTCGACAATTTCCTGCCAAGGACAGACAAATAAAACGGCATGTGTGGGAAGAAGCATGACAGAACGACAGGGCGATACTTGGCCTACGCACAACTGTCACTGGGAGAGCAGGATAAACCAGCACAATCTGTCCAATCCATAACTAATAATCAACAAATCTCATGCAGCCAGAGGAAGCCACTAGCAGATGTTTATTCCTAGGACACAATCACAGGTGAAAGCCTGCTGGTCTTTGCAGGAAACCTTCTTTCGGTGCAGTGCAGCCTGTGGGCTTTTTTTACACCAGTCAATCTTGCTCTGTTCTTACTGTAGACCCGTTTCCTGCTTCATTAAAGGCCTTTAGCTCCCTCTAGTGCCATGTAACACAGATGGAGGTAAAGGCGTTTAAATTCTCTGGCTGCAGCATTTTATTCATCCTTCGGTCAGGGGAGCTTCTTTGAAAGGGAACGGCTTTAATTTGTTTCTTCTCAGGCTAGACAGTGACAACATAAAACACGTATTCCTACAAAGGAACATAAAATAATAAATGAATGTGACTGAAATCAGTTTCATGCAGATTGTCAATGTCACAGAAGAGCCTCCAGAGGGCGCACTCTGCCTCCTGTGTGAATCACTTCATTACATGCATCTCGGTCTGGAATACATCATTAAAACACAATAATGGATTGGCTGACCCTTGACCTCTGACGCCTGTGATATGTGACTGCACTGTTCCAGAGGGCAGGAACGAAGACAGACAGGCAATAACTAACACAGGCTGCATATTTACAGATATAATAGTGATAAAAGGCCATAAATTATCACTCTGCAACCAGGTCCTTATTTCGCCCCTAAAGGCAGAGCGAACGAGGCCCGAAGGAGCAGTGATGTCATGTGCGGACATGCGCTGACCCTACCTTTCCGTCCTCGTGGTACACGAAGATGTTCCTGGTGCTGTTGTCCTTCAGGTAGGTGATCTGCAGCCCGTTGGCGTTTCCAATTTTGGACGGCAGGAAGGTGGCGTTCAGGCTCTCGATCTTCATGAAGGCCTTCGGCTCCCTGGCCTGGGTGGGAAGCACAGCGGAGAGACCGTCAGCCGCCCGTCAGAGCGGGGGCTGCGGTACAGTGGTCTGATTCAGCAGCGGTGACTAAATACTGCAGCGCCTCAGCGCCAGACTGCACCACACGGCCTCAGACCCTGCGCACGCAACGCGCCTCGTTAACAGCGCTCATCGTTTATCGGTCCTCAGGGACGGGGCGGAGGGCAGAATATAAATACAGAGCAGCTCACGGCGAAGCAATGAAAAGTAACATTTCATACAACAGTAATTATCCCCATTGTGAAATTAGGCCAAGGGACAAAGCATCCCAACTAAGGCTATCCAGATTATGCTTCATTGATCAGGATGAAATACATCCAGGTGTTGGCGATAGAAGGGTGACCACAAAAACCTGCTGGACAGAGGCTCTCAGGACCAGGGTTGGAGACCACGGACCTAAACAAAACCAAAAACACATCTAGAGATTTTCTTTTAATTAATCCAGGGAAATCTCTCTCATGATGAACTGCATCCTTCAGGAACTGGCTGGAGGGGGGTGCCCGAGTGTAACCGCGCGTCCCTCTGTAGGGCCGCCATATCATGCGAACGAGCCGCTCCACGGCTGCCATTGTGTTACAGTCGAGGGTGCGGCCGCAATCAGACCGACACTCATGCTCATGTCTGGCGTCCAGAACGCAAAACAAGACGCACGTCATGAACGCTGACATTTATCTGCTGTACCTGTGGTTTCCTGTTTGTAGTTGCTCAGTCTCAGTGTCTCGGCTATTTAAAACATGGTCTCTGAAATTACAACTTCACTTCAGAATATGTTTTAATTTTCTCTCTCTGCTTGCGTATTTCTGCTTTTGCTTCGTAGACCATTTAGAAAAAGCAAGTTGCAGTTTTATCCTCACTTTCTAAAACATTGATATTATTTTAGTTGAAAGTACCTGAGGCTAAATCTTACTGTTAATGTGTCAGTACATCTTTACATGCAGAAAGTACTTAGAAGTTATTTAAAGTTGTTAGAAAGTTGTTAGAGCTTTAATCTCTTACAATGGCTGGAGTTCTCCATACTGGAGAGATATTATTTTTCATGAATATCTTCTTCAAAACTCAATCTGTTGTTGAAATGTCAGGCTGCAATTGCAATCTGTCCTCGGCTCAGCGACAGATAAGTATCTAGAAACAGGACTTTGTTTGCTCGCCTTGGTTTCCAGTGTTCAGGTCTGCCATCTAAACTGATCCCAGACCAACAGGTCAAACATCAGGAACGGGCACCTCCTGGGCTCACACTGGCTCAAACCTTATTTCATTGAACGAGCCAGATTTCCTAATTTCCCCAGAGCAGCGCTTAAATGCGATTATACAACACCCGCCTGTCAGAGACTGATAAGGATGTCTCAGGGCCATTTCAGTAACTTGTGTAATCTGGTCGTGGTTTGGAGTTTGGCACAGAGTGATTGTGGAGTCTCTAGGGACCTGCTGAGACGATGCTTACGTCATTTTTGTTGAAGTACTTCAAGGCCCCCTCACGCTCGGACAGGATGAATTTTCTGCTTAAAAACTGTCCATTGTCTCGGCCTCGTTTCCACAGAAACCCTTCTCTGTATCCTGCAAGACAATAAGGACGAGTTCAGCCAATCACGAGTTAAACTGCTTAAATGAACAAGCATGGGGCACGTTTAAACACAGAAAAGCAATCTTCACTGTGAAACACCGTCAAGAAAAGAACTGAAAGAAAGACGCTGTGCTGGCAACGTGACATTACACCAAGGTAAACTTCATAAAGGTATGGAAGGTGAAGTAAAACATAAATTGCACGAATCCGCATTAGTAAATGAACATAAATGTGTGACATAAATCATGCCTGCCTTTTTTTTTTTTTTTTGAAGCTGCACCAAGTACTTTCTTAATTAAAAAAAAAAGTGTTGTCCAGAATACTGTGCAATTAATTATGATAAAAAATATATCCCCTGCAACCAGCACACGAGCCCACCTCCCTCAACTGGGACGAGGTCTCTCCTGAGAGAGGATATGAATAATTCACCCCAGGTTACCTCAGCGATCAATACCCTCTTAAATGCTAAATCAATTCTGAAATCAATCCTCTCCCTGGCAGCAGCCTGTGAGCAACTGCCCCTGCTCCCGAGATTTACCTGCGATGGATTTCCTGCTCGCCAGTGACATCACTCTGAACGATGCTGCCACACACGCCAGCAGCAGACCGTTTAAAGTGTCCGTAGTGGGATGGGGGACTGGGCAGGCTGGGTCACTAGCCACGGCAGACGCTTTCTTTCAGGATGGGGTGAGAGTGTTTTATGGTCGGCTGTAGTGGAATGTGTTTAGTGAACTTCTCCGACAGCAAAGGTGTGTGAGATCGCAGCCCTATGGTGCTCAGGAGGGCGGCTTTCGTCGTTTTTATTTCGCTCGGAAAGAGGACAGCTCCGAGGTATTGAGAGAAGAGTTTTGAGACAAATGCGTCTGTGAGGGAAGAACGGCTTTCCTTTCGCTCTTCTGAGGCTCGTTACGGATTGGCGTTAGAAAAGGGGCTGAAGTCATTCTCCACTCCACTACCTTAGTGGCCTGGAGTCGGTCAAATAAACTGTCACCAAGCTGTGGTCTTAACTCTCCAGAACAGGAGCCCAGTTCTACACAGTCCACCGACCACACATGGCTAAAGTGGAGGACACAGAGAAATAACCGTCTGAGAAACACGGGATTTCATTAAAGGTACCGCTGTACACAAACACAGGCCCATCCTCGCCGCCTCACATGACCACATCGGTGCAGGTTCACAGGAGGTAACTCTTTTCCCTCTGCTTGTTCTGGGAAATCATCTCCGGACTATTCATCATACCACAGCCTCTAGTGTGGTCTAAGAGAGGCTAAAGACGCATCACTTAATATGGGTTTGCCTGGAAGCATTCCCTCAGGGTGGGCTGGAGAAGTAACCGTAAACCCCGGCCAGAGTAAATCACGACCGGGAGCTGGTAAGAGGAGACGGAGCACAGCAACGAAACAAATCAATTCACAACCGTGGGCTCAGCTTCCCTGCTGTCAGTGGCATTAATTCCCTTTTAAAATGAAGGATGTGTGAACCTCCCGGGAGGGCTGTTCGCTGCGAAATCAGTTCCCAGAAATGCTGTGTAGGATCCCCCTTCCCATAAAACAATGATGTCATCAGAAACGGGACGCGATCTCGGCCCGTCACGTAATGTCTGCCTCATACATAATGCATGGCCGCTGAGGAGGAAATTGAGCGTGTTCAAGAGAAAGAGCTCATTCCGCGCTACATGAAATTCCGCTGTTTTCCTAGATTAGATTTTAAGGGATGCTGTCAGAGATACCCATCAAAACCCTTCGTCTCGCTGTAATTTGCTGGGGGATTCAGTTTTTTGACTTAATATTCCCGCGCTATGTGGCGTACAGGCTTAATATGTGCCGTGCGATTGCTTATGTTGTATTTATTTTAGCAGTCCCCTTAAATGAGCTCTGGGATTAATCTCAATTAGTTCTGCATTATGAAAATATGTTCATCTACCCTGATAAAACGAACAGCCCGTCCTTCTCGCAGGCCGACACACTCAGGCGATGGAGAAAGGTAAACACCGTCCAGCCACGGCAGCGCATTCATGAATAATTCAGCAGTCACTGGACAGGCTGGAAGAGAGCGGGGGGAGGCTGAGTGGCAGCGTGGTCCGCCCGCTATTAACTGCCCCGTGTGTCTGACTGACCCAGACGGAGAACTAGCGGGACATGGCGCCACAGACCAGAGGCAGCGTCACTGCGTCATTCTGGCAATCTCCGTTCCTCCAGGACCACAGCTGGCTGCTCAGGTCTGAGAGTCGCCACACTTCGGCCACTTACATGAGGGGAGTCCTTAAAACGAGACATCTGAATGTCTGTCTGGCCAATTAGACAAGAACCAACATCAAGGTCCCCCCGTGTAAATGACCTCCAGCCCCACCCGCCTGTAATGGCCAGCAGCATGCATCTTATCAAAGACTGCATTTCCTCTCGTCTCACTGAGCCACTTTCAGACGACCTCTCTGTCCGTTACAGCTGCGGTTTTCCACCTGAAGTGTTCGCAATTTCACATGCATACAGGTCTTATTAAATGCATATCTGTCACCTGCCGGCGGTCATTCCAGCTGGGCTGAAAGGCATTTGAAAGTGTCAGAGCCGGGCGAGGAAAAGTGAAGCAACGCGGGGATTTCAGAAAGTCTTTAGGAGTCTTTAGGATTTGACGGCGTCCGCGGGCGATTGGTTTGCTCAGACGCTTCCATTTGAAGAAGGGATTATTGTGGCTTTTAGGCCCAGGAGCTGGAAGGTTAATTGAGTGGAAAATATTTGTAGTGGAAATAATTACTGCAAACATTTTCGTGAAGGGGAAGCAATATAGAAGCTGTGACAGACCAGGCCGTTTCTTTGGGGCCGATTGGTGCAAACTCAGATACATTTCGCCAGCTCAGCTTCATAGTCTTTAATTGTCCTGTTCTTCTGAGTGACTGCCTCCTTATGTGGGGCATACTTTCATACTACCTGCAAAGCTGTATTTAAAATAAAGATTTAGCGCTTCTTAATTATGCATATGGTTAGCTTAGTAAATAGGGCAGAAAATCATTACTGAATGCATGACCAGGCAGCGATCCTAGCTTTTTCTGCCACTTAGTCTACAAGGCCTCGTTTCTGGAGCCGCAATATTACTATATTGCGTTGCCACATACACCCAAAAGACTGCCATGTCTTTATAATATGAAACATGTCCGTATCCATCTCCACTGGACTCCACAGTGCTCCCCCTACCTGCAGAATAGGGCTCCTGCTTCTCGACATGCACAAACTCGTTCCTCTCGTAGCGGGCCCGGATCCACTGCTCCCGTAGGATTCTGTGAGGAGTAGAGCAACAGAAAACAGGAGGGGAAGATCAGAGATGCAGAGGGGGTGGGTATAAATCAACTAAAATGTGACCACCAAAATTTTTTTTTTTTAAAGTATGTCAGCACCAAACTTCCCAAAAGAACATACAGAGACAAAATTGTAATGAAGCACCTGTGAGACTGAAGGCAATAAAAGTCCTACATGTATGACCTCACATGAGCAATACCCGGGGCATTGTTATCTCCAGAGCAACACCCAGGAGTCAACTTCTGCTGGACAAGACAAACAATCTGGATCCGTTCTCGTCCAAGAAGATCTGCACATCAGCGATCTGATGTTGTCAATAACAGGAAGTGACATAAGAACTTCGCTACAGGACTCCAGGCTGCCTCTGTAAGGGTGCGGGGAGGATCGCGATAAAACATGCCATGTCAAAGTCTCGTTAATGGAGGGAGGCGTCTTTGAGAAGATACACACGGATGCCAAGTACTCGGCACGTCTCTCTGCACCATCTCACGACCGAGTAGACCCGATGAACAAGCAGAGCCGAGTCAGTCGTCCCTCCGGAGTCTAATTCATCACTGAGCAACACAAGACGCTGACCGAATCGCCCATTAAGACGCCAATGTCGTTAACAAGGTTTCTGCAGATTTGTGTAATCTAGATCTCTACATATTGAGCTTCGGGAGACCGTGCCAATTACGGAAGTTTAATTAGGGAGCGAACCCTAAACCCACGCATTTGTGCTCACTCAGTGGGTCTTAAGAGTCTCGGTCTCCTAACTTCAGTGAAACCTACATTTATTTATGTAGGTATTTATTAATTAAACTAAAACAAATCAGTGATTATTCATAGTACATTATAACTCACTCCTATAGACCAAGAGTCTCAGCTCCTTTTGTTTGCTCAGCTTCCCATCTGATTGTAGTTGATGAAAAGCTTGGTATATAATCATTATGATGTATCCGTATGTATATAGACAGACATTACACACTACTTTGTTTTCTAGAGAATCCCCATAACATATTTATTTGTTCTCACAGAAGTGAAAATGTTTTATAAACCCGAATATAAAATCTGTCGCTGGGCCCTTCACATCACGTCTGCCACTTCCACCTCCAGTTGTTATCAGCATGTAACACAATGAGTATCCACCATCACACGTCTACCCTCTATGCCAGATTGACAGAGCGGCGGCCACAGTAGGGCAGGAGTGCAGGGCTCGGGGATTGCACTACTGACAGACCACAAAATTGCCAACCCGATGCTACCGAGAACCGCAGGAAGGAAACCTGCACTTTGCCCGCACTGCTGTTCGTTTATGGGTCGCTTATTTTTGGTCAAGCTGTTGCTTTGTGGCTTGCATATGGTAGAGGTAATGTTGCCATTATTCAGACTACAGTGGCTGTGGCAGCTGAGAAGACCTGGTTAAGAAGCAGCAGCTGTGATCTGCGATTCTTTTCACAGGATAACGAGTTTACTTTAAAACATGTAATAGCCGACACCGAGCGCAGTGCCTTCTGATCACGTGCGGCGTCTGCAATGCATCCGGGGCACTTCGACCAAGGATGGCTTGCCACTGGATTCAAACCTCGTGGCAGCAGTGGGTCACGACATCTGGAGCTCGGGATCGGACTCAGAGAACAGCGGGAGGAGAAGGAATGTGTGAGAACAGGCCCACCAAGAGGTCGTTCGAGCCCTACGCTCGGGGACTCTGACTCTGGCGGATGCCTGGCGGATCTCTGAGTGACCCGGGCTCAACCACGCAGCTCCCAAAACCATCCCAGCCGTTAACCCATTTGTGCGGCAAACAGTTTCCAAGGCATTGCTGGATGAACTGAGGTTTTTCTTTATTATTATGATTAATATTATTCCAGTTCATATTTTGCTTACTTTGGTTAGGTCTCCCCTCAGCTCGTCTAGTCTGTCTTCGTGACACAACCCTGCAGTTTTGGAATAGCTGCCCTCAGCATTAACCTCCCAAGAGGAATCCACATTCCTTTCATGACAGAGTGGTGCTTAGACTCGCTGTGGTCCCACTAGTCTGCGAGACACGACTGACTGCCGATCTCTGTGAATCCCTGAAGCTCTCCGGCTCACGTGGTGCTACTGTGAGTCGCGCCCCGTCCAGGACTGCAGTTGTATATTTAAACCTCACCTGCCGCTCAATGTGGGTTCAGACTCAATTGCCCGGTGCTGCTCTGCTCTGTCTGTACAGGAGGTACCCCCCCTCCCACAGCAGGCAATTCTGCTTCCGCACATGATGGGTTACTCTACACTTTATGATAATATTCATGATTATAATATGAATCGCAGTAGCAGAGTGATGTTTGTAGTGTTATCAGTCACAGTCAAATCATAGGCAATTTCATAAGCAAATCAGAAGTCTTTATTCAATCAACAGCGATTCTACCGATGGGTGCGGAAAACAAATGAACAAGAAAACAAAACACACTGGCTGGGGTGCCCAGCTGCAATATGTGTGGCAGCCATCAGACGGTGCTAGAAAATAAATGCAAACGTCTTCCTAATATTCTTAATACTGTCTTGCGGGGGGTGTTGGTCGGTGTTACGCAGGCTATGGTCTATGGTTGGACAAACCAGAAAACCGTGAGAAATGCATTACACAGCGGTGAGACGTCTGGGAAGATAGAAAACCGGGAGCTTCACGGGTAAAACGTGAGACTTGTCAGGTATGATATATACACAGCATGCATATATTGATATGTGCTACTATGGCATTAATACGGTTCTTGTAGGAATATTATACAATACACTCAATGACAAAAGATGTTCGTTTGGTTGTTGCCTGGTAATTGAAAGTGTCGCTGGGTAAAAGAACTGCACCTCTGAAGCAGCTCAGTCCAGTTCAGCGTTTCTAACTTCCACCCTTACAGAACTCTGTACTCCTTGTAGTCTGAATGGTGAAATGGTCTCTCTCTTTCTTTTGCCATTACTTCTATGTTTATGAGTCCTCTCCTGTGACTGCCAGCACGTCAGCACCACCCCACGCCAGGTGCCCTGCGGGACAGACAATGCATTGTCGCTCCGTGTTTACTGATGTTTACTTTTCCCAGAACTCCGTAAGTGAGTAGTGCTGTGGGAAACGCAAGTCATCTGCCCAGGCCCTGCAGCACTCAGGCGAGCCGTAGTGACGCCTGTTGACCTGAGGGTGGCAATCCTAACCTCCCCCCATCCTTTCCTCAACACCAGGAAAACCGAGCCGGCAGACACGGCAGAATCTACTACGGGCATCTACTCTGCTCAGCTTGAATATGACCGGTCACGCCTCTCACGTGTCATGTGTCACGTGTCCCGCCTGTTACTGGTGTCCTCCCGTGGCCAGCTCTGCCGTAGCACCGCGGGGCACCCACACGCCAAATCCCTTTGTACGCGCTTTCATACTTTCACACTTGGCAAAGGGAATTCATAGTTTTTCTCCGACCAGGCCACGCAAAGACAAGAGCTGAGAGAAAACACAAATAACACAAAACAATTAAACAAACTTGTCACTTACTGGGCGTCGGCAAACGTCGGCTTGTAATAGAACGGGGGCACCTTCTGCTCATATTGAGCCTGAGCCGCGCGGTTTCCCACGGTGGCCATGAACTGTAACAGAAAGCAGCACAGGGTCAGAGGCTGGGTTTCTGCGCTGCCCTCAACAAGGGTGCTGAGTAGAGCATGGGAGGCTGCATTTCAGCTCTCTGCAGCAGGCAAGCCCCGTGGCGAGGAGGGTATGTGTGTGTGCGTGTGTGTGTGTGTGTAACAAGTACTATTCAACGTGTGGTAATCGCAAAGCGGTGTGGGGCACTAAACTGTAAAAACATCCGTTACAAACATCAGGTGCAGAGGATGACAGTATGGCAACCGATGAAAAGGACCCTGATGCCAGTATTGACCAGTGAATGTCTTCATCCAAACAGAGTAAGGAGCATCTTAAAACGGGATGCAGACTGAAGTGAATAATGTTGTAGAGTAACCTGGTAAAAGGATGGATATGAGCATTGCGCGACTCCTCTTTTCGTCTAAGTGATAATCAAGCTCCTCTGAGAATCTGATTCAGCCCAACGTTTATGCCAAGTCATCTGCCCATGTGCTAATCTCGGTGCTGTGTTCACAACAAAGAGGAGGCTCGAATTGGCTCATAAAACCCTGTTACTGCACGGACTTTGTCATCTCGTCTTTAAGATGCCCAGTGCGCTGAGTTTATGTAACCCAGGGTCCATCTTGCATCTTTGCCTACATATTACTCTGGTGAAATCTCTCAAGCGAGGTTTTATAATCGAACCCTTTTCGCAGTAAAGAGAGCTCTGTTCACCGCCAGTTCTCGTTTGCTTCAGGCACATTCAAAGATTACTGGTGTATCAGGTGACTCTACAGCAAGGTCCCAATTGCATCCCACCACCCTTTCCTGATCCTTGATACCAATTAATTATTCATTATGCAGGCGAAGATGGATCACGGGCAGTTAATTATGCCAAGACATTTTTTTAATACATTTTGCCAGCAGTGCAAGCTCTCGAGGATGGGAGTGCGAAAGATTACCTCAACTTCAGCGGTCTGCCAGGCGTCCAGCAGCACGGACTTCACTTTGCTGATGTGGGGGATGTTCCTGTGGATGGCGGAGCAGTTCTGGCAGATGAACACGCCCAGCGTGAACGAGGCCCAGTCCGGACCTGCAACACACAGACATGCACTCAGGCTCGTGGGAAGAAAGAGGACCCAAATAGTCTGCATTGTCAGGATCCAACACAAGTCAATCAGTTATGAACACATTCCCCATTAAGAGCTTTTTGAAATATACTTTTTGGATATACATTCTGCAGACCTGTGAAGGGATTTATAGAGGTTACAGGATTGGCTGTATTCAGAGACAGTGCTAAAGCGTGAAAAGGGTGTAGGCAAAATCAAATGAAAATGGAATCTTTTAGGGAAATGACACGCTATCTAATCTACCAGAGCCAGATCTGTTTGACAAACTGGGAGGAGTCAGTGTGTCACCCTTGCCCAGGAGCTGTGAGATTTCTGAAGGACCACGCTGGGCTGGCACAGGCCCTTCTCACACGCTCAGTGGAAAGTAAAAGGCAGATTGGGATGCATTTCAGCCGAAACACGCAGGAGGCTAAAGGTAAACTGAATCACATTGAAGAGGCCTCCCAGACAGTGTTGCATCATGGATGATTTGTAACTGTTAGCGTTAGTCAGAGGTGCAAAGTTCTAGATGTGTATCAGAAGCTGAACAAGATTCACTTTCCTTCCTGTGGCGGTGGATCAATGCCCCCCCAGGATATCAGTTTGGTGGTTCGAAGGAAAACAGCGAAAGACACGAGTCAGCGAAAGGCACCTAATAAACAGCTTTCCTTTCCCTTTTCTAAAACGTAAATACCAAGACACTCCAGGCAGGACTGGTTCTATTCCCTGGAACGTGTTTAAGACACATTGGTTCTGTTATTGCTGTGACAGAATAAAAGCAAACATATGAAGGTTAAAATCATTACAAATACACAAAATGTGGACCTGATGAAATAATGATTATCCCAGCTAAACTCAATCTAATTTTTTCCTGGTTTGAACTTCCTCGTTGTTCAAAACAATGGGGCTGGGTTTAAAGGGTTAAGACCAACATTTTATTCCATGCCCTAATAAAAAGTAAATATCATATGGCATCTTCGCAGCGCATGTCCATGTCTGACTGATGACAGCAGCGAAACATATAACGAAGTACATAAACACAGAAGAGTTAATATCGAGTGATTTTCTTTCAAGCTACGCACAGCCACAGCATTGCAGGCAATGATGCACAACACAGCCAGCTACCCTGACTCAAGCTTGTGAAGTCACTACTCGGATTGATTGTTAAAACCAGGCTGAAGATTTCACTGCCGTGGATTTATGAGCCAAACAGCAGCTGATGCGGTGAAAAGGACTGAATTATAGCAAAGAAACAAGGGAAACGTACAGAGGGATCGACGGCACAAGGAGTGACAGGTGCTTCTAAGAACAAAACGGTTCTGTAAAATTTTACAAAAGTCGCCCAATAAGAACTATCTATAGAAAATTGATTGTTATGCCACTCAATCGCACATAAAAACAATCTTGCAGATGTAAAGATTATGAAGGCACTGAGGCAGCCTGGAACCAGGGAAGCAAAGAGATGGAAGGTGTCACATGACTCATGATTTTAAAAAGACTGCTTAACTAATCAGGGGGACAATTTCCATTATTAATGATTTCCACTGATTACAAATGTTATTATTGGTTCACAGGGTCTTTAGTTGGATTCGGTGATGAACTATCGTGTCCATTGACTGTCCTGTACAAATATTTAATTAATATTCATCAATATACAGCTCTGGAAAAAATTAAGAGACCACTGCAAAATGATCAGTTTCTCTGGTTTTACTATTTATAGGTATGTGTGTGGGTTAAATGAACTACTGACAACATTTCTCCCAAATTCCAAATGAATGGAATGGAACGGCTGCCATACATGTAGAGATGCTGATTTAAGAAAAAAATTGCAGTGATCTCTTAATTTATTCCAGAGCTGTATAATCAGTCCGACAATCCTTCAAACTGTGGAAGAATACACCGTCATGTGACAGATAAAACCACACCATTGTGTAAAGCCTCAATTTCTCGATATTATTTGGTTTTACATAAAAACCTGTACAGAACAATGTCCATAATGAAACCAAAACGTAAATGAACTAAAAACAAGAGCCCGGCCCTCGCATCTCCAAATATAACCCCTAATTGCATGCTGTGCCCCCTTTGCCTTCTTTAAAATGGATCAACAGGAAACACAGACAGAGCCTCCCGTCGGGAACATCGTTAACTATGGATTTCTGGGCCTTTTTTTGTGTCACACAAGTGACAGGCCTTGCGCAGAGACGGCCTCGCCTGTGGTTCAACAAGTGTGAACATCTTGTGGCTGAAGTGACAGGTTGTGAAAGAGCTTCTGTTTAGATTAACGATTACATCATCAAGATGAATTATGTGAGAACAACAAGTGCAGTCTCTTTTCCCTCCCCTTGATTATAACATTACAAATGGAACAAAGACATATTGCTGCCTAAACAGGAAATACCCTGAAAAGCTCAATATGGTGGTCAAATATAATACTTAAAACAGTGGGGTACTTCAGTGCAAAAGCCTGAATTAAACCTAGACGTCTCTCTCACTGTGACCATATGCAGCGGATCTCTAGACAAGGACTGATCAGCACGACTTTTATAGTTATTCACGGTTATCGATTCTTTTTTTATCATTTGCATTTCAGTCTGAAAATACAGAACCACAATGTTGTCTCTAAAAAAAAAAAAGTTACCACAATTAATCATATTTGAACAGAGAAAAAAAAATCCCCTTTTGCTGTGCAAGGCCTGTAGTGTTTTCAGGGGATGACAGACTACAGTGACCTAAATGCAATATGAGATGAAGGCAGTGTTCAATGGCTCTTATCATTACTTGCAGAAAACACACACACACAGATAAAGTAAACCACAATTTCCAAATCTGGAGACTTTGCCCAAGTGGTTTAAACAAACTACTGCAGTAATTACACGTCTGTTTTTTGGCAGTACTATATTCTACTTTTTAACTCGGCCAAAAAATAAATAAACGGACCACAGCTTATTTTAGAGAACCCAGAAACCCAGAGAAAATCCACCGGGACATTCAGAAGATAAAGACCTGATGTGACCCACGTTTCCCCATTGTTTTTCTTATCCTGCCGTATTGTACATCACCCAGCTTGTAAATGAGCCAGTGACCTGAAGAAATCACCTTTTTCTCTATGAACACTCAGCACTGGGGCCCCTGGGCACACCTGTCTCAACACACAATGGGGCCCCTGGGCACACCTGTCTCAACACACAATGGGGCCCCTGGGCACACCTGTCTCAACACACACACACAAACGGGCCACTGACGCGCCCCCTGTTCCATCCAGCAGAGCTTGTTTTAATGCACATACTCTGACACTGCATCGGGACTGATATTTATTACGAATTTCTACTGTATTTCAATTTCAACATCAGCCCCCATCACCTCCCACAGCAGTTATCATGACTGGGGTGCAGCAGACCGGGGGTGGGATGCGTCACCTCAGACTGCTGGATACCCAGAGTCTCAGTCATTTCTGTGGGTGTTACTTCTGCCAATGAAAGTACAGAGGGGCGTCACACACACCAACCGACAGGGCTGAGGTCTGACACACACTTCCCATTTCTGGCATAATTCTCAGGACATCTTAGCCGTACCACTCGTCCATTTCTTCGTCCTCTGAATTCACTTATATGTGGAGGGAAAAGGCCTGGGAGCAGCCATTGCCAGCGGTGACCCAATTTAAAGAGAGGCTTTGTGGAACTGGTGGAGCTGAGTGTTGTGTGCACCGAGTTAACAAAGCCATTAATTGATTAATTAATGTAAAAAGCTGCACAGATCTTTGAAGAGACAAATACGACAATTACACTGACATGCAAACTGGGTATGCTGGAAACAACAAACTCGACACGATTTTTCCCAGAAATGGCTCTCTCCCCATAGACCTGACTGTATTCTCAATTGGCACACGGTTTTGGTTACTGTCAAACTGAGCTGCTGGTCTCCACTTCCTCGCAAGCCCATTCTCAATTACTCTTATGTTCCTCCTAGGACTTTCCCAAGCAACGATTTCAGGCAGTAGGTTTTGTAAGCGACAGTGAATTGTGATTCGTCCCTTTTCGTCCCCGTGATGTGATTTTTCTAAGAAAGCAGGCCAGCCAAACTGTTTTCCTGCTTCACTGTTTTCTCGATTCCTGTGAAATAAAAATCAAATGGGTCCCTGTGGGGTGAGTTTTCCATTCCTGCCTGAGGTGGTGTCACGGGTAAGACATGTTCAAATAAAACAAAGCAAATATGGATAAATGAACTTCTGAATGAACCCATGCAGCAGAATTACTCATCGCCTACTCCTTTTGGATCCCACATCGAGAGCAGCCACAGGAGCCGTGGAACAGGGTCTCGTATGGCTCCCACTGTACTCTTGCTGCTCACTTGCTTTTGTTTGTAGTTCAGTTAACATGATTACCTCAGTGCATCATGCCAACACTGATTGCATCATTTCTACATAATAACGTTAAATGGCACCATGTGTTTACCATTATTCCATCACTCATTTAAATGACAGTGCATTGTGCATGGATATGTGAAGAATGGACTGCTACAGCATCGGGCCAGTTCGAGGTGAACACAAGCACAGCGTGTCCCAGAGCTCTGGCATGAATTCACACCCCCTACAGATATGATCAGGCTCGGAGTGGTTACCCTACACTGCAGAGAGCAGGATGCAGACGCGTCTGCCAGCACAGGCCACGCCTCAATCGGAGCGGTGTGGCCACCTAGGAAATAATCAGACCTATAAACCTGTCCTCTTCAGATAATACACCCGGCTCAATCATTACTTAATACTCTGCAAGAAACTAAGAAACGTGGCCAAAATAGAACAAATACAGTAGTGTGGAGTAGTGGTTAGGGCTCTGGACTCTGGAGTGGAGGGTCATGGATCCAATCCCAGGTGAGGGATACTGCTGTTGTACCCTTGAGCAAGGTAGTTTACCCAGATTGCTCCAGTAAATGCCCAGCTGTTTGAATGGGTAAAATGTTAAAATAATGTGATATAATGTAACAATTGTTAGTCACCCTGGCTAAGAAATGGAGTAATACAAATATGGACGCAGCAACATCTGAAGAATGATCCTAATATGATGTTTTAACACTGATCACCAGCATTGCTCGGCCGCTATAGCATCAGCCACAGACAGACAGCTTTCTCAGTCAGATTATTGTGTCTGAATGCAAGAGCCCTGTGGCTCTGGTGGGATATTTCACAGCTGGACTGGAGTTACAGAAACGGCTGACAGAAGGATGACAAGCCCAGCTAACCGATCTCAAAGTCAAGATGTGTGGCAAGAGGTGAAAGTCAGGTTTCAGGCCAAGCCAGCAGGAAAGAGCAAGACATGAACTGAAATGTGTGCCTATAGGAAGCATGATGCAAGAAACGCATTGAGGAAACCCAGACTCTGTGCCAACGGAGAGACAACAACCACATTTAAATTTTCTGCTACACGTATTGTTTCAGAGTAAAATCTGTTACTGTGTTACTGGGACTGTAATAAACTAATCTATAATGCTTGGGGTGAAACGCAGGTTGTTAATTGGGGATTGCAATTACACTTCAGTGTGTACAGACAAAAAATGACATTGTCAATAAAACATTAAAAAAAATAATTATATAATATTAATTGCAAACCCAACGATCGTCTAGGAGTGTTTATCTCTGTTTCTCCTTGGTCTTGCTCTTGAATTCAGACAAGTACTCTGCCAGGTCTGGAGACAGACAGCCGTGTTCCTCTAGGGCTGGAATCCACCCTCGGGACTTGTGGCGTTGAGGAGCCAAACCAGACGCTGGCTCGCTCTCGCTGCGGTCTGTCTCCATGGCAATTGTGCACACTTGTGGCATTTCTTTTGAGAACCCAGTTTTGTCCTCCGACCGCTGCATGACTGAACACAACTCCACGGAAGACAATCACCCAAGGAAATTCTCATTCCAAGTACAGGCATCGCAGCCAAGCGGTCTCCCAGCTCTCTGCGTCACTCGATCATATCCCTACGATAACGTACAGCTCTGTGCAATTTTATCAGCGCTGCTCCAGCCAGCCACCCCCTGCTCGACTGCACAGTGGAAGTGTATCAAAGTGCAGTCGAGGATTGTGAGTAACAGGCATAATTGTATTTTACTTAGCAGACGTATTTAAATGCAGAACTATCAGAAAGCTACAGGGTCAGCCTCTTGCACAATCTTCCCCGATTATCCATGATGAAAAAGATTAGAAATCCATTAGAAAAGAATGATACAGTTATAGGTACACAGAGTACCATATGAAGAGGCCTACTGTGTTCAAATACGGACCATCCTCTTCATGCAATAGAGTGTAATGACAATACAAAAGATGCAGGTTGTGAATAACTGTGAAACTGCATTGGAAGTAAACATAAGGATTTGAGCTGCAATGTTTCCACAGCTGTCTTTCAAAAATGTGTTCAATCTGCATTTGTAATACAAATAGATACATACATACATACATACATACATACATACATACATACATACATAAATATCATGTCAGAAAAATAATAGTATGACATTCTTTTCTTCTAATGCAACGTGCTTGTCCATCTTTAAAATTGAAAGTACATCTAATTCATATTAAAATGCAACTGAAGGTATTCGGATTTGGATCATCTTTGAAAAACAGACAGTATTGCGAGTGTGTGAGGCGTCTTGGAAATGAGACATTAAAGCTACTTCCTCCTCAAACTGGAAAATAATTGCTCTAGGGCACCTGCTGCAGCAGCACGGGACTTAACACAGGGTCAAGGCCACCGACACGGGACGGTGCACAATATCTCCCGTCTGCCCCGGCCGTCAATCGGGTTAAAGTCCATTTTTTGCTCAGCCTTTACAAAACACTCTACAGTAGTGTGTTCACTTGTTCAGGATTCAAATGATCGAGTGAATGTAACTGTAGTAGATTTGACCGGTTTCGGTACATGTAGGCTGACGTTTTCAGATAATTTAGAAAGAACATCTATTACTGAACTGTTCCTTCTGTGTTGTCACTTATAAATGAAACCATTAAAATGCATTAAATAGATTACATTACATACATTAAAACCAATCTTCCAAGTTAACACGTCCATAGTTTCAGTTTTCAGCTCAAATGAAAACAAACAAATCTAAAGGTGAAAGTTGAGAGATAACATAACACTTTTCTTTTAGGGGAAGCTTTCTAAAATAATTTAATTCCATGCCTAATTGGTTTATAAGCTACACATGGAAAACTGAACAATATGAATGTATCTTTTTCAACCTTAATAACATTACAGCGGTCAGTTATGACTATGGATTTCTAATGGCTGACTCGCAGGGAGGGAACTCAAATTCAGACAGAGCAGCTCACTTTTGGAGCCATTGAGCAGCTTGATACGAAACAACAATGTATTGTGCTGTAGTGTGTGTGTGTGTGTGTGTGTGTGTGTGTGTGTGTGTGTGTGTGTGTGTGTGTGTGTGCACTTCTATTGTTCTTTTTCCTCATTCTAATGTTGTCAAGATTGGTTTTGTTTCCAAGATATTTCTCTGGCAGGGCTGTGTGCCGTCTCCGGAACAGAGAGTGTCTTTCTGTGGCAGCCAAAAGAAGCTTTCTTGTTTTCCTGCAGAGAATGACCCTATTCAGCCCCGCCAAGCCATATCGCATTCTCCCCGGCCCTCTCGGCTGCTGCAGATTTTCCCTCGGCGATGACAGCCTCAAGCCATCGCCTCAACCCCCCCAGTGACCAAGGCTTCTCACTTCAGCAACACTGGGACACTAAAAAAACTAAACAGCTAACAGAAGGAGTGGGGAGTTTGGGATCTCGTGCCGCCAGATAAAACCTCAAATCGACCCTCTAAAATGTACTCTTGCAGGTCCCTGGAATAACCAAGCCAAATCATTTCCAATTTGGTGGCTCAGCAGCCGTGAGAAAGCAACAGGACTGAGCACCTAGGAAAACTGGATTGTTTCAAGATCAAACATATAAAGACAACCTGATCTGTCAGAAGACTAAGCTCAGTGCCCCGCCCTGCTACACAACAGAACAGTGAATGAAAAATACAAGCATGGTTTTCCTGTCCATCCATTTCCTCATCTAAAGTTGTGCAGCAGGTCACAGCTCGTTGCCCTGCTTCACACCTATTCAATCCCTGGGTCAGACTGCGCTCAGGTCAGCCAGGTAGGTAGGACAGAAGAGTAACATATTCAAATACACGCAGATCTCTTTTTTAACGTCTAAATCAGTGCAGAGATGATCATCATATACGAACAACCCGGTGAGAATAAAGTGCGGCACACTTCAATCAATCAATCAATCAATCAATCAATCAATCACGCCCTGGACAGTACAATGCCACATGCGTGCGTTTCAATATATATACCAGCAATGGCTGCAATATCCGTCAGTGTTAGTGGCAGCTGCAGATGTGCATGTATCCCAAGAGTGTCACTGTAGCCATATACACACTTCATACACACTTCATACACACTTCATACACACTTCATACACACCGTGTCGCTCAGTCGCGCTGCTCGCCACAGTTGCCGGCTACTTCTTGGTGTCATCTTGTAACCGACACTTTCTAGTAAATGACATAAATCCCCCCCATTACAATCACGTGACTGGCTGCAGGCGACAATCTAGCAGGAATGATCTCGCTTTCACTTCGTTAATATATTGGTGTAGTAGTGCATTATCATTGTCATTATCGTCATCAACAACGAGAGGAGCCGCAACACGGACGCATGTGAAGCGCACACACACACACACACACACACAAAGGAAGCATGCACTTATAATCGGGCAAATGTCCAAAAGGAAAGAAGCACATTAAATGCAATCGCTCTCTACGATAGCAGTCTTGGTAAATGTTCACAGCAGGTGCGCAGAAGAGCGCGGCTCCGGGCAGCGGCGCACAGCTCTGCCCATCCGCTCCGCTGCTGAGATCTGGGGCTACAGCTCTCTCTCTCTCTCTCTCTCTCTCTCTCTCTCTCTCTCTCTCTCTCTCTCACACACGACCATGACCTTGACCGTCACGACCATCACACCGTAGCCCAGCTGCCCTACCTGCAGCCCCGCAGTCCACGCAGGCGCCGTTGCCGGGTCTGCCCAGCAGCTCCTGCAGAGCCCGCTTGTTCTTGTCCTGCTCCCCGGCCATGCTCGCTCGGGTGGGGGGTGTAGCGCACCGGTTTTGGTTCAAGTTGTCTTGATGTTGAGCTCAAGGCAAAGACCAATCAGATACGGATGCACTGGAGAGAGAGAGTGGAGGTTCAGCGCTTCACTTCATTGTCTTGAGAAATGCATGAGAGGCGGCGGCTGCAGAGCTCCCTCCAGTGACCCGCTCCTGCTCTCTCTCTCTCTCTCTCTCTCTGCACCTTTTCCGTGTTCGCGCTGCGCTCAGCAAGCGAGACCTCCAGTGGTCACTTCTTCCTCCCCGCACAGAGGAACCGCAAGCCTGTGCAAATCCAGCAGCTTGAAACACTCCTGTGTCGCAAACAAACGCGTCCATTCGATGGTGTGCGCCGTGGGGTGAAATATACAAATGCATACATGCTAATGCAGTTTTCGTTTTGCTTGGTTCTGTTAATAACTGTGCATATAACAGCAGCAGCCTTCATCGATCCACTGCTTTTCCATGCCGTGCCAGCAAAGTTCATTATTTAATCTTCCCATCTACTTCTATGTATTTTGTCGTCCCCTGGGCTCCACTCTATAGCTTTTCTTGTCCATCTTGGGTCAGTTCTTCTTGCAGTGTGTCCTGCCCATCCCCTCTCTTTCAAAGATGTCACACTTCTGTTTCTTCTCAGGTACATTACTTTTGTTTTTCTGTATTTTCTTATTATTCGAAGCCCACACGATATATACACATATGTAGGTTTCATATGTACACATGTATGTGTGTGTTTGTGGTGTTATTTCCTTTCTGTGATTAAACACACCATTTTGATCCAGCAGCATTATTGGAATTAAGCTCACATGAGCCATGACACACACCTGTACTCATATTCCTGGTATGTTATTAACCCTGATATTATGAACACAAATATGTCTTATAAACAATATGTTGCTCTAAAGGGGACATCACAATTGTTTTTGATCCATAAAACACAATACTAATGTGCTGTTTTAATTCACTAATGGACTAAAATACAACAATAAAATAAGAATAGTAACAGGACATTCATCATGGCATTATAGCACTTCTACCATGGTATTCTAAAGGATTGTTTATCATATAGTTTTGGTTTATTTTTTGTGGCTGTTGTTATTACTATTATGTGCATGGATAATAATAGTCTAAACAGGAAATATATGCATGTATTTATTGTCTGATTTGGTGGTGCTGCTTGTAATTCTGGCAGTAAAAGAGCAGCTTCCAGACACAATTTATAACTTAATTTTCATGAAAGGACAGCAGGGCTGAGGAAGTGCTCTGCTTTCACAAGGGCTGCCTCCTGTACAGCTTCTCTGAATTGATCGATTCACTTATTGATTTGTGTCTGGTTAGGAGTAGCCATAATGGAATTGCACCGTCTCTTTCACTGGCAGCCTCGCGCACAGAGCCATCCCTGAGTGCGTCCACTCCACAGAAGTGATTAATACAAAATAAATATTTGCAAAGTAAACAACATCATTGACTAATTTTCAATTAGCCTTTATTGACTTCCCATCTATAGCTTTTAATTGTGGACTGCTGATGCATTTTCAGGGAATTAATCTATGAAAGCACTTTTTTTGTAAACTCACTTATGGTGTATTCAACCCTAAGGGATCACACAGTTTATAGTTTAACTAAACTGTCCAATGTACAAGCACTGCATTAGCCTGTGCAGCACAGCTGCCTCATCTGAATTATGTGGCAGCCCATGCTGGTTTTTTTATCCTGTGCTCGGGGTCTCAAACCAAAGGGCTGCCGCAGAAGACAACACAGACCTCACCAATTTCACACTTTATGCTGTGAGGTAAGTCAGGGCTAATGGAGTATGATTACGATTTTAACTTTAACAACAAAGCTGACATTTTATTTCTTGCAGTGAAGTTCATGTGTATTGTAATCAAAATGATCCCATTTATCATGTCATCCTTTTATTATGAGACCTGAGAAGGAAGAAACTTGAATTTAACAAGATTCTCCTAAAAACTACATCTAAATCAGTTTGCTAAATCTAATGATACATAGTTACTATATATATTTGATATAAAGTGCCTCTGATGCTCTAATTTTCTGTTCAATTTTTGTATTTATTTTTTTACAGTTTGCAGGTAGTTATAGTACATTTGGAAGAAACAGCACACAGTTGAAAGGTAATCTACCCATGTGTCTGAGGGAAAAGTATTCGATCAATGCAGACAACCAGTGCTCACAAGAAAAAACTAAAACGTGACTTCATTGAAAGAGTGAAAGTGTTAAAATGGGCTGCACACATAGATTGTGAGAAGAACAGATCAAAGATGCACAGAGGACAGAGGAGGCTATCGGATGGATCCCAAGAGATGAAAAAAGACCTAGAAGATGACCACATAAAAGATGGGAAGATGAAATAATAAATGCAACAGGCGTGCCATGCAAAAAGAGAAGGTGGAAACGAGTGGAAACATGTTGGGGAGGCCCTCATCCAGCAGTGGATGAATATGTGTATGTGATTCTAGATTATATTCATCTCTTGAATTGACCCTGCATTGAATTTAATTTAATTTGATGGATGGGGATTCCAATTCCAATGCCAGTCTGGGGAGTTACAAGGTCCCGTTTTTATGGGGTCATTGTTGGGAAAGTTCACAGCACAACTGCTATGATGGATTCGTTAAACTAACGCAACCAAACGAGTTTATCTGCTTTTCCATATTCTTGCTTCGCCTATATGCGCTACTGTCCCTTTAACAGTGAATGGATTGTCGAGCGCTCGATCGGGGACCCATTAGCAGGTCTGCCGCTGACGTCACCGAGCGAGCGCTTCCGGGTGAGCAGGTGGAGTCGCGCGGGTTTGTCAGTAATTTTAATTCCGCAGCACAATGTCAACCGCGATGAATTTCGGCACTAAGTCGTTCAAGCCTCGGCCGCCAGACAAAGGCTCTTTCCCTTTAGATCACTTTGGTGAGTCCCGTGTAACAGTACGAGTTATTTCGAGATTAAATCGAGACCAGTTCGCACGTGTGTGATTGTGATTGTGCGGACGCGGTGCCGCCTGTAACATCCTTGCGTATCGATATTACAGTCCAGTGTTGCAGACTGACGTAAGCAGTCTCGTTTTCTTTTTCCAGGCGAATGTAAAGATTTCAAGGAGCGGTTTATGAAGTGCCTCCAGCAAAACAACTACGAAAGCAGTCTGTGTCGGGAGCCAAGCAAGGCATACCTTCAGTGCAGGATGGACAGGTGGGCTTCTCAATAACACAAGTGACAGCAGTAGCATCTGCACCTTTATGACGTCTGATTATTAACAAGACCATGAATTGTACCTTTTCGCTCACCGTACACCTCAGCAAGCATGACTTCTGCTTTCGTCCCAGGCAGCTGATGGCCAAAGAGCCCCTGGAGAAACTGGGCTTCAGAGACGGCGCAGACGCTGCCGGGCCGGGGTCAGAGGTGGGCTCCTGAAGACCACCCACCGCCGGGAGCAGGGGGCCTGGAGTCCCACCCCACACTTCTCCACTATATGTATATAATGTCTTATATTTAATAGCCTATATTAAAAGTGTACATTTTATATTTGACCTTTCAGTTTTGTCTGTTTGTGCCCATTGTTGTGTGCACAGTGAACCCCAATGCCATCCCTCCTCAGACCAGCAACTCTTTCTGTTCCTCCGTGTATCTCAGAGTCTGGCATCTGCTAGAAGACAGATCTCCCTAGTTTAGACAGCTTCCCTTCACACGGACCAGGTCCCCCGAGCTGTGACCAAGTGCCGGGTGGGTCTTGTCTGGCTGTAGTGTCACAGGCCTTTGACGTGTGTTGAAGGATAAACGTTACACTGTCCATTAGACCAGTGGGTCTCAGTCCCGGTCCTGAGGAGCCCCTAGCCTGCTGGTTTTTGTTCCAACTGAGCTCTCAATTACTTAATTGGACTAATAGTCTCTGATTTAGGATTTTTTAAAATAATTTTAAACCGTTGGGGTTTTAAGTTGAGTATAAAAGAACCAACTCTTTTATTACACTTTTGAAGGTCAAATATAAGCAGATTGTTACTTCAATTAAGTAAAAGAGCTTGGTTGGAATAAAAGCCGGGGGCAGGGGGTCCTCCAGGATTGGGAACCACTGCTGTAGACATTACCACCTTGACCCATTCTACCTAAAGGCGTCCTCTTTCATACATGTGTAAGACGAGGTTATTTTGTCATCCTTTTGTGTGAACAAGGCTGAAGAACATCACTGGTGAACAGAATGAGTTTCAGAAAAGAAAGTGTAAGAAGTGTGGCTCTGTTGACTATCCAGAAGCATGGGCACATACCATTTACCAGCCAGCCTTTACACAGAGCTTTGGCAGTGGATTCATGGCATCGATAAACTCACATTTATACAAATGAAATAAACTGAAGGTGAGTGGTAGAGGTGGAGGTGAGAAGTGTGCCATCTGCCTCTGGAACTAGGAACAGGACCAATCCACACAAGGAAGACCACCGTGGATCACCACGATTAGTCTGGGACCAGCGGACACATCTGGAAATTGAATATATGGGACCCTTACAATCTGCACAGAGGGGTCATGTCTGTTGGTAATTGACAGGAAGTGGATGAAGGCCTTCCTCGTAAAGAGGGACAGAACCAAGATTACTGCTATAATATTCACACACAGACCAGTTTACATTTCTCACAAGCACTGCACTGCACGTGAACTACAGATCGACCTTGTGTTCTCGCTGACCATTCTGAAACCATTTCCCAGCACGCTGTACAGTGGTAATCCATCCCAAGACACAATACGTGGGATTGAATTGCAGCACTGTAAATTTAAGTTTCACAGCATCAACAGTAAACATGATTACACATCGGGTTTCATCCTGCTGCATCAGGTCCATTTCCACTGGTAGGACTGAGTAGGTATGCACTCTGCAGTATGATCCACTAACCGCTTGTAAAAACATGTTCCTCTATTGGTCAGTACCCACTGCCATCCCGCCCACAGGCCAGTCACATCCCCAAACCCGGCTTTAATCAAACCGTTCCTTCACGGACGCAAACACTGCCTTGACTTCAAAATAAAATACCAAAGTGGAGAGAAACTAATCCCGTTCTGTTTCAGGATGAAATAGTCAATAATGAAGTTCATTTTGACTTTTCATGTATTTTATTTCCAAAACAAAAATCTCCCCCAAAACAACATGACATTTTAAAAAGATTCTACATCACTAGGAACACTAGAAGAGAGCGCTCCTAGGGGGGTAAGAACTGCAATAACAAAACCTGAAGTGTGTGTGAATGCGTGTGTGTGTGTATATATATATATAAAAAACAATCACATGAGACCTTCGATTATGTACAATACTACGGTACAAAGGAGTCGGAGGAAGATCAAGCCACGGACCCGGTGGTACGACCTGCAGCACCTGGAAACCAGAGAAGCTGGAGATTTTGCTCGAACGAAAGAACCCAACGATGGGAGATCAAATTAGCAGAGTGGAGGTGGAAAAAGCCCTGAAATCACGAGAAGCAAAAGGGGCGTCTACAATTCTCGAGTCCCTATGCTGGTTGTATTAAAACGAGGACAAAAAAAAAATATACACAAAAAAAACAATCTTGAAAGAATCTGTGATCTATTAGCTACCCTGGACGGCCCGTGGTCTGATGCCGAGGTTAACCCCGCACAGTTCTAACCCACGGCCCGTTTCTCGCCGGAGCCGCCGCAGCAGAGAGGGAGGGGCCCGCTGTCTACCGCGAGGAGTTGGAGCTGGAGCGGCTGCGGTGCCGGCGCCGGCCCGGTGACCTGGAGCGAGATCTCCGGCGCACGGGTGAGCGGCGGCGCGGGGAGCGGGACCTGGGGGGAGAGAGGGAGGTCAGGGTGAAACAGACCCTTCATTGTTTACTTGGTTTGTTTTGCTACGTTCGAGATTTGTGAGCCAGCTTCTCAGTGGCCAAAAGGGCTTTAGTGACTCCTTTCATACGAGACACAGCTCGGCTGCTCTCGTACATACTAGCACTTTTCAAAGAGGAGCAAATGACATCACGGCTAACCGACCCTTGGCACGACGACCTCACATCTGGATGGACAATAGACACAGAGATCCGTTACACAATGAACGTAAACGAACGGATCTCACACAGCCCCAACTGATTCTCCGAGCTTCTCGCTTTGGGGCTGAAAGGAGACACTGCAGACAGAAGGGCGCGGGGGGGCGGTACTGACCTCCTCCTCATGCGCGGGGGGGTCCGGCGCCACACCGGGGGCGGGGGGGGCATCCTGCGCGGGGGCGTGAGGCGGCGGGGGGCGAGGCGTAGCCGTGGGGCCAGCACGGCCGTGGCTGTGATCTCCTGGCCGTCGATCTGACCTGCGGACACAGAGGGACACCGGGGTCACGAACCGGCCGCCCAGAACCACTCGGCCAACCAGCACACAACCCAATCACCACTGCTCACAACAAGACTCATGACACACATGCTGCAATCATCTTGATCGCGTATTACAGCGGCAGATGCCTTTATCGACCGACGGCATCGCCGCACACTGCCCAACAGCGGGGCCGGCGGAGCGGCACGTACCTCCATCCATGTGTTTGAGGGCTTTCTCCGCCTCGTCCGCCGTCTCGAACTCCACGTAGGCGTAGCCCTTGGACAGGTGGGGATGCAGCCGGTCCACCGGCATGTCGATCATCTTGATCTTCCCGTAGGTGGAGAAGATCTCCATGATGTGATCTTTGGTGACGTTCCTGGTGAGCCGGCCGAGGTGGACCTTGGTGGGCCGGGGGCTCGGGCTCCTCCTCTTCCTCTCCTTCTCGTCCCTCTTCAGGGACTTGGACCTGGAGACAGACACACACTACTGTCAGAGGCGGGCGGATCGAGATGAGCGGGTGACACAGCTCTAGATTTACTTCTGAACGGCCGCACAATCAATGGCAAGGAGCTCTTGGGTTCAGTGGAACCGGCAGCTGCTACTGACACCCTTCACGCGAACGCGGCGGCGCCGAGATGATCGGAATTCGTACTTTGAGCGCGAGCGGCGCCGGTTGTCATGGCGGCGGCGGCCGGGGCTGGGCGAGCCGGAGGAGCTGCTGCTGCTGGAGCTGCGGGACGAGGAGGACGAGCCGGAGCGGCTGGACGCGGAGGTCGAGCTGGAGCCGCTGGACGAACCCGAGCTGGAGCCCGAGCTGGAGCTGGAGCTGGAGCTGGAGCGAGACCTGCCGCACAAACGCACACTGTGAGGAAGAGGGAGGGAGAGAGAGAGAGAGAGAGAGAGAGGGACAGGAGAGAGAGTGAGAGAGAGGAAGAGAGACAGAGACTGAGGGGACAGAGTGAGGGTTCCCTCGAGGGGGACAGGCAGAGTGTACAGTGAGGGGGAAAACTTAGAGACAGTAAGAGCATATCAGAGAGTGAACCCCCCCCAACACCGCACGCCACGCCGGGCCCGGTGCAGCCGCCCCGCTCACCGGCTGCTGCTGCTCCCTGTGGACGCGCTGCGGCGCTTGCGGCCCTTCTCTCTGCCCCGCTCCTTGTCCCCGCCGGCCTCCTTCGTGCCCGTCTTCTCCTTCCCGCGCTCCTTCGGCTTGTCCTCGGAGCGGTCCTTTCGTTTCGTAGGTGACGGCGCCCTGATGGGAGGAGAGCAGGAGAGGACAGGCACGTTACACGCAGGTGACACGGGAGTCACGCGGAGCAGGACTGCACCGCAATAGTCTGCGCCACAATATCCCAACCACATCAATAATACACCTTCACCATAATCCCTGCCCTGGCACAGAGAGAAAAACATCTATATGAGAGAGAGAGAGAGAGAGAGAGAGAGAGAGAATGCCCTGCTTCTTTCATAGAATGACATGCATTCATATTTTTACTTCTGGGTTTTGTGAGTATATTAATCAGTCAATGGACTAACTAGCTACTGGCAGGTTTTACCTCAGAAATACTGGTGTTAAACTGGAATAAAAGCAGCTAATGATTACTCAACCAGATGCTAATGCAGGATGCTGGGATACACAATAACTTTACACAGTGTGTGTATAAAAAGCCTCTTTACTACTTACTAACGAATGTTTACACCTCATACAGGAATTGTTCTAGAAGCTGCTGGAAAAAGCAGCTGTGATTGCACACACATCTGAAAGCCTTTCTAAGATGCTGTTCATTGCTTTCTGCAACCCCGGAGCTGGCGGAAGGTGCTCTGATCTCAACTATCAGACCGTAAGTTTAGCGCACACCGGTGTAAGAGCACCCTTCGAGGGAGAGATGTGTGAAGTGTGCAAGACACCGCAATGCAAAGATCATTGTTTAATACACGGAGCAAACACAAATGTCCCCAACAAACACAACCATTCATTTACTCCGCAGCGCGTACGCATAACACCCGGTGCGAAACCAGCCTGAAACAGCAGGCACAACCCCGCTATAGCCGCCATTGATGTTTTCATTCAAGTAACATTGGGATCTTTCGCTTCTTGCAACCGCCGCCATCATCCAACACAATCCCTGCCAGAGGATGTCAAATAACGCCTGGCATCGTAAGGCGCGTATCGCACTTAGTGAAAGGCACACGAATCTGTGCATAAAAGCCACAAACAGACAGAGGATGGAAATGGATTTTAAAAACAAACTTACATCTTTCCCGTAGTAAAAAATGATCTTCCCCCGACGGCGCAGGCTGATGACGTTGTAACTGCTGGCCCGGGCTGACGCTTTACGACGCAGCGCCCCTCCGGTCATCCGCGGCATGGCGATGTGTGTTTACATGGTTTTTTAAGTTAGCATTTTATTACAAACACATGCGTTGTTTTGTAGTTACGTAGCGACAACATAACTGCTCACCCCGCTGCCATCACTCTTGTCTGCGGAAGCATAGGAGTAATACTAGGGTTAAAAGGTGTCCATTGCTCCACCAATGGGAGCGGTGGGAATGTGCAGATCTGCGCAGAACTGCAGACATCTGCGCTACACGAAAGCGACCACCCAGTTGGGAAACGGGGAAGCGCTGTCGCCGTGTCCCACAATCCCCCGCTCCGAGCATCGGGCCGGCGAGCCGCGGTAACGGGAAGCCGAAGGTACCCGAATAAAACGCCATTCGCGCGTCTCGGCTTATTTCTGCTGTTTTCGGTCAGTCGGTCGGTTGTTGTTGTTGTTTTTCTTCATGCAAGTGATCAGAAGAAAAAAAGCGATTCACGTGTTTTAATAGGAAAACGGCGAACTTCACATCCAGCTCCCCAGCGCGGCTGTCAGTGTCAACAGACCGACTTAGTGAACTCGCCCCGGGCTGGCGTCTCGGACAGGCGGGCGCAGGGGTGAGGCAGCGCCGGGACGCCGCTCTCTTGTTATTGCTGTTCTGGACGGGGACAGAAAATGTCACCGACCCATCAGATGCACACCGTCTGGAAATGATCATATCGTTTTAAAACTTGGTCAGTGATCGGGGTCCTGTAAACTCCTGATTAATAAGGACCAGTGAACTGTGTGCAATGGACAGCTCCGGGCTCCGTGTCACACTTTATAAAGTGTCATCAGGCTAAATTGTCTTTTTAGGTCACAATACAAAGAGGTCCATTGACTCGGTCTGCCCGGCTGGTCATCGTTATTGATCAATATATATATACACACACACACATTGCCTAATACAGATACGTTAATAAAACAAGATAACCATTCAGATTATTATTTTATTATGTAAGTGATAAATATTATTAGAATCTTTTGCATTTTGACTAGAAATGTTGATTTCCCATAAATGCACAGCTTGGTCATAGGTAACGTCCATAGGATTACAATGTTGTCTGTAACGGCGATGTTACTTTTCTTTGTCTTTGCCAAACTCCATGAGATGCAGGCGGGACGGACATTAATCTAAGAGCACACGATTCGTTCACTGGTTCTGAAGACAATAGGACAACAGTCCACACAGATTAAATAAATACATGACTAAAAACCCAACAGAGCATATATGAGCTGATCATATCGGTGTCATTTCATTTTAGAGACGGGTTGGCCTGACCTGGGGCTGGTAGCTCCCCCACACCTGGGCAGGAGCAGGAGGTGTGACACTGGAGGTTCTGCTGGTGGGGACGGTCCGGTGCGGACGCTCTAGAAGGCCATGGGGCGGCTGGACGAGTCTGCCAAGCGGAGGATCGTGGAGCTGCGTCGCTCCGGGCTGAGCTTCCGCAAGATCAAGGCCATACTGGAGCTGGAGCACATCATGGTTTCCACACAGACCATCTACCTGTTCCTCAAGAAGAAGAAGAAGGTGAAGCTGGAGGCGGGGGAGCCATGCTCGCGGCCGGGGGCAGGGGCAGGGGCAGGGGCAGGGGCAGGGGCAGGGGCAGGGCCGGGGCCGGGGGCAGGGGCAGGGCCGGGGCCGGGGCCGGGGCCGGGGGCAGGCGGGGGCTCCAGCTCAGGCTGGGCGGACCAGCAGCTGTGGAGCCTGATGCAGGAGGAGGCCTCGTCCAGGTTCGTCAGTGCCCAGGGGCCGGGGCCGGGGCAGGGGCCGCTCCCTGTGTGCCCCACAGACAGTCCAGGACAGCCCTCTGGGCCGAGCCATCCCCACGCGGCCAGCAAGGAGCGACTATCCAGGGAGGAGGGAATTCGGATTGTCAGCGTCACCTCCCTGTCCCAGAGCGCCGCACACACAGACGCTCACAGACCAGAGGCTGTAGGGCAGAAACCCGGCCCAGTGGGAGCCCAGTCCACCAACCAAGGTCAGAATTGTTTTCCTCGGTATTTTCATTGTAATTGCTTGGCAGTGCTTTTTCACAGTTATAAATATCGGCACCACAAACACAAGTGTTATTATTAAGCAATATGTGTATTAGTATTGTTGTTATGGTTCTGTCATTTGGTTTCTTTGGTCTCTGCGTTTGCAGCTCTGCCCGGCTGCAGCGTGGTGCCCAATCCCGGAGGCCCTGTGCCTCCCGTCCCCCTGCCTAGAGTGCCTCCTGGAGGGGGCGTCCGCAGACGAGCCCACCCGACCCCACCCAGGAACCCTGTCCTGATCGCCCGCAAGAGACTGCTGGACAAGGCCCTGCTCCACAAAGTCCGGGTAGCCTGTCTTTCTCTCTTTTCTCTTTCCTTTTCCTCTTCTGTTCAGTTTTGGGGTGAATCTAAACAAAGGTACATTTCATAGGGAAGTATCTCAGTGGGGCACAATAGCCCTCACAGCAGTGAACAACATTTGATTTTCTTGCCCTGGCACACGTCTCATCTTGTGCTCAGTTTGCTGATTGTATCCATGCAGTGGCTCTGTGGATTGATTGGATGGCAGAATGTTTTCATTGTCCCTGGCTTACAATGGACGCATATTTAGTGTTTCAGTTGTTCTGCGAATGTCAATGATTCAAGTCTCTCAATACTTTGACAGGTCAGGGAGACAGTTACTCTGGGCAGCCAGCAGGAGGCTCTGTTCCCCAGGAGAGACCAGCCTTCTGTCCCCAGCTCTCCTCTCAGAAAGGTGCCTGCAGTGCAGTGTCCATCCGCTCTGGGCAGGCTTCACACAGCGGTACGTACCTGAGTATTCTATCTCCCGCAGAACACACACGGGCACAGCATCACTCCTGCCCCGAGGGACATTCCCACAGAGCAGATTCATAGACACACAATTATAACTGATCAGTGCCAAACAAAACAAAAATCAAATCAAATAAACCCAACACGTCTGTTTACCTGCAGAAGAAGAGTTCGGGAGGGCAGGCTGCCCCGGTTGACCCCAGCCGGCTGCTCCATCGACGGGGGTGTCCTCCCAACTCCTCCCCGCAGCCACGCCTCCAGACTCAGACTCTGCCCCGCGCCGGCTGTGGCACGAGCTCGAACCTCAGCACGGCTCCAGCCACTCTGGGCCCGGGTCCCACAGGCCCACCGTGCCGGACCAACTCGGTCAACGGCAGCTCGAACGCTGCGGTGGGCCGCGGTGGGCCCTCGGGGAGAGGTGCCAGCCGCGGCCTGCAGTGCCCCGGCCCGGCCCTGGGGACGGGGATCAGTGGCGCCATCCAGGGGCAGCTGGAGGGCTTGAGCGGAGAGCTGCGGACCCTTGGCAGGGCGGTGCGGATGCTGGCGGAGCAGCAGGGCCGCGTGGAGAGGGAGCAGGCCGCGCAGACCCAGATACAGCGGCAGATTCTCAGCACCTTGCAGGCGCTGGCTGCCTCCCTGGTCCCAGCACCCCCTCCTCCACCACCGCCACCGTCCGTAACCAGCACAGACAGCCCGGCGCCGGCACACGCGCCGTACACCCCCTTCAACCAGGACACCTACCAGCCCACCAGCCACTACAAGCTGGCCAATCCCACCGCTGCCACCTGCAGTCCCCGTCTGAGCCCGCCCAGTCCGAGTGGCTACCAGAACTCGGGCTCCGGCCTTCTCGGCACCACACAACACTACTACCCCCCGGTCAGCGCCGACTCCCGCCTCCTGGACCCCCCCCAGCGCCCGTCCGACAGCCACCCCGACTCTGCCGACTCCCAGTTTAACGTCCTAAAGGTGGAGATTCTGTGAGAGAGCGGGACGCACGGCTCCTGGGAATAGACAGGGTTTTCTCTGTTTTTGGACCAAAGCCACTTCTCTCACTGCAGCCGCTCCAGCTGTTACAGACGCGGCTCACGAGGCCATCACTTACATCCGATTCGATTGGCTCATAAACCGATTGCAAAGTTGGTCCTGATAAGCTACCTTACATTTTTTATTACTTTTTATCTTTTTTAGATTTCATACGACCTGCGTTCCAGGTCTCTGACGTTTTAATAATTGGAGGAACCGGAGCATCTTGTTTTGTATTCATGTTTTGCTGAAGTCCCTCCTGAACACTTTAATAATCCATATTGCTATTACGGGTTCAGTTTTTGGTAATTAATTATCGTTACTCCACCCGATTATTAACCAACATTAATGAAGTTCTTTATATAATTCATATTTGAGTTGCGACTGACAGCGGCAGTGCTGTGACTGACCTGTGTCTCGGGTGGAGTTCAGCGCTGTCAGAGTGAGCTGTCTGTGGCACGATGTAATGCATTCACTACCTCCCTCCAGCTGCGCACGGTGCCGCCCGGTGCTTGTGACAGTTTCCCGACCCAATAAAGCAGCCCTTACCGGTCGGTGCTGTATTGCTTTCCAAACTCTCCTTGGTCATTGTGATTTATTTTCGCATTTGTTCTAAGGCATGTGGCTCCATACTTCTCTCTCTCATCTCTTAATTTCGCAAGCAGGTGAGAAGAGAGGAACACACAAAGTATTTTAAGAGTGGGAGGATCTCACTCCACATAGGATTAAGACTTTATAACAATTGAATGTGATGGAAAGGAGGATAAAATTAAGGCGCTCTCGAGGGGAAAAAAAGTGAGTGGTTTGGTTTTGTACCTGAAGCAACTGAAGCGTGGTTTCCACTGTGGCAGACCTTTACAGAAGAACACTTTAAAGAATATAGTATAGGGGTATTGCTACACAGCCGAAAACAGGAAGTTTCAAGTAATATGGATATATGTAGTAATATGCATTTATGAAAAAATACATCTTAAAAAGTATTTTCAGAAATGTCCAGCTAAACCTACACATGTTGTTTTGCAAGATTTGTGCAACAGTGAAGGTCAAAGTTTTATTTGCATTGAAGCACATTCCCCACACAACTAGAAATAGGTCAGAGAACACGTTCAGATTTATTTGATTAAGTTAAATCTGCATAGAAGCATCAGCCTAAACATAATAAAACCACAGCAGCTCAGAATACACCGTGTTCAGAACTTAATTTAGGGTAAATTGTTATCCTCCCCTTTTTTTATATATATAAACTTCTCCCAGACCAGGCGGTGGGAGGGCATTTCACAAGCTTTGTGTAGGTGTGGATGAACAGGAGCCCAAATCCAACCAAACGGGCTGTGAGAGAGAAAGAGCGGATCAAAGCTGGCCAGAAGGGCATGAACAGAAAGCAAACTGATCAACTGACACCCCTCAGAGGAGGAGGTACAAGTGCTGTTATTCACGTGTGTCCACAGTTCCACCGCAAAAGTAGCAGATGAAAAAACATTATTTTATATATATATATATATATATATATATACAGTGAGGGAAAGAAGTATTTGATCCCCTGCTGATTTTGTACGTTTGCCCACTGACAAAGAAATGATCAGTCTATAATTTTAATGGTAGGTGTATTTTAACAGTGAGACAGAATAACAACAAAAAAATCCAGAAAAACGCATTTCAAAAAAGTTATAAATTGATTTGCATGTTAATGAGGGAAATAAGTATTTGATCCCCTATCAATCAGCAAGATTAAAAGGGAGTGCTCCTAATCTCAGTTCGTTACCTGTATAAAAGACACCTGTCCACAGAAGAAATCAATCAATCAGATTCCAAACTCTCCACCATGGCCAAGACCAAAGAGCTGTCCAAGGATGTCAGGGACAAGATTGTAGACCTACACAAGGCTGGAATGGGCTACAAGACCATCGCCAAGCAGCTTGGTGAGAAGGTGACAACAGTTGGTGAGATTATTCGCAAATGGAAGAAACACAAAATAACTGTCAGTCTCCCTCGGTCTGGGGCTCCATGCAAGATCTCACCTCGTGGAGTTTCAATGATCATGAGAACGGTGAGGAATCAGCCCAGAACTACACGGGAGGATCTTGTTAATGTTCTCAAGGCAGCTGGGACCATGGTCACCAAGAAAACAATTGGTAACACACTATGCCGTGAAGGACTGAAATCCTGCAGCGCCCGCAAGGTCCCCCTGCTCAAGAAAGCACATGTACAGGCCCGTCTGAAGTTTGCCAACATCTGAATGATTCAGAGGAGAACTGGGTGAAAGTGTTGTGGTCAGATGAGACCAAAATCGAGCTCTTTGGCATCAACTCAACTTGCCGTGTTTGGAGGAGGAGGAATGACCCCAAGAACACCATCCCCACCGTCAAACATGGAGGTGGAAACATTATGCTTTGGGGGTGTTTTTCTGCTAAGGGGACAGGACAACTGCACCGCATCAAAGGGACGATGGACGGGGCCATGTACCATCAAATCTTGGGTGAGAACCTCCTTCCCTCAGCCAGGGCATTGAAAATGGGTCGTGGATGGGGATTCCAGCATGACAATGACCCAAAACACACAGCCAAGGCAACAAAGGAGTGGCTCAAGAAGAAGCACATTAAGGTCCTGGAGTGGCCTAGCCAGTCTCCAGACCTTAATCCCATAGAAAATCTGTGGAGGGAGCTGAAGGTTCGAGTTGCCAAACATCAGCCTTGAAACCTTAAGGACTTGGAGAGGATCTGCAAAGAGGAGTGGGACAAAATCCCTCCTGAGATGTGTGCAAACCTGGTGGCCAACTACAAGAAACGTCTGACCTCTGTGATTGCCAACAAGGGTTTTGCCACCAAGTACTAAGTCGAAGGGGTCAAATACTGATTTCCCTCATTAACATGCAAATCAATGTATAACTTTTTTGAAATGCGTTTTTCTGGATTTTTTTGTTGTTATTCTGTCTCTCACTGTTAAAATACACCTACCATTAAAATTATAGACTGATCATTTCTTTGTCAGTGGGCAAACGTACAAAATCAGCAGGGGATCAAATACTTTTTTCCCCCACTGTATATATATAAAAAAATAAAGATAATCATCCGACAGCGGAGCTGCACCCATCTGCTGGAACCAGGCTGAGCAGTAACACACTCTCGCAGGGGGGGCAGCGTTACGCCCTGCTGACAGCGCACAGCTGGTGGGGCATGGGGTTGGTGATGAAGCCCACATCGGGGGTGAGATCCAGCTCAGACACTGCCGTGCCTGGTGGGGGTGTGAAGGTGAATCTCTGCAGCAGAGAGGTGAAGAACAGGAACAGCTCCATCCGGGCCAGACTCTCTCCCAGACAAGCCCTGGGCCCTGGGGACCAAGTGAGGGCCACAGGGTCAGTCAACCGTATTATTGTGACACAGTGTGTTGTGTTGTGCAGTCTTGCACTGATAATGATAGGTGCTCCGTACCTGCAGAAAATGGCATGAAGGCGTCCCTCTTCAATAGCTTCCCCTCGGAGTCCAGGAAGTGACCGGGGTTGAACTGGTGGGGGGTTTCCCACTGAGTCTCGTCCTGCAGCACAGAGGTCAGAAAGGGCCACACGGGGGTCCCCTGCGGCACAGCAACACAAACCAACCCGTGAGGCTTCTTACTCACCGCACCCCCGCACTCAGTGCACAGAGCCGAGTCCACAGACACCTCACTGTGTCAACAGCCCTCAGAGGGGCTCAGGCTTGTATAGAAAAGAATCCTGTGTGTAATTTTACTTCCCCTGCTCAACAACGATGAGAAGAGGCAAACCACTTGCAAAGTTAACAAACATTTACTTAAATAAAATAAACTTATTTTCCGTGATACAGAAGAAAACCATTGAAAAATCCCCAGTTCCTAAGTAATGTCTTTTTCCATCGATTTGTTTTTAAATAGCACTGTGCCTTGCCTTTCTGATGAAGTAGCCCTGGAAGTGCACATCGCAGGAGGTGGCGTGGGGTAGGTTGAGGGGGAGGATGTTGGCAAACCTCTGGACCTCGTGGATGACCGCATCTGTGTAGGCCATGCCCTTCCTGTCCTCCACCCTGGGCGGCCGGCCGCCAATCACGCGGCTGATCTCTTCCTGCACCTTCTCTGTGTGGAAACAAGAGCACAGGGGCGTCACTTCTCATTTACCCACTTGGTCTAGCGGTTTCATCAGCTGCATGTGTATTGGGTTTGTTTGGGCTCCCCATCCTCAGGCCCACCCGCCTTACCCTGGATGTGGGGGTACTTGGCCATGAGCAGCAGCCCCCAGCGCAGAGTGGTGCTGGTGGTGTCGGTGCCGGCGACGAAGAGGTTGGACACAATGTGGATCAGATTGAGCTCATGGAAATGCGAACCCTCCTGCCCAGATTCCTGATGGAAAATATTAATGGAAATGAACAGTGAAGAGCGACGCAGACAGAAGCCCCTCTGGTGGGCAGCAGGAGCTCCTCAGATCTTCTTACCTGATGATTTTCCCATCAGGGAGAATAATGTCCTGGTGAAGTGGAAGGAGAGGAAGCAAGAGGCAGCCCACTCACTTACCTGTTGCTGCCGGATCAGAAACGAATCGATCAGCCCCCGCTTGTCATTCACGTTTAAGGACATCTGCAGTTCCCTCACAAAGCCTCTGATATTGGCCAGGTTTTCCTTAACGATGTTCCGAAATGCCCTCCTGTCTCTCAGTAAGAACCCCAGGAAGGGGAAGGCATTGTACAACTACAACGAAAAATAAATAAATTAAACAAACAAATCATTATAATACAATAATAATAATAATAATAATAATAATAATAATAGTCCTGATTTTATATACAATATATTTTATAGATTTAAAAAAAACACCATGATATTCTTATTAAGGAAAACAAAAGTAAATCAACTGCCTTTAAAAAAAGAGACTGCCTTCAATGATCCTCCTGTTTTGTTTCTTTACGCCACGTGTTATGAGACCCACTCCTTCACCGGGCAAGCTTGGCCCACACACGATTCGAAGCGTGCGTCGAGTTTGAAGGAATTTGTAAGCTTCACAAATTACAAATTGCTGACTGAAAAGCTGGCTAATAGATATATTTTATAATAGATCAAACCATAAAAGTCATATTATAGATTTACTTGTAAGTACAGAATACTGGCAAAAGGAAGCGTTGTGTTACAATGGTTTACCTGCATTTGAGGTGACATCGAGAGACTGACCCTCTCATTCGCTTTGTTAACCATGGCCTGAAAAACCGGGTCGTCATAATCAAACCTGGTGCCGTACACTATGGACGATATAATGTTCGAAACCGCACGATTCACTGGGTCCTTCACGTCAAATGGTTTGCCTGCCAAAAGGAAGGGAAATGTATAAGACCCGACTTCAATCAGGTTGATTGTTCCCCCAGAAAAGCCCTCGACCTTTTGCACAGATCTCTTCAAATTGCAGACCTACAGTCCTGTACAATAGGATGTGTTAGCAAGCCAGCAACCTCATATAGAAGTGGCATCGTTTACAAGGCCAGATGTCAATAGCAGAGTGTACATGTGCACACGCAGCGAATTTGGGTATCTATGAGTTGGACATAGAATTTGAATGTTTCCACAAGCAGGTCTTACGAAGAACTCAGTGACCGCTAGGATTCATGTGACCTGGTGGAGCAGGGTCAGTGCGTCTGCGCAGCGCATGGCTGTCTCTGTGCAATTGTACACGCTCAATGGATTGTTTAAAAACAACCACAACTATACACATTGTTTCTTGAGATTTGTATACATTAGTTACACTTACTATAGGATGTAAATATACAGTGAGGGGAAAAAGTATTTGATCCCCTGCTGATTTTGTACGTTTGCCCACTGACAAAGAAATGATCAGTCTATAATTTTAATGGTAGGTGTATTTTAACAGTGAGAGACAGAATAACAGCAAAAAAATCCAGAAAAACGCATTTCAAAAAAGTTATAAATTGATTTGCATGTTAATGAGGGAAATAAGTATTTGACCCCTTCGACTTAGTACTTGGTGGCAAAACCCTTGTTGGCAATCACAGAGGTCAGACGTTTCTTGTAGTTGGCCACCAGGTTTGCACACATCTCAGGAGGGATTTTGTCCCACTCCTCTTTGCAGATCCTCTCCAAGTCATTAAGGTTTCGAGGCTGAAGTTTGGCAACTCGAACCTTCAGCTCCCTCCACAGATTCTCTATGGGATTAAGGTCTGGAGACTGGCTAGGCCACTTGTTGATTGATAGGGGGTCAAATACTTATTTATATATATTTATACTTAATATAAATAAACTATCCATATAACGTGCACTAGTTTATGATTATGATTTGCAACTTTTCCCCCTAAAGGGAGTCCATCACCATAATCCAGGTATATAGGCTAATATGACAGTATGAGAAATTTAATACTGATGGCAGTGATAATGAATCTGTAATATACTGCACAAATTAATTTGGGGGTCAGTTCATGAAGCTGCCTTAAAAAAGTTCAAATTCTCACAATTGACAATACAGTTAAAGTTTGTTAAAGTGTGAGTTTGCTAAATCTAAACCATGTTTATTGCATATGAATTGATAATTTAATTATGCTCTTTTGGGTGAGCAGCAACATTCCCAGGTTAATCTTGTATTGTCCACGGTACAGTATAATGATGTTTCACAAATATATATATATATATATATATATTTATATTCACACTATTCACATTTATTCACACTACATTTTATTCATTTGGTTTTCACGGTTTTAAATTTGTCCCTAGTTTTGTTGAGCCTAAGAACTCTCATTTAAGGTTTAGTTTTAAGCATGAGGCAATATAAAGGTTGCTGATGAAGTGGGTGCAGTATAATTACATCAAAATTCATATTTGTGAATTTCTACTTCCTCAAGGTTATTGGGAACATATCACTCTTGAATCTTGAGGTGCTGGTAAATGTACCGACTGAAAAAATAAGTTAAAGCACCTATGCGATGTACCCTAGTTTTCTAATCGTTATGTACACAATATTTGGGACAATATGTCCTTCTGCTGTGTGAGAAAAGAAAACAGCAGTGCACTGTTCAAAGTCTAACAGGATGTTCATGCCAAGTCCTAGAGTGCCAAGTTAATTTGCCACATGTATTTAGTAAAATGTATTTAGAAACATTGACCAGAATTATACTTTGGTGTTGGTCTAGATCAATCCCACACACTTGTGAATATAAGATGTGAAGCTGTTACCTCCCTGTTGTTCAAAGACCTCAGACAGGTAGTTCATTTCTTCCATGATCTTTTCCTCACTTCCTTTCCTTCCCATCCCGAAATCCCGCATATTAGACAGAGAAAACCTCCTCATCTCCTTCCAGGACTCCCCGTTTGCAAAAAGCACACCTGTATCGAAGCGCCACAGAATCACACATTCAGATCATCACTGTTACGTCAAAAAACTGAAACCGTTACATCACTGTTTTTTGACTTGTGAAATTCAGACGCACTGAGTTTATATTGAAACTGTTTAATTCATTAATGAATTACCATGTCCTTCACTGGAATCATAAAACACTGGCAGCATGTCTCTGTCCCCAAACTCCTCCGCGTGGTTAATGAGCACGTCCTTCACGGTTTCGTATCCCGCCAGAACCACCACCTTCCTCGGGCCCAGGTGGATAGTAAACACACTGCCGTATTTCTTAGACAACTGAAAGTATAATAATAATAATATAATGCTTATTAGACCAGCCAAACAGTTGAACAATTTCAAGTAACCATGTTGCACTATTACTGACATTGAAAAACACACTGAACTTATTTAAAGACGCTCTTCTGGTCTGACTTCCTGAAACACTATACTTCAGAAGCAGCATTATCAGACACCAAGCCAAGGAAGACAGAACAGGACAGGGCAGCGGTTTCACTAAAGGCTGATTAGGATAACGGGCAGCTGAAGGGTAGTTTTGTCCTACTGATGAACATATACAAAAATAGAACACAAACCACAACATAAAAAACATTAGAAGTGTTCAGTGTGCTACAATGTGAAATGAGTGTTTAGATGTTACTGAATCACAAGAGCTCAATGTGATATGACACTGAACTTTACCTGCATGAGGGACCTGTAGGGCCTTTTCAAATCCAGCTGGTGCAGATTCCCTATGATGGGCAGCGGAAAGGGGCCCGGGGGCGCTTTCAGAGCAGACGAGCCGGCCGCAGGGAAGACGTGGATCAGGACATGGATCAGGACCAGGACCAGCAGCGCCGCCAGCAGGGCTACACTGACCATCTGGAGCAGACCCTCTTCAGTGGCCATGGTGGACAGCTGTCTGACCTCCCAGCGTTTTCTGGGAACTGCAACCGACTTGTTTTGATGCACGGACTGTTGCTCCTCTATGGCGGATGTTATCTTTCTGTCAAACCACCTAAGCAGACAGTATACGGGTCCTGATACACACAGATCCCAGGGTGAGAGCAAGACAGACACAAGTCCAACCCCTGAGCAAATATCACAATCTTAACAAAACATAGTAACTAGTGCACCAATCAGCAATCTGCCTCTTTTGCAACGTACTGCAGTGAGGGATGTTCTACCAGCGGCAGATGAAAAGGGAGAGAGCGAAAACTGTGAGATAAACTACACCCCCATGGCTACATATGCTACTAGAAATAGGTTAGTTGAACATTATGCATATTAAAAAGCAAATTTGTGATTATGTGTTGATGTGGGCATTTGAATGTTGGGGAAGACCAGATGGTGTTGGTGCAGAGAATTTCATCTGAATTTGAAATTAATAAAATAATAATAATTTATTAAAACAAATTATAATAATTTAACATTTCCAAACCTTATTTCAATGGGATTAGTGGTTGGGGGGGGGGGGGGGGGGGGATTGCGTTGGGGAACAGAGGGTGTCAAGGATTTGTGAAGCGATTTGTTTTTAAGATTATTTGAAAGAAATCCACATAATATGTAAAACTTAAACATTTAAACACATAATCAAAATATCACATGTACAGTAGTTGACATTTGCACAGTCTGTAAGGTTTCCAGTATAGTGACAATTAGAAACAATACAAATCTTGGTTCTAGTTTATCACAACCACAAATGATTTAAGTACAGCACTCAGCTGTCGGCAGCTGCATCATATCTCCTGTGTTACTGAATCCATTTTACTTCCTAGTATAAATACTGTATTTTTGTGTGGAGCTATCAAGTTTTCCAAACCATGTGCTTATCTCTTTGTCCAAATTAAATAACTATTATAATATTAACATGGTCTCAGATATTACAGAAGCTCCCTCAACAACATTGCAATTGTGTTTATTTGTATTTTACTAATTAATGGACATTCATTGTCCTAAGGATATTTTTCCTTTAGATAAACCGTCATCCTTAATTATGGATTACATCATTCCATCCTTATTATACAAAAGGTAAACCTTGTGATGACTGTTGTACAAATCTCTTAGTATAAACATTATCATTTCCCAGAAAGTTAGAAACAAACTGGCACTGCCCCATAGACTTCAGTGTGAATGGGGCTTTAGTTTCATTATTACTTTTTGCCAGTCTTGCCAGTTTTCTCACTGCATTTCTGAGCCTTTCATCGTTCACATCTCTACCGTGTTCCTGACCTTGCTTAGTTTTCTTGTTGCTGATTTTGGATTTTCCCTTGTAGCCCAGTTCGCCTGATCGATGGACCTCTCGCTACCCTTCGACTACGATTTCTGGATTTTTCCGTCAAACCTGTTTGCCTGTGTGTTGCCTTCCTCCTGTTCTCTCCCTTCTCCTCTCAGCCCTGCACCTGGATTCTCCATTTGAATACGACGGACCCATCAGAGGCGTCACAATCTGAACAAACTCCCCAGCGATGTGGCTGAAGAGGCAATTTGGGAACATTCAAAAACAGACGGGATAGGATCCTTGATCACTTAGTTATTAATGGACACCAAACGAGCACGATGGGGCGAATGGGCTCCTCTCGATTGGACACTCTCTTATGTTCTTATGTCCTGTGACGCCATTATGTCAATCCTGTCTTTTGCCAACGATGGGTCTAATGTTGTAATGCAACAGTCAGGAAGTTAAATCCTAATACGGTTTTCATTCTGCCTGGCAAAGTTAGGTATCTTAAGAAATGAACACATCAGTAAAGAAACTAAAAACATGTCAGAGCAGAAATTATTTTTCTCAGTCCCTCCTGTTCGCCAGCTGACCGCAAGTCATGAGAGTCACAATCACATCTAAACCCCTACTAACATTTTGAACTCTTACCGGACGGGCAAGGGCCCTTTGCCAGTCCTTGGAGTTAACGATCTCTTTCCTGCACGAGTCTGGCCACTGAGTCTCCTATTGGTGGAAAGGATCCCAGACCCTTCTGGTCCGCCCCCGCCATTGCACACATCGCGTCTACCTGCCTGGAAGTTGCAGGAGCAGATGCTGGTCAGTTCCAAGTGGACTGGACGATGTCCACGTAGTCCTCAAAGAGGGGCAAGGCTTCCGAGGGTTTACTGGCTTTCTTTCTCATAAGCCTGTTTCTTGGCACCTCCTCCTGAGGGGACCAGGGAATCTCTACTGCCTCCGCTGCCCTCCTCATCAGTGCCTTGAACTCGGTCTGTAGGATGGGAGATCCAAAATGTCGGAGCGTTACGCCACGTGGGAGAGCGTCTCTTCAGGCGGTGGTGGTAGTTGGGGGGTAGCGGGGGCTCCTGTTCTGATGGCATCCGGTGCTCCGCCCACATGGTGCACTGCTGACTGGCCAAGGCATCCGACACTTCCCCTGCTCAGCAGAGCATTGTGGTCTTAAACCTGTCATCCTCCTCTCTCCAGGAAGAAGATGCCCCTTGCCCCTAGAGCTTCTACTGCGATGACCCATGGAGGCCCTGGAAGAAGTTGGGGAGCTTCTGGCCCTCTTGCGGTGCGTGGCCTCCGTGAAGGCTGACTAGTCCACACAGTCTCTGTCTCCTGTTAGTGCCTGCTGGGCGAGCTAAGTGCCAATGCATCCTACGCATATATCATGCCCGTCGTCAAAGGGCAACTGGAACAACGGTGAAAGGCGCCCTTGGGCTTCATTCTGTCCTGATGTCCTCCTCGTCCAGACCTTCGATTTAAGTAGACAGTTGCTGGGGCAGGAGGACTTCGCCAAACCCCTCACAGGATATGCTGTCTAGATCGATGTTTGCGTTGACGTTGGTCGAGGGTTGTCCAAAATAATGATTTATCATAAGAGGGCCAAACACAATAACTATAATGCTGCTACTACAATAAATCTCAGCTTTCTTGTAAAAACAGTTAAATAAATTGCTCAGGTGTACTGTACTCACTTTAGAGGACACAAGCCCAAGTACATACTAGTACAAATATGATGAAAATATGAAATATATATGGCGTAGTTCCAATTCAACTAACGTTGAGGAACTGGACTTGAAATTACTGATTGGCTAACATGCATCAACAAACTGTCTGCCATCTTACTGGCATACTTAGTTATTCAGTATTCAGTATTTATTTAGTCCCAAAGGGCAAAGGTATGGAAAAGGAACAGCATACAGCATGTAGTACAATTTCAACAACAGCAAACACATAGTTGTATAAAGTGCATAATAATAAAAAGTACTGATGCTATGGTGTAATGCGGTCAATTTAATAAGTTGATGGCTGAGGGGGTGCATGAATATTTATACCTATTTGTTTTAATCTTAGGCAGCGGGTACCAGAGGCAATCGGTACAGAGTACACATTATGTAGGCTGTCACGAAAAACAAAATAAAAATGTGAGTGACAGACAAAAAGACCAATAAATGAAGGAGCAATGATGGAGTGTGATGTTACGGCGGTCAGTCCGTTAATCAAGGTTTCAAGTCAGTCCTTCAGTCCAGCAGCTAAGGTAAGATAATGAACTAGCTAGTCAGGAGTAGTGAGTAGGGGTGTATATTTTTAAATCGAAGTCGAAGATCGAGCAAAACAAGCATTTGATTTCGACCATCAAATTTAAGACGGTGTTGCGATTGATTGATTGATTTATTTATTTGGCTTCATCAAACCAAAATTAATTCAAGTATCAGAAAAAACGAAACTACAGCAGACAGTAATTATCTCTGCGTGTGTGAATTCTTCCGTGTCACTTTATATTTGAATTAAATACGGCATTTCAGCTGTGAACTCCTCTGCTGTAAGATAGACTGAATATAATATAGCTGACAACCTGGGCTTTGCAATAGAGAAAGAGTGAAAAGAGTATAGAAAGAGTTATAATCGTGTTGATTCCTGAAACGTAATTTCCTAAAAGCCACTTATCCATATAGTATTGTCATTATTTATTTTATTAGCAGATTTGTGTCACAGATGGTGACCGCTGGGTTTTTCACTATTTAGTTTTGTATTTGCAATTTCTCACTTTCTCATATATATTATACATATTGTTTTATTGTGCATCAAATTATTCACTTTACACTTAGTTTGTTTTGTTAATGACCCTAATTATTTGCACGTGTGTTTTCATCATTGCTTTATTACCCAGCGAGTCACTTGCCTCCTTTGGGACACCTCTGGACCTCTCCAATCGTGCCCCGACCCCCAGCTGGATGAAGGCTGAGTAGTTGAGTAATGGCGCACTGGGAGGTGGCGGCTCTCTGGCAGTAGACGGGGCTGGGCAGCGCAGGAGGAGAGGACAGGGAGGAGAGGACAGAGAGGAGAGGACAGGACAGAGAGGAGAGGGAGGAGAGGACAGAGAGGAGAGGACTGGGAGGAGAGGACAGAGAGGAGAGGACAGGGAGGAGAGGACAGAGAGGAGAGGACTGGGAGGAGAGGACAGGACAGAGAGGAGAGGGAGGAGAGGACAGAGAGGAGAGGACAGAGAGGAGAGGACTGGAAGGAGAGGACAGAGAGGAGAGGACAGGGAGGAGAGGACAGGACAGAGAGGAGAGGGAGGAGAGGACAGAGAGGAGAGGACAGAGAGGAGAGGACTGGGAGGAGAGGACAGGACAGAGAGGAGAGGGAGGAGAGGACAGAGAGGAGAGGACAGAGAGGAGAGGACTGGAAGGAGAGGACAGAGAGGAGAGGACAGGGAGGAGAGGACAGGACAGAGAGGAGAGGGAGGAGAGGACAGAGAGGAGAGGACAGAGAGGAGAGGACTGGAAGGAGAGGACAGAGAGGAGAGGACAGGGAGGAGAGGACAGGGAGGAGAGGACAGGACAGAGAGGAGAGGGAGGAGAGGACAGAGAGGAGAGGACAGAGAGGAGAGGACTGGAAGGAGAGGACAGAGAGGAGAGGACAGGGAGGAGAGGACAGAGAGGAGAGGACAGGACAGAGAGGAGAGGGAGGAGAGGACAGAGAGGAGAGGACAGGACAGAGAGGAGAGGACAGGGAGGAGAGGACAGAGAGGAGAGGACAGGACAGAGAGGAGAGGGAGGAGAGGACAGGGAGGAGAGGACAGAGAGGAGAGGACAGAGAGGAGAGGACAGGACAGAGAGGAGAGGGAGGAGAGGACAGAGAGGAGAGGACAGAGAGGAGAGGACAGGGAGGAGAGGACAGAGAGGAGAGGACAGGCGACAGAAGGGGGTGAGTGACCAGGTGGATGGAAGATGGAGAGCAAAGGTGGGTGTCTGCCCTGACCGTCCGCTTAGAAGCTTGTGGCAGCGCGGGCATAAGATGGGCAGTCCCAGGGCTCCCGGATCCCGAACATCCACTCGGGTGCCCCGGACGGACGGGGGGAAGGAGTCCCAGACCCCTCCGGTGGGTGGCAAGGTTGCGCCATGGAGCGGACTGGAGCCAGGGTGAGGGCAGCAGCGAGTGCATGGCACTGGGATGAGACGGCAGGTGAGGGCAGGTGGCGGCCGCGGCAAAGACGGCTTCCCTGGCATAACCGATGGCACTCCCGCGACCAGATGACGGCAATTCCTGGTGAGGGTGGGCAACGGCGACGAGGACGGACAACCCGTGGTCGGGAGATGGTGGTTCCTGACGCGGGGTGGAGGAAGGGAAGATCTTTGGACGAGATGACAAACGAGGTCAAGAGGGAATTTGCTTGCGGAGGGGAAATCCCACAGAGCCCGGGTCACGCGGTCCGCGGGGACAAGCCGACGGTGTAGTTTTGGATCTTTTAGTGGTTATATTTTCTTTTCTATTTGTTTAGATTAGGGTAGGGCTTTTTATAGTTATGGCCTGGCCGGTAAGGCATTTTAAACCGGTTTTAGTTCAGGTCGTTTCCCTGTTCATTGATGCACCGCTGTCCTGTGCGGGGAGGCGGCGGGACGAGTTCTGTCCCCGTAATTCCACCCAGTGGCGCGATCTGCGGTTTAGTCAGGTGGGTGTTTTTCCCGCAAAAACGCAATAACATCATAGGATTCTTTTCACGAGCAGGTCTCGCATGTTGGAAGTTTCCTGGTGTTGAAAGACAAGCGCCATGACGCCACAAAGGAGCATGGATCATCTGATTGGTTCATTTACTATCGAAACTAAACCAACCTTATCTACAGCAAAAAGACACACAATACATATTTGGTTTAATATTAAAATGGAATAAAATAAAAATTACTCATTGATTGTCAATTACTGTGAAGAAAAGGATTAACGATGTAATTTTGTGAAGTATGCAAAGCAAATAAAAAGTTAATCCGTTAATTGTCGTAATGATTGATGTACCAATTTATTTTTGTAATAAGACGGGAAATATTATTATGTATTTCTTAGCAGACGTCCTTGTCCAGGGCGACTTACAAAATATAAGAGCAATACAAATACGAAACGAAACAGACGGGGGCAACAGTGATGACTTCTGCGCCCTCTTTCAGATCCTTATTTGTCGGATTGTCTCAGCGGGACAAAGTGGATTCTAGTTTTATGTTCTACATCTTGCAAACTTGCAGGTAAGATGAGCAAAGTCTACAGTTTTTGTTTGTGCAGAACAACTCTTCCCACTCCGTGCTCTTTTTGGATTCTGCAGCTTTTCTTTTACACTCACTTCTGGGGTGTTTCCGTTTCACATCCCATTTTTCTTTTTAAGATTAACTTAATATTTTGGACTACTATGTCAATTGAGATCAGAAGCGTTTTTACTTCTACTGTGCCAGAACAGAAGTGGCTGATATTTTATTTATTACCATAATTTGTGTCAATACTCTCTCTGTAATCTTATTTTGATTTGCTTTATCTTTTACTGCATTTTTCCCTTCTCAAATGCAAAATCACACATGAAATGGAAGTAATAAGTGTGCTGCTGCAATCCTATGATAAATGGGCCTGATTTGGGGCGAGACATGTGAAGGGCAGAAGGTCAAGGACCGCTTTTCCAATGCTGGACCAAGCTACATGATTGTAGCTAATTTGTTCTTTTTCTGTTTTTAACAAACCCAGTGTGTTTTGTTGGTTTTTGATTTGGAGTTTTAACCTTTAAAGGCCATGCCTGTTGTGGTGTGGACCTGAGGATAGTTTCTCCATTGCTGCCCCTGTTGAATAAAAACATTTACCTTTTGCACCAAAGTTCTGTGTCAAGTTTCATTATTGCCACCCATCCAGTGCTCAGCTGAAAAGGGGAGGGTGACACTGACCAATCGGAACGAACATACATTTGACCAAGGAGAAAGATCAAGACTTGACGAATCGGGATGAACTTGCTCGTTTGTCCTGGCAGGAGAAACTCGTGGCACAGTGGTCATCCGAGCCAGCAAAGGAACAGGCAGAATGAAGATTATGCTGCCCTTGATTATATGTACTGAATATAACTTGGCAAGTTAAACACCTTCTGTTCATCAGAACTCTGGAGATAGTTATCAGTTTGTCCGCAGGTTTATTGATTAGAAAAAGGGTGAAACCGAGAACAGACCGAAGGCATAAATCAAAACTATGCATACTGTAAATACCTTATACACTGTAAACCTACTTTATCATCAACTAAACTCTCCCTTTTTACTCTTGCATGTTTACACATGCATTGCAAGTATCAACCAAGTAACCCATAACAGTCTACTTTTAATATGTTGTTGATTTCTGTACTTGACTATGAACTCCTAATGACTATAGATATAGCACTGGTTGTAAATGAAATCAACCCAGAATAGCTTGATAGCCTTTTTACATCAACCTTCACAAAACAATGTTTTTTTATACCAAATAATGAATTACAATTATAGATAGAATAAAAGGTGATGTTACATACCAACGATGCTATGAAAAGCATAAGATGCGTGCAGATGTTTACTGATACAACAGGTAGAAAATTGTTGTTCTCTCTTCCATGAGTAATTACTTCCTGATTAAAGTCACATGGGAACTTAAAGGTGAGTCTCTGTCACTTATTATCTGCATTTCTTAAAGGAACCACTACCCATCATAGGACATTGTAACAAACACCTGTAACAGAACAAAGATCAATGAAGATTTTGATTGAAGCACATTCCACACAAAAAATAAAATGATGTCTTAGAACCCATTCAACCAGATTAGTTTTATTGTAAGTTAAATCTGTGTCCACCTATAGGTAAAAAAAAAAAATCACAGAAGCTCAGAATACACTGTTCATTTGGGTTAAATGCGTTACGCCCCCTGTTGACAGTGCACAGCTGGTGGGGCATGGGGTTGGGGGTGATGCCCACATCGGGGGTGAGATCCAGCTCAGACGCTGCCGTGCCTGGGGAAGGTGTGAAGGTGCATCTCTGCTGCCGAGCGGTGAAGAACAGGAACAGCTCCATCCGGGCCAGACTCTCTCCCAGACAAGGCCTGGGCCCTGGGGACAAGCGAGGGCCACAGGGCCAGTCAGTCCCCCAGCATTGTAGGGGGCGCTGGCCAGGGCCGGCTCAAGCCATGTGCCACTCTAGGAGAAATATACTGTACCGCCCCCACCCTTGAAATACCGGTAGCTACTATTAGGTCTACACATGCTGCAGTCATGCACATAGGCCAGCGAGCTCTCGCACAATACGACTTAGTAAGCAGCTATAGAGGATCTAGTTTCTAACGCCATCCACTAGGACACAACACATGCCCATTACACAATCACGACAAAACTATTTCCTCGACAGTCCCTCTATAGCAGGGGTCCCCAACCTTTCATCATGAGAGCTACTTTGTTTTGAGGATCTCCGCAGCAATCCCTGGTTCCGGGGGGAGGGGGGTACCGATGGTAGTTTGTCCTCGGTTTGTGTGGGCCTATGTTATTTTGTGTGTATTTTCTAAATCATTTGGCGAGCCCCTCAGAGAGCAGCGATCGACCTGTTGGGACCCCTGCTCTATAGCATGCCAAATAAATCCACCATTATTTTGCACCTCGGTACCTTGAAACGGAACAGCACTGTCCACTGGTGCACCCGAGAGGTCATCATGTCAGTGCATTGAAAAGGACATCTGCGGTTCTCTCACAAAGCCTCCGATATCGGCCAGGTTTTCCTTAATGTTCTTCCTAAATGCCCTCCAGCCTGACTGACTGACTTGAACTTAACAATATTCACGTTCATGATGCGCAGATCTGCGGAATCCCTGCGATCCCACTGGTGGAGCTGCGCAGAACTGCGGACATCTGCGCATCACGAACACGAGCAATACTTCACCTGCAGCGTTACCACATGAGCAATGATGACAGAACAGGACAGGCAGGTTTCACAGAGGGCTGATGTTCAGTGTTGATCACGGGCATGACTTTGAGGCAAAGCCGGTAAAGCCGGCCGTGTATAAAAGGAAAGACCAGTGAAGAGGGGAGGTGACGTAGCAACTGAGAGTTCTGAAACAGATGCGTCATTTTTCTTTCTGACGCAGTTATGACAAAACCACGCACCGTTTCCGCTGGGGGCGGGTTCTAGCCTTACGGGGCCGCGTCATTGGTCAACAACTGACTGGACAGACTCGGCGGGACGCACTTATACGAGTGTGAGGTGCAGTTTGTGAACGCCCCGGGTTAAATCAATCGAACAATCCTGTCTCGGTCTGCATTGGTTGTTTTCGTGTCACTGTATCAGTGAATGGAATGGGACGGTTTATCGATCACCTGCACGTCTGTTCTGATGGTCAATAAGTCCGACTCATGTCTGGCTCTGTCGATATTTGGAAACACAACCAAATGCCTGGTTTATTATTGCCAATGAGTGTTTCACCTCATAGCGCCCTGGCTGTATGGGTGTAGCTGCAATGGTTTCGCTACGGTGTCCTAGTGACGGTTTAAAATAAAATAAATGGTACATTTGCCTGCCCCCCCCCCCCCGACAACCGTTACAACTGAACTTTTCCTGCATGAGGGACCTGTAGGGCCTTTTCAAATCCAGCTGGTGCAGATTCCCTATGATGGGCAGCGGAGAGGGGCCCGGGGGCGCTTTCAGAGCAGACGAGCCGGCCGCAGGGAAGACATGGATCAGGACATGGATCAGGACATGGATCAGGACCAGCAGCGCCGCCAGCAGGGCTACACTGACCATCTGGAGCAGACCCTCTTCAGTGGCCATGGTGGACAGCTGTCTGACCTCCCAGCGTTTTTAGCCCTTCAGACGATTGATATTAGCTTTCTGTCAAAGCACCTGCAACCATGATTGTTTTAATTGATTTTGTGTAATTAGATGCACGTGTGGCTTAATTAGGGAGGGAGACAAATTTACAAAACAAATTACATCACTTAAAGAAATGGTATTGAATAGGTTAGGTAAGTTAATTTCCAGATATCTGCTGCCATTTCAGCTAGTTTCCTTTCTTGTTCGAGCAGCACCTTTACAAAATTGACAAGTGTATGGCTTCTCCCTGGATCCCAATCTCGATTAATATGGACAATAAGTTAAGTTTCCCAGATATTTTCCATTATTATTTCTCTGCGGGAGAATTAAACTGCGTTCCAGCATTAAGTGCCCATTTGTGTTGCTTAAATGTGTCCTGTGTAGCCATGTGTGTATCAGTATGAAATGCACAGTGCTGTGGACAGAGCTGTAGTATCTTGAAAAGAGGAGGCTGCTCACAATCTTTAAGTAGTTTTATTCATTTCACTGGGTCACACAGCGCAATCTCTAGGTTGCCTTAACAGCATCTATACAGTAAGAGAAAAAACAGTGACCCCTAGTGTAACTTCCCATTCTTTACTCTAAGCCAAGTCATATCTACCACCTCAGCATGTTCATGGCTTTCATGTATTTATTTACCCTGGGCAGGTCCTGGAAATAATGCAACTGCAAAATACAGAACAACATTAGTATGAGCAGCAGCACCACAACAGTATCATGGTTTTTATTTGTCCTCACTTCCCTGTGAGATCCCGGCCCAATCTAGCCTTCTACGCTAACAAAGATCTTGCATCATCTAACAGAACCCCTCCAGTCTGCTGGAGATTTCCTCTCTCGATTGGATCCCCGCACTTCCACTTGCACGGGGTGCACAGTACTTTCTGTGCTCTGTCACAGCAGAAGCTCCAATAGCCTGATCTCCTGTGCTAGGCATTGTGAAGAGACTGTATTATGTTTTATATTAATAATAGTATGCAGACCAAGCAAAGTAGATTTATTAAGATAGCAACAACCACTAAGTACGGTGGCCCTGAAGTGCAACTGCTGAAAAAATAAAGAAGCTGCTGCAGCATTTTCAGAAGCAATTACAGAGAGGGAGGAACATTGTGAAATATATTTGACTGACGCCAATGGACAGCAAGCAAGTCACGTGGGCCCAGCAGCTTCTCAGAAGAGCCGACAGAATCTGAGAAACGGAGCACGAAGTGTCATATTAATATTGCTGTGTCTTCTGCTCTCTGTCCACTGTGGTGACATATTAATACTGCTGTGTCTTCTGCTCTCTGTCCACTGTGCTGTCATATTAATATTGCTGTGTCTTCTGCTCTCTGTCCACTGTGGTGTCATATTAATATTGCTGTGTCTTCTGCTCTCTGTCCACTGTGGTGTCATATTAATATTGCTGTGTCTTCTGCTCTCTGTCCACTGTGGTGACATATTAAGAGTTATAGGGCTGTCCTAGCATGTATTAGAATTAATTAAAGCTTATGGAATCACTAATTTAACTAAACATGTATATTTCCATATACATTTACAGTACTCAGCCTATATGTAAACTGTAAGAAGTGAAGGTTATAATAAGAACCTTTTTGGATTCCAGGGTTGATACTGTGGAGGAACCTGGTTCTTATTAGACCCTTTACCAAGGTTCCCTGCAAACCAGGATCCTTAAAGCAGTTGAATGTGTGTTAAATCAATCGCGATCATGATGAAAAGGCTCTTAAATGATCGCTTGTGACCACGGAGCTCACAGGTCTTAAACGAACCCTTTAACCCACAAACAACCCAAAGGGTCGACAGAACCGCTGAAGAATCGTGCATGTATAGAGTCAGTATGTGCTCGGTTGGTGTTTTTTCTGTTACAGTTATTAATTTACTGTAGAAGCTTTATTTTCTGTTCACTGTATTTGAAAGATTTTACGTTTAGTAAAAGTAAAAGTAAAGTAGTCCTGATCCAATGTAAATTACAATGTCTGGTCACGCATAAGGGGGCAGGCTAATTTGAGAGCAATTCCAAAAGATAGAATAACACTCAATAATAATAATAATAATAATAATAATAATAATAATAATAATAATAAAATAAAATGTTGATGTTTATATCAATTAAATATACTTGTATGTGTAAATGGGTTAATGTGTGTGTGTGTATATGTATATGTGTATGTGTATATATATATGTATATACATTGTTTGCTTTATAATATATATTGTGCAGGCACATTTGTAAATGGTTTATTTGAAGTAGACAATACAACAAAGGTTAAGGTTCCCAACATGTTTTGTACAGAGCACTACAGACAGGACATGGTTTTAAAGCAGAAGAATTAAGATAAGTTAGAGAGACAATGCAAAAGTCCTTAATGAATTAAAAATCCATCTATTTTCGAAGCCGTTCAACCTGGTCAGGTGGCGGGAAGCCCGTGGCGGATCGGCAGGGACACAGGGACACAGGGATACAGGGACACAGGGATACAGGGACACAGGGACACAGGGATACAGGGACACAGGGACACAGGGATACAGGGACACAGGGACACAGGGACACACCAGGACGTGACGCAGCCCAGTGCAGGCAGTTTATCTTTGCCGATCAACGTGGCGGACGGTGGGAAGAAGCGGGAGACCCGGGAAACCGCGCAGACAGACACCGTGCCGCCCCAAAATAAAAATACTATCTTTTATGAATGTATGTTTATTATTGTTTCTTAGTTTTTTGGAGATATTCATATTTGTTAAAGCCGTCTCTCTAATTTTGCATTTCCCAGATTAGCTCCAGCTCTTGTGTATTAAATCCGTAAACGGCTCCTTCTGATGGAATTGTTAACGGATGTTTTCTGTTAGTGCTTAAGAATAATAAAGCACTGTCACACTGCCTTGTAATAATGAAGTACAGTTGTTAATTTAGTAAATATAGCTACTTTTAACCCCATTCTGTCTCCTACCTAAGCTTTCATTAATTCTAAAACATGCTAGGACAGCCCTATAACTCTTAATATGACACCACAGGGGACAGAGAGCAGAAGACACAGCAATATTAATATGACACCACAGTGGACAGAGAGCAGAAGACACAGCAATATTAATATGACACCACAGTGGACAGAGAGCAGAAGACACAGCAATATTAATATGTCACCACAGTGGACAGAGAGCAGAAGACACAGCACTATTAATATGACACTTCGTGCTCCGTTTCTCAGATTCTGTCGGCTCTTCTGAGAAGCTGCTGGGCCCACGTGACTTGCTTGCTGTCCATTGGCGTCAGTCAAATATATTTCACAATGTTCCTCCCTCTCTGTAATTGCTTCTGAAAATGCTGCAGCAGCTTCTTTATTTTTTCACCAGTTGCACTTCAGGGCCACCGTAACTAAGGCAGTTGTTCAGGGCATACTCTCTAGACATGCCTGTCAATCATTAAAGGATCAAACAAGAGAGAGAGAGAGATCCCACAGCTGTTTGTTAAAAGTTTGTTTGTGGATTTAATTGCTTTCCCAGATTGGCAGGAACTGTTGTTAATGATTGATTAACAGTTGTTAATGACGACTGTGGGATCGGACCTTTTGCAGTATAGTAAAGGAAGCCATTTGGTTTCCGCATCCAACACATCCCCCCAGGAAGACAACCACAAACATTCAGAAACCTGACCTCGAGGCAAGTTTGGGAAAGCTGTGACTGACCCTGCCCACAGACCCACATGTCATGCATTGTATAAAAGCTGTTAACTTTTGCTGTTCAGAGAGACTCCGCTCAGGTGGAGAGCTTCCATGTCAGGGGCCTTACAGGCCGGGCATGTAAAATAAATACATTTATTCTCTGTGCATCAAGACTGGGTTCTTCATATTGTCTCCTGCGATTCTGCAGGACCACAGCTCGAGTTTACACTACTGTCCATAAACTTCTCAGGAACTTAGGCTTGAATGGAGATATGGGAAGGTTCAGTCACTTGTGCTGCCTGTGAACAATATGTCCATCTCCCAAAACAACAGTGTAAGATACTGGACCTGTGATTCTGTCAATTACCACTGGAAGTTCAGAACAAACACTGCCTCTCCTGGTAAGAAATTGGTATTTTAGTCGTGACACTCCTTCAGTTTCAGCTGTATGTAATCTCCTAACGGGCACAATGAGATCTAACACCAACCTTAATTTCCTGGCTGGTGAATAGTAGACAAGCATGTGCCGATTGCAGTAAAAGCAGTTTCTTGAGCTTTAGTCCTCTTGCAGAAGTCGGTGCAGCGGTACTAGAAGCGTGGCTAGATTTGGCAGAAATGTATTCAACAAGCCCAAATATGTCTTCAGTTCAGTTACATTAGCTGGGGCTGGGTAGGCAATGGAGAGCCAGGGCAGGGAGGGAGACAGACCGGCAACACAACATCAGTATTGTTCATGCTAATAGGGATGTTCATAGTTTACAGTTTAAATGGAAACTCATTGTTGTCACAGGGGAGAGTGACTCTATACCCCAACTGCCTATGCCACCCCTTGTTCAAGTGAGGAGGGGAACCTCAATCCTCACCCTACAGGTTTCCCCACATAAGATCTCTGGCACAGATACTGGAGTACCCACAAAACAAAGGGCAGGGCACAAAGTGTGCACCTTTCACAACTTTCCCCAGTGTCATATCTAAGCAGTGCTGGACATAGATCTCTTCAGACCGCCCTGCCCGCATGGACCCCACACCACCAGGGCTACAAAGTAAGTTAATGGATTAATTGTGTGCCCAATAAAGTTTCCTTATTAACTTAACTTTTCTCTCTCTGCACAGGTGGGTCAGCACCAGAGGGCAACCCAGTCCTCCACCAATTAATGCTTCTCTGTTATATTACCAAATGTCATATTGTTAAGATATTGCTTAACCATTTCTAAAGGTTATATCTTCATCAAAATGTATTTAAAAACATGACGAGCACTTTTCAAGCATTGTGTGTGTGTGTGTGGAGGGGGGCGGTGCATGACAGTTTAAACATTTACAAAATGTAACTAAATGTAATATCCCTACTAGCTAACTAGGCTAACTAACTGTCCCCAGAGACAGAGTGGGACTAAAAACAGCCCCGGACTTTGACCCAGACCGGCCTGCGGATACTCAACCGCCCCGCCGACGCACGTTCACACACCAGCCCGACATCAGCCCCTGACATCAACACCGAGCTGCGTCTCCGCTGCTGTCGGACACGAATGCACTAATACTGTAGCTACACAACACACACACTCTAAACTTTTATGACATTGAACCAGGACATTGAAACTGTCGTCACACTGGGACGGTTCATTCAAATCCAAGACTTCATGAGAAATGGATGCCGTGAGTGAGCAGGCAGAGAACACAAGACAATCATTTTTCAACGGCTGTATCTTGCAATTGTCATGGATTCTAGAAAAAAAAAAAATCACAAATTCATCCAAATTCAAGACACTTCTAGACTCTACACTCGAAACACACAGATCGTTCGGTCTATCATCCGCGGTGGATCTAAGATAGGCAGCAGGACTCACTGGGACAGCAAGTAGCTTCGCATTAGAACATCCAAAAACCAAAGCAATCACCTTTCTTAAGACTATTCGCTAAGATTGAGACCTGATTTGCTCACCTGTAACAGTTTGGCTGCTTCCAAAAGTGATGTGCTGCCGGAGAGTGAAGGTCGCGATCGTGTAGCGCAGTTATCGTTCAATTCGAGATCACCGCCCAGCAGGAGGAGTTCAAATTCCATGATTACCTCATACCTTTTTTTTTTTTTAAACTGGGGATGCATACGCAGCTTGGCGATTTCCACAGTTCTGCGCAGAATTCCACCGATCCCACTGGTGGAGCAGTGCAGAACTGCGGAAATCTTGCTACACAACCGGAGTTCGCCAGCTTTGCCGCTTCATTATTAAGCCAGTGAAGCGAGTCCGTCCCCTCACAGCGTCGTAATCCCCTGCTGCCCTAATTTTCTCTTGCTCTGCAGTCACCGAAATTGGGCCAAGCAGGGTGGTCCCCTAGTCCCGCCCCTTGGGTGGTCCGCATCTCAAAAAGCCTCCAGAGGAAGATTTGCTAAGCAGGACAAGCCCTTTATATTTGCATAAAGCATTTTTAATGACAAGAAAACAAATACATGACAGATACAGTAGACAAGGTTAGTTCAATAGTACAGTACATTAGTTTACAACATCGTAATTCCCTTTTGTTTTAATATAGTACACCGTTGGTTTCATGACCATAAATAGTTCAAGTTTTCTTGATTTTTACACAATGCAAGTCGGTTTCCTAGGTGCAGGTCTTGGGAATATCCAGTATCTGTTTAACAGAGAACCACGCCCACCATGAAACTCCACACAAGGCCCCTTAAACACCTGCTCCTTTGGGGAGCCCCTGCTTGGTAGGCAACTTGGATCCCCTTACTGACAGCAGGAACAAAACACCCCGTAGCATTGAGTTAATTAGTGATCAGCTGGGAACGCTGCAGTATCGCTCAATTTGGAAGTGTGGGGAACAAAGATAAAAGCATCACATGTGTGTGTGTGTGTGTGTGTGTGAGAGAGAGTGAGTGAGAGCGTGTGTGTGTGTGAGAGAGAGTGAGTGAGAACATGAGTGAGAGCGTGTGTGTGTGTGAGAGAGAGTGAGTGAGAGCGTGTGTGTGTGTGAGAGAGAGTGAGTGAGAACATGAGTGAGAGCGTGTGTGTGTGTGAGAGAGAGAGAGAGTGAGTGAGTGAGAGCGTGTGTGTGTGTGTGTGAGAGTGAGTGAGTGAGAGCGTGTGTGTGTGTGAGAGAGAGTGAGTGAGAACATGAGTGAGAGCGTGTGTGTGTGTGAGAGAGAGAGAGTGAGTGAGTGAGAGCGTGTGTGTGTGTGTGTGAGAGTGAGTGAGAGCGTGTGTGTGTGTGTGTGAGAGTGAGTGAGAGCGTGTGTGTGTGTGTGTGTGAGAGAGAGTGAGTGAGAACATGAGTGAGAGCGTGTGTGTGTGTGTGTGAGAGTGAGTGAGAGCGTGTGTGTGTGTGTGCGTGTGCGTGTGTGTGAGAGAGTGAGTGAGAACATGAGTGAGAGCGTGTGTGTGTGTGTGTGTGTGTGAGAGAGAGAGAGAGTGAGTGAGTGAGAGCGTGTGTGTGAGAGAGAGTGAGTGAGAGCGTGTGTGTGTGTGTGTGAGAAGGAGTGAGTGAGAGCGTGTGTGTGTGTGTGTGAGAAGGAGTGAGTGAGAGCGTGTGTGTGTGTGTGTGAGAAGGAGTGAGTGAGAGCGTGTGTGTGTGTGTGTGAGAAGGAGTGAGTGAGAGCGTGTGTGTGTGTGTGTGTGTGTGTGTGTGTGTGAGTGAGAGCGTGTGTGTGTGTGTGTGAGAGAGAGTGAGTGAGAGCGTGTGTGTGTGTGTGTGTGTGTGTGTGTGTGAGAGAGAGAGTGAGTGAGAGCGTGTGTGTGGACGGATGTCTAACGTTCAGCTGCTCTGCAGGAATGGGATCAAGTTCCCAGTAGATGGCCTGGTCTGCACAGGAGGGGCCCATCTGGGGGCCAACAATCACAATATAGTCGAGGTACATCCCACCACAGTCACACCTGCTTACTTGTGGCTTCAGCAGCTCCTGGAGAGAGTGGGGACGGGGGACGGTGGCAGAAGCAGTAATGCTCGTCTACAAAGCACCTCCTTCGCTCGACACGACTCCGCGCTCTCTACGCTAAAAGACTAAACGATAACTAGACGTTCCTGTTGGTTGGCTGTCTGGCAGGCATCGGTCTTGTGCGTTCATCTCTCATGCTTCACACAATGGATGAAGAACTGAAGGTCACCATGCATTTTCTGTGCCGAGTCCGTGCCTCTCGTAACACGGGCCGACTTTCATACTATTTACATTTTGGAATCTATACACTTCGTAAAAAACAGAAAACTGAGATTGGGACGGGCATGCAAACTCAGAATAGGAGCACAATCTGGCAGAGCAATACTGCCCCCCTCAGAAGGAGATTACATCTATGGTTTAAAGTACCTGACTTGAGCAACGCCATTCCCCGTTTCAGTTAATCGGGGGGATGGGGGGGGGACCCTCTCTACTCTCCTGAGACTGAAGACCACAATAAGAACCAGATGGAACCGCAACAAAATATTATTAGGTTTTTTTTTTTTTAATGTACAACCATAAAATAAAGACGTTCACAAATGGACCAATGAAACACAGAGACCCTGTCAGTCAGTTACAGTTATAGGCTCGAGTGTCTGTCCTCTTGGACTTCAGTGATAAATACCGAAAACTCCAGAAACGAAGGTGCAACAACGAGAAGTCAAACTTGGTACAGAAGAAGGTGCAAGTCCCAGGACATACCACACCACCCAACGCCTCTCTGCCGCTCGTCTGGTCCGGTATGTCTTGTACAAAGTGTTTTGAAAGCCCTGCCGAGAGCCTGGGGTCATCCCTGGGGGGTTCATAGACCTGAGAGGAGAGTGTAGCTGCCTCCCGGGCGGGCGGGCGGGGGGGGAGGGGGGCCCTGCGGCTCACTTCCTCCTCCCCTCGGCGCAGTGCTGGAACTGGGCGAAGCTCAGGAACACCTGCTCCAGGGAGATCTGGCTAACGCAGTAGTCCTCGATGCCGTACTTCTCTTTGGCCGCCTCCATGGTCCCGAACACCTGGGCGAGAGCAGGGCACGGGTCAGAGCGCCACCAGCAGGCGGAAACAGACACGAAAACAACGCATAACCGAGTGGAACAGAAGAAGGTGGTTACCTGTGCCCAGGTGAGGGCCTTGTCAGTCAGGTGGTAGTGGACCATGCCCTGGTGCTCATCCTTTAGCATGCTCCCTGCAGGACACAGCACAGCGTCAGAACAGCAGCCCCCCACACCCCCACACCCCCGCCGTAAGAGTTTAGTCTTGATCAGCAACTATATTGAACTTATCCAAATTAATTCCTTTTGGCTCTGTCCGCGTCTTGAGACGTTTGTAGCCGACAGAAGACACTCGGTTCCCATAATATTTGTTTCCCTGCCTGGACACTTTCGGGGGACGAGTTCAAAATGGCCGTATTGATAACGAACTGTGCTGTTGTCTGAGAGTCGTCCACTCGGTCTCAGAAGTGTGGAGGTGGAATTGGACCAGAGGGTTTGACAGATCTGCTCATTAGCGATAGTGTTGATTATTCAGTAGCCAATATAAAGTCAGTCTTGCACATGAATCGGTATTTAATGCAGATTCATCAATTTGTCCCAATTCTTTCGCGCTGTCGGCCCCCCTGTCGGCCCCGCCGTCTCTCACCTGGGAAGGTGCTCTGGATGAAGTCCTTGAAGGGGAGCAGGTCGGCCTCCTCCAGGTCCACCCTGACCTTGGCTAGCAGGGTGTAGCCGCTGCCGAACTTGCTCTTGAGGTGCTGGGGGCTGCCCAGGCACTTGAACTGCCCATTCACCATCACCGCCAGCCGAGTGCACAGCGCCTCGCACTCCTCCATGCTGCGGGGCGGCAGAGACAAAGTTAAACGCACAGCGGGGTGGGGGGGCTGACGTAAGAGGCCGCCGCCGGGCCCAGATGTGCCACAGACACGGCCGGGTCCTGGACGGTTGACCCTAAATCACAGATTTCTATAAACTGGAAACTCGTGTTGGGAGGCACTGGTACCTGTGCGAGGTGATGATGATGGCCTTTCCAGACTCCCGAGTCCGGGTCACCGCGTCCCACAGCAGTCTCCTTGCAACCGGGTCCATCCCCGTGGAGGGCTCATCCAGGAAGATGACTGGCGGACCCCCGATCAGCGCCATGCCGGCACTCAGTTTCCTCTTGTTTCCGCCACTGGGGAGGGAGAGAGAGAGAGAGAGAGAGAAATGGGAATGTGAAGTATTCTGTACCCTTAGTTGGTGTGGGGGGTGTGTGTGCTGTACCTGTGATTGGGGCAGGGCAGTGGGCAGTACCCGTATCCAGGCAGGGCAGTGGGCAGTACCTGTGTTTGGGGCAGGGGCAGGGCAGTGGGCAGTACCTGTAGTTGCGGACCAGCCTGTCGGCGTGCGGCTCCAGCAGGAGAGAGCGCAGCACGTTCTCCACGCAGCCGGCCACGTACTTCTCCGGGATGCCCCGCAGCCGCGCGTACATGCTCAGCGTCTCGCGGCCCGTCATGTGGTCGAGCAGCGCATCAAACTGGGGGCAGTAGCCAATCCGCTGCTGGACCTGGGGTGGGGGGGCGAGAAACACGCGTTTTCAATTCATGAGAAAAAACAAAAAAACGTACAACTTCCTGGATCCAAAACACTACAGCACAATGAGCAACACGATCCCCACACGCCGCGATGAAGCCACAGCCCCCTTCCCCCTCCGCCGAACCTTCTTGATGTCCCTCAGGATGCTGTAGCCGTCGATGTAGGCGTCTCCGCCCGTCACCGTCTCGTCCCCGGTCAGCATCTTGAAGGTGGTGGTCTTCCCGGCCCCGTTGAAGCCCAGCAGGCCAAAGCACTCGCCCTTACCGACGGCCAGGGACAGCCGGTCCACCGCCAGCAGGCCCTCCCCACTGCTGTACACCTGAGGGGGTACACAGAGACTATTGCTGAACCATCTCTCCCATCGCAGACACGCAGACTGACAGGACGGTCCCGGGAATCGTCTCCTCTCTGACCCCATCGTCTGGGGGGATGCGAGAATTCGAGGATACCTTGCTCAGCTCTTGCAGGATCAGCGGGCTGCCCAGCATGGACTCCACCGCCGGCTGACACTCCAGCACACGCTTCCTCTCCTCTGCCACGTCCCGGTCCTCCGGCTGCAGGGCGGCGCCGGTCACGTCGGGCACCTGTGTGCAGAGGACTCCGAGTCAGGACAAACTCTCGAGGACAAACGCGTGCGGGGAAGACGACGACATCGAGCGGGGAGAGAAGGAGCACAAGGCTGGGATCGATTTATGAATTGGGTAGAAGTCGAGGGAGCTGGTGCCCCTGGCCGGTACCCTCACCTTCTTGCGTCTCCGGCAGAGGGTGCCACAGAGCCGGCGCAGGGTGCGGACGATCTGCAGCTCGATGACGAAGAGGAGTACAAGGAAGACCACACCCTGGATGGACATGGCGACCAGGAAGCGGCCCGCGCCGGGAGCCTCCCAGGCAAAGTAATTCTCCTGGTAGGTGAGGTCTGTAAAGAGGCAGAGACACCAAGGCGGGCCCTGGGCTTCAGCAAGGGCAGGGCAAGGGAGGCGAAACAGACACTCTGGCCCTGTAGGACAGGACTGGAAGAAAACTGGTCCCGATACTCACTGTAAAAATTGCAGATCATCTTCGCCATGGAGCTGGAGGTGCAGAACTCCAGCAGCTCGTAGTTCTGGTAGAACTCGCTGAAGGCCATGCCCAGGCAGTAGTTGGGAAAGATCAGGAACACTTTGTCCAGGATCTTGGAGAGGTGCACCAGCTTCAACTCTGAAGAGACGAGACAGACAAGGAAAAGCTCAGAACTGACCATCACCCATCTCCCTCCGTCTCTGTCCCTGTAGCAGGCCCCCACCCGGCTCGCTCTCTCACCGGGGATGGCCATGATGGCGACGGTGAGGAAGGTGGCGGTGCCGCTGATCATGTTGAAGATGGTGAGGCGGGTGTAGGCGGTGGCGGCTGTGGAGAACAGGAAGCTGAGCAGGTACATGAGGGGGATGACCGCCCAGCCGTACAGCAGCAGCATCAGCATCACGTCCACCAGGTGGGTGTCCTGCGTGAAGGCCTGGACTCCGAATGCCCTGAATACCACCTGTGAGGGACGGGTGCACACAGCGACGGTCAGAGAGCGTGGAGAGACACACACAAATCAACCGGCTGAGATATCATAAAAGGAATTTAAAAAACTCTCCTCGTTTGAAAAGACACGCATGCAACCTGTGGGGGGGACTGACCAGCATGAGCACGCAGGGCAGCAGGAAGTTGATGAGGTCCCACAGCAGGGCGGAGAACCAGAAGTTGGAGAGGTAGACCCCGCTGACCTGCTGCACGTGTTTGGACTTGAGGGCGCGCTCAGTGACCAGGAGCAGGGCGAAGGTGCTGGACAGTGAGGCCATGCCGTACATCAGGTTGATGGCAATGGCGAAGCCGGTCTGTCCCCTGCGGAGAGGAGGAGGAGACAAGGTCAGAGAGGACCCCCATCTCACACTTCGAATACACTGTAAGCACCGAAGTGTGAACCAGAACTAGCTGGCAACACCAGGCAGTTAACCCTTAAAGACAACACAGGAAATCCGAGAACCCGGCGTCCCGTCTCTGAGCCCTTACTCCATGAGTTGGTCACGGGCGGTCTCGGAGACGTTCCGGGGCATGGGGTGGTTCTGGATGCTGATGGAGGCGTTGGGCCCGGCGACCAGCCTGTACAGGGCGTTGTCCAGCAGCTGCAGCGCGGTGGCAGGGGTGTGGTAGCCCTGGTTGTTGAAGAAGGCCGTGGCGTCCACCTGCAGGTCACTGCCCCCGAAGGACACGCCCACCACGCAGTGCTCGTTGAAGGCCCCACCCTCCGCCTCCGCAGCGTTCAGCACATACCTGGGCAAGTCTGCGTGGGGGAGAGGAGGATGGGAGAGTAGAGAAAGTAGAGAAAGAGCAAAAGAGAAGAGGAGGGAGTTAGACAGAGAGCAGAACAGAGTTAGAGAGAGAGAGATGAGGAGAAAGTGAGATGGTAAAAAGAGAAGACAGAGCGAGAGAAAGAAGATGAGGGAGTGAGAGAGAAGAGTGAGATAGAGAGCAAGCAAGAGAGAAGAGGAGGAAGGGAGATAGAGAGGGCAAGAAAGAGAAGTCCTGGCCCTTACTGGAGACGTTCTTGAACTGGCCCTTCACGGCTGGGAGCTGCTCCACATAGCTGCCAGCCAGGGCTGCAGCCAGGGGGCCGGCACCGGGTTCGAGCGCCACGGGCACGGTGGTGAAGCCGTAGTGGTCGAGGGACAGGCCCAGCGGGGGGGAGTCATGTGGCCCGGGGAAGGACCGTGCCACAATCAGAGCCAGTACCGTGAAGACCAGGGGCACCAAGAACTGGGCCACCATCACCTTCCAGTTCCGCCAGCTGTACAGAGCCCTCTTCAGGAACATGGCGTAGAACTGCTGCAGGTACAGCCGGGCCTGCGGGGGGGGAGCAGAGCAGTCAGTCTGCGGACAGTCAGGGTTGAACGCCAGCACTCGAACGATACGCGACACCATCACACCCAGGGGTTCCCCGGCCGACGAGAAGGCCCGGCCCAACTCACCCCTGTGTTGAGCTTGATGCTGGAACAGTCCTCGGAGATGAGCGTGCCGCTGTCTGTGAAGTCTGTGACGTCCGTCATGCCGCTGATGCTGCTGGCGTCATCGGTGCTCCAGTCGTGGGAGCGGCGCTCGTGTTGGTACTGCAGTGCCGGAAGCTGCACGGCCTGGATGTCCAGACTGGAGTCCACCAGCTTGCCCACCCTGCAGAGCAGAGCTGAGCTCACAACTGGACAACGACTCTCCATTTCTACCCCTCCCAGCCGCTAACAGAAAACGAGAGGAAAATGACTCCTTCTCTACCTGAGGAAGACCTCCTCCATGGTGGTGACGGACGCCCCGTAGCTGGCGATGCCCAGCTTCTCCCTGTTGATCTCCAGCTCTGCGAACAGCAGCTCGAACCTGCGCACAACGAGGGGTTGGTTAGACAAACCCAGACACGCAATAAACTAGGCGTCAATGGGACGAAGTCAGCAACACACGTGAGCAGAGCGCTCTCCCCCACGCACAGCTCGTCCACACCAAAGGCTGTGTTGCGTTTGCGCAAATGCGTCTGGAGCACGGTTTTGTTTCTCTACAGTGAAGCAGCAGCAGCAGTTATATGAGCTGCAGAAAGCTCCTCTACTTCTACGTAATAAATTTATATAAATCACTTTGCCAAAAAAGAAAAGCCGCCCGTGTAAAAATAGTCCTATTGATTTTGCAGTGGGAGGCGCTGGCCTGATCGCAGCTCGGCTCTGTGCCCGTCTCCCGGGCGTGCGATCATCCCTCGCTCTGCCAGTCTGGCCTTTCTGAATCGGAGGCAGTGAATCAGAAACCATGTGAATCGGTCTGAAGTCTCGTGAAATAAAAAGAAAACGGGAAGGAGCGAGCCACTATGTGAGGCCACGGCACCCAGCCCCCCCATCTCTCAGACCACTGCTCGGGTTTAATCGAAATTTAATCTCTCTGCACTTTGGTACACCCACCTAGGGCCGCCACCTACCGTCTGGTGCTCTCCTTGGGCAGGATGTAGGAGAGCTCGGCGCCGGCGCTGCTCTCCAGGGTGGCGTTGGGCACGTACATCTTCACCAGCCGCGTGATCTCCGACACGTTGCACAGGGAGTCCTTCACGATGACCATGTGGTAGCCGGCGCCTGTGGACACAGGGAATCGATAAAACGCTCCACCGTGCCACGAGGGGACCGCAGCCGGGCCGACCCGGGCGGGCGTGGCGGCGCCGACTCACCGTACTTGTTCTTCAGGAAGAGTGGGGAGCCGCAGCATTGCAGCTCACCCCCGGCCATGATGGCGATGCGGTCGCCCAGGAGGTCGGCCTCGTCCATGAAGTGCGTGGTGAGCAGGATGGTGCGTCCGGGCTTCTGGCTCTGCAGCAGGTCCCAGGTGGCCCGGCGGGCCGAGGGATCCATCCCGGACGTGGGCTCATCCAGCATCACCACCTGGACACGGGCACACAAGCCAGCGGACAACGGTCAGCAGCCACAGTCACAGCCGCCAACCGAGGCTTGGGTCTGTCGGAATACCGGACTGGTGTAATTCTCCGGGCCCCAGCCTCACCTTGGAGTCCCCGATGAGCGCGATCCCGATGGAGAGCTTGCGCTTCATGCCACCGGACAGGGTCTTGGACCGGGAGCGCCGCTTGTCCTCCAGGTTCAGGATCCGAAGAATGCGGTCCACCTCGTCCGGCATCTTCTCCCGGGGATACCCCTTCAGCTGGAGCCAGGGAACGGGGAGAGGGAGAGGAATGTCACACTATTCGGTTTGGCCCATACATTATTAAGTACCTAACCCGGCCCTGCAACAGTCCCCACTGAGCCCCCGCCAGCGCACCTGGGCGTAGAAGTGCAGGTGCTCCCCCACGGTGAGATTGTCGAACAGGACGTCGTGCTGTGGACACAGGCCCAGGCTGCGGCGGATCAGCGCCATGTCCTGAGAGATGTCGTAGCCGTTGATGTAGGCGCGGCCGCTGCTGGGGGGGAACAGCCCTGCAGCACAGACACCGGCACGGCCACACAGTCAACGACACAGTCCCCGAAACATAAATGTACATAGTTTTCATTTATTTGCGTGTTTATTTTTAGCAACAAGAAGAAAACAAATCGTATTAATTTGGATTCCAAGATTAGTCTGAAATTTGAGACTAATCCTGGAAATGCAAACTGTAAATAAACCTGTTGTTGTTGTTTATTAATGCCAATGTTAAACCTGCATTCAGTATTTTCTATGTGTATTTCACTACATATTGTATTATAAATGATGTGTGTATTCGTTTTTACTATTATTTTACTTCATTATGGGATTGTCCTTGACTAATTAGATGCTTTTATTGTGCAGTTCTACTGGCCGCCCCTCACCGGTCAGCATGGACAGAGTGGTGGTCTTCCCAGCTCCGTTGTGGCCCAGCAGCACGGTGATTTGGCCCTCATACATGTTCACCGTCAGGTCCCTCACCGCCTCCCGCGTCTTACTGCCTGTTTTAAAGACCTACAGAGACACGGGGACCCCATCAGGACAGAGGTAGTGCTCAGCAGGAGGAGACCCAGCATCTTGGTGCCTGAACCCGAACAGGAGAAAACCCTCCCTGGCCTCCTACGCGTCTCGATCACAGCCGCGAAGCAAATCATTTCACGTAGATCGGTGAATAAAATAAGTTCATAAAAAGCATCCCGAGGAAGCGGTGTGAAACACAGGCGTCTGGAACCAGAAGTGAACAAAGAACAGAGACGCAAAAATGGGAGAATCAAATAGGAAATTAATAACTGAAAGGTCAAGAGTCACAGAGCGATATTCTGGGCAGCCCATCCCTGGCAGGGGTCTTACCTTGGCCAGGCGTTTGATCTTGACCCCCGACACCAGGCCGGCCGGCTCCTCCTCGATGAACTCCCCCTTCATGGCCTTCTCCGGGTCTTCCTCCTCTTCCTTCTCCTTCACCAGCGCCAGGCGGGGGGTGCCGCACCAGTACGAGGGCTGAGGACACACAAGGCCCACCGGGAATCACGACCGAGTACATCGCAGCGCTTCGGCAGTCGCACCCTGAACCGCCCGGGGTTGTGGGGATCAGACCAGCCCGGTATCGTGGCACGACTTCGCCAATAAATCTGAATTACAGAGAATGACCTGAACTATTTTTAATTTGGGGGCAGCAGGGGGCACTGTTGTACAGGGAGAAAAAGATTTGTATGCATTTTTTTATTTTATTTGTATTTCCCCGTTTGTTTATTTTTCTTCTTCTTTGGTGTTACTCCAAGTTATAAACTTGCAAAAATATAAAATACTGTGGTCTTATAAATAAACAAACAAACACATGTTATAGCATAATACAAAAAAATCTCCCCCAGAACTATTTAAAACAACCCCTCGTGGAATAGCCAGGCCACACACACTACTGTTCACATCCTCCTTTCATCGATCGGTTCGGTTCATCTATGTGTTTGTTTGTGTTGGCCTCTCTGTGGGGGGCAGCGGTGAACGCTTCCTCTGTAATCGGCTCGGGGGTGCGCTGTGGGCGTCCGGAGTAAAACCGGAGTAAAAGACTCCAAGAAGCTCCTGGCTTCTTCTCATCGGTAACCCTGCTGGCTTTGATATTCATCTCTTTAAATAAACGGTTTGCTTTGGTTCCGATTTTGGTCTGATGTGATGCATGTCCCCCCCCCCACTATCTCAGGAAGCGGAGGCTATAAACAACAAGAAACACCTACATTTATGCTCGAGTCTCATTTAATTTTCGAACTGCAATTTGTTCTTGAATGGCCTGGTTACCTTCCAGTCATGTCAGTAGTGTTACACCGCAGGGCTGCAGAGGGAAGTGGGCGAACTCACCAGGAGGAAGAAGTACCAGGGCAGGGGGACGCCGTACTCCCCGGGGAACACGGCCTCGACGTACCAGGCCACCAGCCCGTACAGCACGGCGTCCAGCAGCAGCATGCCCATCACCTGCGCCAGTGAGAACGTGTCGTCCACCGTCACCGCGTCGAACAGGTTGGTCCACTGGATCCCCGTCCCTGAAGGCAGCAGACAGACATGCGCACACACACGTACAGAGAGACTTTTAGATTACACAGAAACATGTGTGTGTGGACCACGTGCCGCACTCGGAAAACCTCGGTTTTGTGCCACTGACCTTTGCCCTCGAACATGCCGATGAGCTGGGCGCCCATGGCCATGCCCACGTTGGACACCAGGCAGGCGGACACCTTCTGCGCGTGCGACAGCAGATCGTAGCGCGGCGAGATGAACACGTAGGGGATGTAGGTCAGGAAGTAGATGAAGCCACCCGCTGCTGCCGCCACATTGGCTGAGGAAGAGGAAGAGGAAGAGGAGGATGGTGAGGCGACTCAAAGATGTCAGCCACCATCCGCGCAGAGATGAGTGGGTTGGTTTCTTCGGTAGTACGCAAGAATGAAAAGATCTGGCCAACGAACTCAGCTTCAGACTACTTTGTTTATTGTCTTTTCACCGCTGTGATGCCTCAGACTCCCCTGTGGGAAATGACAGGGGTCTGATAGCATCTGCCAATCTGCACTGGTGGGGAATAAGGAATGGCAAACACGAGCCAAGTACCAGAGGACATTCAACACAGGCCGATTGAGGGAACTGCAATTATCGCACCTGTCCGCAGGGAAAGGGGATAAAGCTGAACGGGGTAATTACAGCGCAGACAGCCTTGCGTTTTTGCATGCCAACACGTTAACTAGTAAACAAGAGCAATACGGTACACAATTATGGTTCTGCACACAGGAGAGACAAGCAGAGAACAAATGGGCCACCCTGTGCCATGACAGGGAATCATCCTTACTAAGCAGTGAAATCAGACGACACGTGTCTGGGGGCATCGCCGAGTCCGCAACACGAGATATGCATAGATTCTCGTGGCTCAATGGGAAATAAGGAGAGAGGAAGGGAATTATTAGATCATTAATTAGCCGGTTCCTGAAGGGCCGGGGCTTTCTGTGAAAGAGGATTCGCCGGCCGGTTAGAAACCCACGCGCGAGACTTTCAGGTTCTGCTGGTCGGTCTGGCCGAGCTCGATCCAGAGCACTGAGGACAGTCAGAGGTGCGGCGCCACGGTCTTGGGGCTACATCCACATCCCGTACAAAACAATTCGTTTACAGGGAATAAAAAACATTACCGTCTCCGTGCTGTCAGAGTGTCAGCGTCAGATCACGACCGCCACAAGAGCAGGCCGTGCAGCACGTCACGCTCAACACTTCTCAGACTGAAGTGGAGATGAAACTGAAGTGGAAATCTCAATCTCAATCTACATCTCTGCTCAAAGCAATTAACAAAACCGTGTGAGGCAATATCTGAAGTTTTTTTTTTTTTATTAGTATTTTTTTTCTATGCCTGACACGCTCTCTTCAAGGCTTTCCTGGAATGAGATTCATAAATCAAGTGGATATTGGCTGCTTCTAAGACAGGACCTCAGAAAACCAGAGCGTGACAATCGTGAGCCAAATCAAGCGGGGGTCTTTAGGACTTATTCTCCTTAGACGGCCAGGCCTCCGTCCGATCCACCTCTCCATGTGCCAGGAGCAGACTACTCCGGACTGACAGGAGGATCCCGTACGTGTCACCCGATGCCGACAAACACTTCAGGAGGATGGACACAAAGCCATCAACTGACACCAGGGTTTCTCCCAGGAGCCTCTCTGGTATCCAGAAGACGGGTGCTCTGCTTAGGGACGTGGCTTTAATTATTTAAACCCTCGTGTGTCAGAGAGAGAGGCTGTCAGACCGAGCACAGTGAGGCAAACCTCTGACTTTAACAGTCCTTTGCACAACACACTTATTGCTCGCTGCTGGTCTGAATTTGGGGTTTGCACTCGGGTGGAGAAGTCGCAGCAGGGATCTAACATGAGGCTCACGTTCGTGGATTTCACTTTTAGACAATTGCCAGTGGTTTCATTTTCATTCCAGTAATACGGGAACATCGAGTCTGCCGACAACTCAACGCTTTTTGAATGTTCGCCAATTTGTTTATGTTGCATACAAAACAAAGGAATCCACATTTAATCAGGCTCCAGGGCACGTTCGCCACAAACCGCACAGGCTCCATCCTCCGTCTTCCACCCGCTCCTAATAAAGAGGCCACAGCCAGCATCACAATGCGACAGACCCACCGGGGAGCAACACACGCTCAGCCCGGGTCCCACAGGGAAGAACGCCGAGCTCCAGCCAGGCTCGAGCACAGACAGGCGGCGTGGGCAGAGGAGAGCTCTGGACCAACAGGGGTCCATCAACGCCCCCAGGGAGTGCGACGGACGGGCACGGGACACGGCAGCGGCTCTCCGACTCAGCGAGGAGCGACGGCTGGTCACACGGTACCCTCCTGCCCGCAGTGAAGCATCTACCTTCTTTCATACCAATGCCACAGAATGCACCCACCTCTGGAGAAGAAGGCGCTGATCATGAAGCTGAAGTTGATGGTAGACACAGCGAAGGTCAGCAGGAAGGCGAAGACCAGCGTGGGGTCGCTGTAGGTCAGCACCGCACCATTGGGGCTCACCTGGACCGGGGAGGGGGGGGCGACAGTGCATTCAGTGTGGAAACGTGTGAAAACCATGATAACCACAAAAACTACAACCCTGATCGTAGCGAGGATGATGAGGAGGACGTCAACACTGACCTTCACGCAGAAGAGTAGCGTGACGAAGAAAACCGAGATGATGAGGAAGAGGAAAAACATGAGGAACCAGGCGGTCCAGTGCAGCCAGTTACTGAGACCCATCATCCGCATGTACTCCTGAAACAACAAATCAATCGAATCCATCAATCAATCCCTACTGAGTTGATAAAGCCCCCTCCTCCCACCCTGCGCACACCGAGCCTCACCTTGAGCTTCCTCTCCTTCTCCTGCACCACGGCGCGCACGATGTTCAGGGCGGTGTAGGTAAAGCTGAGCACCAGCAGCAGGGGCAGCTGGTTCTGGATAGCCAAGATGAAGAAGTCGTTGATGTAGGGCGGGAAGGGGAAGCGGGACATCCAGACGCGGACATGCTGCACCGGCGGGGCGCCCAGCAGGCCGGCCCGGGCGCGGATGATGGCCTGGTTGGCCGCGTGCTGCACTGACAGGAAGCCCTCGCGGTAGTAGCCTGCGGGCGAGAGGAGGAGAGAGTGAGGGAGCGAGGCGGGGAGTGGGGCAGACATTAAGGCCTCGAGTGCATGACATCACGGCGACGGGGCGGTGCCGGCGGTGTTCAAGACAGATTGAGGGTCTCTCACCTGGGGTGCCCCCCTCAGCATCCTTGCGCTCCCTGGGCCCTGGGAGCTGGAACAGGGGGAAGAGGTTGAGTGTGTGCCAGTCACGGTCGTTGTTGGGGTTCAGCTCGGACTTCTCCGACGATGGGGCATTGCGGGGGCTGTACTTGAACCTCAGGTGGTATCTCACCTGGACCAAAAGAAATGGTAGATGGTGGTGGTGGAGGGGAAGACAAAAAATAAATAAATAATCTCTCCTGCTTAGTGTCAAGATCTCTCCTAGATAGAGTCAGCATCCCTGAGAAACTTCAACCTCTTCAACCTCCTCCCTCTCCTCTCCCTCCACCTCTCCTCCTCGGAGCCCGGCCCTTACCTGCAGGGGCAGCGGCTCGTCATCGCTAGTGAAGACGTGATCGAAGACCAGCGCTGCCAGAATCTTGCCCGACCGCGGGTCGGTCTTCACATAGTGCTCGAACTCCTGCTCGGTGCCGAAGCCGCGAACTGCAGGGAGGAGCAGAGTGAACGGTGAGAGAGCGGCCGAGCGCACGGAGGGACCTCCTCGCCATGTAGCGGCACGTCGATCACATGACGATGCTAATGTGTGACTGGAATGGTTACGGTACTTACTCTGCTGGGTAGCGAGACACAGGGCCTCGTGGCGTTTATCACGTTAAAGTGTACTCATGCTCAGAAAACTGTACAAAAAAAAAGCCCCCCCCCCCTCCTTCCTGAAACAGACACAGTGTCCGACTGCCCACATGAAGTCTGGGGGTGGGGTTCTGCAGTAGTTGCAGTCGAATGGTGACAAAAACTAAAACAAGGGCAAGACGTTGTAAACATAGTGAAGTTGAGCACCAGCACTAGATATGTCAAACCAGCGAGAACACTAAATCCAAGACAAAACTGCCTAGTTTAAATCAAGCCCTGAACCTGGCCTGATACCAAGTATAAAGCTAGGAGACTGATAACACGAATCAGCACTTAGCCAGCATGGAGAATGCATCATGCAAATAAAAACAACAGCAATAAGAAAAACACTACAGTGTCCCAAAACAAGGGCTGAAAGGGCCCTGAAGGAACAGGTTTCTAAAGAATTGAGAGCATGCACACACAGACAGCACTGTAATAACCATCCCACTGGCGTCATCTTGAGAAACGGCTTTAATTCCATTTGTAAAAGACATTTGTTCTTATGTTTAAACATGGATCTGAAACTAAGAGATAACTTTTCCTAACATTTTATTTATCCCCCTCAGAGCCCTTAATTCAGACACCGCAGTCCTGCAGCACTTCCTGACCGGGTCTGCGATCACTCACCTTCGCTGATGGCCATGTGGCCGAGGCTCTTCTGCACATCGGTGGCAATCTGCCGCACTGCGCTGGCATTGCCGGGGATGTAGGCCAGCTGGAGGGAGTCCCAGAACAGCGGCCAGGGCAGGCCGGACAGGGAGAAGGAGTTGAAGGAGGTGGCGTTGGGGAAGGTGGTGGAGCTGACCCTCTGACGCAGCACGATGAGGATCGCGGCGAACAGCAGCGGCAGCACGATCTCAATCACTGTCACCAGGATCTGACGCTTCTGCACACAGGTGGGGAAAATAAACCCATGGGTCAGCACACCTGGGACCGCTCGACCCGCTGGCACAATTACACGCCAACAAACATCGTTTTAGAAAAACATTTGGATGGGGGACCTCTGAATAGCCTCCGAGTGCTGAGGGGTGGACAGTGGGCAGCATCAGGTCCGAGCCCAGAGCTCTTAGATCAGTGGTCTCTAACCCTGGTCCTGGAGAGCCCCTGTCCAGACTATTTTTGTGGTGGCCCTTCCAACACCAATTTCTGATCAATGAAGCAGGTGGTTTTGTAAATTCAGTCATTTTGAAACCACTGGAGCAATCCCCTGTATACTCAGCCTGTCGAGGCAATATCATCCTTAGTTGGGTTGCTTTAATTGATTAATAACTCCCATGTGTGCCCAGTGTTTAGAAATTAGTGATTTAAGGAGACCTCTAAAGTGAATTGGGGCTCTCCTGGACCAGGGCTGGAGACCACTGTCTTAGACATTATTCCAGTACGAAACCCTGTAAGTCTGAAAACCCAGAGGATTCCAGCTAGCGTGCTCCAGCATGGCCTGAATTACAGCTGTAAGACCCAGTTTTCCAGAGCTGGAAGGAAGCCGACTGCAGCACTTTTCGCGGCAGTGAGAATGTGTGTCAGTTAGCAGCTGGTAAAAACGAACGATGGGACCGACTGAGCCGCCATCACAGCACTGGCATCTGTCTGGGCAGTGGATGCAGATGAATACACCTTTTATTCGCAAATCACTCATATTTAATAGTGTTCTCTTTTTCAAAGGGAAAAATAAAATAAAAATAGAAATTCACAGGAACGCAGACGCACAGGACGCCCGCGGGGAGGGACAAGGCTGCACAGACTGTTCTGAGCTCTAACCCGGTTTCTGTGGAAAAACGTGCGCTCTCATATCTTCTGCCAATCTGCTCCCAATCATTTCCATTTTCGTCCCTTTGTGCTGCCGGTGCTCTAAATAGGAAGAAATAATTTCATCTGTCTTCAAAAAGTCAGTACATATGGAAAAGAAAAAAGCAAATCAAGAAAAAGGTCTCCCAGCTTCTGTAGGATGGTTCACATGTTTTACAGCTCTGAAATCCTAGAAGTGGGGGTACTGATGGGTTCTGTAAACTGGTTTATTTCACACCCGGGGGGCTTGTATTAAATTGGTTGCCCCTTTACGAGCCCTGCCTCCACAGGCTTTACAACACAAGAGCAGTGCAGTCAGCGTGCGTGGATGAGTCTGTTCATCGTCGCTGCACAATGACACCGAATGGCAACGTCTCTGGACACCGTCCTGTAGTGAAATCGTCCCACACCCCCACTCCCTGGACCCACGGCCTCACAGTCTCAAGGACAAAAGCACGACAGGGTGCAAAATAATGACATGCTTTTATTTTCCTTACACCGAACAAAAGTACAGATCTGATCGCTTTGGTTGAACATGCAGCCCGTTTCAGATTGCAAATCACACAATTACCGTGGACTAATGCAGAGAGAGGGGGAGAAAATAAAAAAACGTGCTTTTCCGTTGTGTTCAATCGAGTTTGTTTCCCAGCAACCACACTGGGATACGAGTGTGCCCAGCACAGATTAGACGGAGCTAAATTGATTTTTATGCTTTCGCACCTACCTATAATCCTTCTGAAAGTGCTCCATTGTGCAACTCTTTTTTCGGAGCATGTGCACTCAGGAAATTAAGCCCAAGGATCCATTACCAACCTGAGGCTGATTGACAAGCGTGGGTTTTAGCATTATCACTCCCAATTTGTTTATTTGTCGTTATTGTTCTTCTCCTCTCACTAAGTATTCTGTACTCTTTCATTCCCACTTTTGGCTTCAGCAAACAGGTACACAGCTGCACCAATCAAGGGGAAGCAGGAGGGACACACACACACACACAGGGCTACAGTTTGAGCAGAGAACGTCACACGTGGCGTTCATTTCTGTAGCCTGCTCATATTTTGAACAATCGCAGAACATGCCAACACGCTCAGAGATGCGATCCCTTTGCAAAGTAGGGAATTATCAAGGCACAAACCCAACCACAGCGGACAAATTAGATATTTAATCAAACTAATGAGTCAACTCGTAACGATGCATGATGTGACAACAAGGAGGAAACGTGTAAAATGCGGGCCAAAAGGAACACAGATAAATACATCAATTATATAAAGACTCATTGTTATTACGGGCCAGGTCTACTTCTACGACCTCAGCTGCAATGCCCCCAGCTGCTCTGAAAGTGGGACGGGCGGTCTGTGACCAACCAGACGGAGCGCTTTACCTGTTGGATGTAATTCTTCCAGAGGAGGAGGCGGAACTGCCGCAGCACAGCCATGTTCCCGAGAGTGTGTGGAGGCGCCCGGCACGACAGGACCTGCGCGGGGGAGAGAGGGGACAGGTGAGCGCCGGCACAGAACACACCACCGACAGCACGAGAGACAGAGCCGAGGCTGCAGAGACCGCCAAACATCAGAGCCCAGGTGTAGCTTAAGAGACCCCCCAAAGCAAGGACAGTCAAACCCTTTTTGTGATGCTTTGCTTGAGGAGAGATTTTAGAAGCAGAGGCCAAGTAGGTCAAAACAGCAAATTCCACAAGGTGGCCAAAATAAAAGGCGGGCAGCATTAACAAAATAACCGGGAATCACAATGGCACTATTGGCGGTGTTATTGCAGAAGCAGTCAGTTCCTTTAATTGTAAAATGAAACCATGCGCTCTCTTTTCTCCGAAGGAGCCCAGTTTGTCTATAAGCCTGATAATAACTTGCATCAATCAAAGATTCAATAAATCAAGGCTGGAATCAGACACAGTAATGCGCCCACATCCTGTGCCATGTCACTGCAGTTACTGGACAATGCTTTGCCAATACTGGACATTATGGTGGTAATTCTGGCAAAATGTGATTGGACTCAAGTTGCACAATAAAATAGTTATAAACAATGTTTGATTTAGATTATTATTACGCCATATCTTTGTAACCCTTAGCAAAGACGGCTGTTACACAATCAAACATATCAAACATATCACGAGGAAACGCTCTGCAAAAAAATTAGGAGTAGACAATAAGACAAAAACAAAACAAAACAAAAAAAACCGGCTGATGACTCATGAGCGAGAAGTCACCAGGGTTCATCAGATGAGGCTACAATAGGGCACTGTCTGATTATTTGCAAAAATGCAGATAAGTCCCCGAGTGAGTGAGTTTGTCCCCGTGGCGTCTGGATCCGGGACCAAACAAACAAAAACAAGGCAAGGAGCAGAGGCAGACAGGTGCTCTTAAAACAACAGTAAGAGCCATTCCATTTGCACAGACCGGTTTCAGCTAATAACACTGCGGCTCCATCCGGCTCCAGGAAACTAAAGTGTTTTTTAATCCTGTGCCAATGTGTGTGAATTTGCATGGAGCACGTCAGAGACAAGAGCGCATGGGTTCTCATTAACCTGGGCAGGCAGAGATCGCTGGACAGGGAGTCTAATCAGCTCAGGCACATTCATGACCAGGTCCTGTCTATCAGAGCCACACAGCCTGTTTAAGCTTCTCCGTTTTCCCAGAATCCCCCTCTTTATTCCAACAGGTAAAAATATTCTTGTGACGAAGAAAATGTTGGCTTTCGAGCAGATCTGCCTAACTTTCTGCTCCCTGCTCCTCACATATTTGAAGCTGCTGATGTAGTGCAGAGATCTATCACACTCTGACAGGGGAAACAGCAAAATGCCCAAATCCTGGCGAAATACTTCAGCAGCCAGCTGTTGCATCCGGGTAATAAGTTACCATTTAATGCAACAGGACTGAAGAAAAAATATATATATATATTCCATCTCTTCACAAGGTGATCGAGTTCAGCCAGGTGTTTGCTTGTTTATTCGAAGCAGTGTGGCTCAAATATGACCAACTGCTCTGTTGCTGGGAATGAGTTTCTTGGAGGGATGGGGGCAGCATGGGGTTATCTGAAACCCCCCAAAAATAGATTTGAACCAAGTGGTGCTGCTCTGGGTCACCAAGGCCAAGAGAGCACTTGATGAGACAAAAGACACAAATGCTAATGGTTGTTTTGCCCCAAAAGTCCAAACCAAGCCTTCCCCCTCCTGCAAACAACTGAATCCTGCCCTACAGGCCTCACAATCCTCAGTGTCCTTGTATGCGGTGGTCATTCTCTCCACTCACAGAGACAACGTTTTGCCAGATATGTCCGTCTCACCGGTTTCCCAGCAGGTGCTGCAGCGCTAATAGCTGAAGGGCACCGATAAATCCCCCGGGATGCCCTTCCCCGCAGACCAGGGCAGACCAGCACCGCTCCGGCAGGACGGCCCGGTTAGGAAGCCGCACGTTTAAGTGCCTCATGAAGGACATTGTGAGCTGCACGTCATTCAGATACTACAACTGTGTGGAGCCACATTGCCCTGGTTTACATTTCACAAAGAGGTTTCTCCTGCAGGCTGAAAAAACCCAACGAACCAGCTTGACTGCCATTATATTTGCAAGACACCCCCCCCCCAGCACACCGACTGCTTTAAACAGAAAGACATGAATCCATCAGATTACTGTATCAAACTACAGCTGAGAAAAGGTTACACTGTTACAGGACTGATAACTCCAGCTTTTAAATTAAGACCAATGCAGGCTTTTGAGGTGTTAGGTTATATCACATTTCACATTACACACACACACACACACACACACACACACACACACATACAGATAGAAAGTGCGTTTATATACATTATATATAGACAAAGACAACATACAGTGTATGCACATATGTTCGTATGAATATTCAGTGTTTTTCCTGAACCAATGATGTCATTTGATATGATGCAAGGCCGTGTTCATCAATAATAAAAAATACTGAACAAATGTACACTCATCTGGTTGTGTACGTGTTTACATATGAAGTCTGAAATGACAAATGGCAAAATTCACAAAGCTGTACATACAGCCGATTGTCGATATTTCTACCTATATATTTCTACTGGGGATGTTATCGCAGGAAATCGTGAGCAATGGCGAGATCCTGATGGAAGGGAAATTGTGTTAGTAAGAATTAATTCAATGCCAGCAGTGAAACTAAACATGTTTTGCTACACAAACACACTGTACTATTATTATTAGTAGTATTATTATTATTATGAATCATTTATTATATATGACCTTATATATACAAATATACATGTACAGTAATTTGATGTCAAGGCAGACATTTAATTAGAAATATAATTATAAAACCATCTAATTTAACACGGCTTTTGGCTGTTCTAATGCATTTTTTAAAGCGTGTATACGTGTCTTATAGGAGGAAACGTATAATATAAATAAACCACAATATACGGCCACGACCGAACAAAACCATTAAACCAGGAATTCTCCGACCCGCCCGTCTGCGCCCTGATTGGCCCATCCCGAATTTCGGCCCTCGCTGATTGGACGCCGGGCCCTTCAATCCCACTTCCTGGGTGCTCCAGGGGAAAACAATGCTATCGCCATAGGACCTCCGTGCAGACAAAGCGGCCGGAGAGACGCGTCGCTGAAACGTTACCTTTTACCGGCAGCGGGAGGGCTTTCCATCCAATCCCGGGGTCAGGCGAGCTCTTGCGGCGCACCGGTCTGTCTGTCTCTCCCAGGCGCACCGCGAAGCACAAGCGTCCGATTCTCCTTTAAAAAGCTGCGGTGCGTCTCTCGTCATCGGTCGGCGGGTGTGGGGGGGTCGTGGACACGCAGGACGCGCACGGTGCGGGGCGGCCGCTGGGCTCAGGTGCGGCGGGCGGACACTGCAGCACGGCCGGCGGGTCCGGCTCCTCTGCGCGCTGTGCGAGACGGCGGACCGTCAACACGGGCGTCACGTGATGCGCGGAGCCCCCGTCACATGACCGGGGACAGGGCGCAGGTGCGCACCACGCCGCCCGGGACACACCTGCCCGCATCGGCCCAGCTCGGTGTGGAAAACAAGAGCTGTTGGGCATCATCCTCCGTACAGAACAGTTTTGGGAATGGGGTTTAATGTTACTGTTTCATAGAATACATAGGTGTGTTTTGTTGGGAATTTAGCAGGAAAGTGAATTGTAGATTGAATTGAATACATTTAAACATTAATATCCCCAACCTAGCTCTAGTAGATCTGGGTTACCTGCAAAAAAGCAGCCAATGATTGTGGTGCATTTGCTATGGAATAACATGGCTTTCAGCACGGTTGACTCCATGTCAACATTAGTTCGCCTCACACACACACACATCCTTATCATCAATCTTGAGTCAATATCCACTCCTTTCTTGCCACAGGTTCTTGGGATTCGATCACGTGAAAGTCTTTGTCCCAATATTGACCCATCAGTGGCCCACAGGGGCTGGGGATACAAAGGACATTGTGCAGCAGAAAACCTCTGCTGTTGCACTGACCTTCAACCCACACCTTTAAATAGCACAGTAACTTAATGGGAGGGAAACATGCATTTCATCCCAAAAAATTATTTCCACTCAAATGTTCAATCTCAGCATTATAAATGTACCAAACAGTACAACAAAGGAACTACACATGAGGGAAGTGCTCAAAATAAGTGTGAAAAAGCAAACCAAGTGCTCTTAGGAGAAGAGTTTTGTAATCTGCAAATCGCTACTTCCACACACAACATAGAGCACTAAAATTGCATTACATTTTAATACTGAGATTGAATAGTCGGGCATACAATAGTTTATGAGTGATTCAGGGTGAAAGCCTTCAGTATATATATTTTTAAAAGCATAAAACATCCACTGGCCTGGTTTAGTATAAGGAAGGACAAGTTTAGATTTCCTCCCATGCACATTAATACAATAATTAGTCAGAGACAAAAACAAAACCAATGAATCCTCCTCAAGCAAGAGTTTATTGGCCACTGCAACAGATCACATTCAATCACCTTCCCCCGAAACCTGGCCTCGGCTGGCCTCACGTTCTAACTGCACACATTTGCGTTTCCCTGGACCGTGTGAAATCACCCTTAGTGTTGGGAAGGGGCAGTATAAAAACACTTCCAATAGCAGCTAAAAAAACCTTTTGGTTCAGCTGCTGAGCAATAAGTGCCACTGGAGTGACAACCGCATTGAGGGAGGGAACCCCCAAGGGTCTCGAGGTTCTAGATCAGCGGTGCGGAACAACGCTGCGGTCTGCGCTCTCCCGTGCGCTGCAGAAGGGGTGAGGTATTGAGCTTCTCGATTGGAAAACAGCAGTTGGATTGTGGAAACGTTCAGGACAGCGATGCAACACACCGCTGTCAAAGAACACACACACACTGCGGAAGTCCTAGTCAAGTAAGGAGCTTTTTCCCAGCATTGACACAGTTACACATTAAAATCAGAATCTGGATACAACAAACATACAAAGAATGGATACAAAATGCTTTATCAAAGCGTAACAAGAACAGAACAGGTGCTTCATTCCAAACAACATTAAAAACGAGTGTTAGTACTCATGCAACGAATGGTCTCTGTAACCGGTTCTGCGGAATAATATGGCAGTAATTCCAGAACCAGGAAGTGGGGTGGGAGGTAATGTGATGTCAGTCTTCAAGTCCAGCAGGTATGATAAGTGAGGAACGCACCAAGAGATACATCCATTACATTGGGCACCATGCTCCTCGCGCTCCACACAGTCCCTTCTCCGACCTCTCGGTAAGGCACAGGTTCACACGGCAGCTTCACAGTCCTGTAGTCTTCGTATGGGTCAAATATACAGCATCGGATTGTCCTTTAATAAAGTGTACTCCTCTAGTGTAACGTGTACCACCTGCCTCATATCAGGGCAGTAGAATCTGATATCTGGAGGCTCTAGACCAGTGGGAGGTTAAAGCCCACCGGTTTTAAACACAGTCTCTGCTAGTGACTTCAAAAAGTCCGATCATGACAATTACGTTTCTGTACACATTGTCCTGCAAATCCCTGATAAAAAAAAGTTATACTTGTAGAATAAATGTCACAAAGGCTGGTAAGATTCCCCGAACCGAACAAAGTCAAATACAAGCCTGTATTGCGACTCTGAGACGGGCTTTACATTCCGGTGGAGCTGGGCACGTAACCTGCCAACATATGGCACAAGCCTGGCTATTTCTATGGAGTAATTCTAGTCTCTGCTGGCATGGGGTTCACAGAGATCAGGTCTCCGTCCACCGTGGTCAACAGTACATTACAGAATGTACCTGCAGACTCCTCTCTACTCTCCTTCCCGGCACCGGACCAGAAGCCCGATCTGCGAGCCGAAGCCCTGCCAAGGCCGGGCTCTCGGAGAATCTGGCTCCTTTAAACCATTCACAACACAATCTTCAGCGGTCACACATCGAGGTGGACTCGCAGGGCGCAGTTATCTGATGAGATCATCCATCATTTCTAAGAAAGGGACTCGAGATGTGTCACTTTGTCTCCTCGGGCAGAGACTCGCGCGGCAAAGACAGTGATAGGTTTTTAAAGTCCTGACACCCCGATCGATCTGCTCGGGGTTGCGTTGAATTTCTCGGCCTCTTGCTTTGGCTCGTCTGGCATCTTTAAAGAGGAGACACTTTAACAGCCCAGAACAAAGTCCCGCTTTAGTTTTCGGACTGAAGGCAAAGTAACACATCATGAAGGCAACCAATATCTCCTCATAAATATAGACTTTTATCTACATTAATAAAACAGTAACTTGCTCCAAGAGGTATAAAAGTGCTAGACATGGATGGAGGAGGCCAAACTGTCAAATGATTACAATCAAGGCACGACTAAAAGTCCCCAGTAAGGGAGCACGAACAAGCCTTCATTTGCAGCTTACAGGAGTGCTGTACCTGTGCTTTAAGATGCCATTTAAAAACACGGAAGGGTGACTGAGGGGCAGCCAAGCACCCGATCTACGCCTGGGGCGGTGGGGGGCAGTGGTCAGGTGGAGGTAGCATAGTTAGTGGTTCTGATGGAGTTTCAGACAGGAAACTGAGATGGGGGTGGCACTGCAAAGAGGACCGGCCTGGAGGGGGATGTTCCTCACTGGCCGAGCCATGGCTGCAGATCACAACTAATTTAAGACCCTGATTCAGCGGCGGCCTCGCCCCACCCTCCAGCACATTCAAGTATATTCGGACTGTCCCCAAAAAGGCAAGATTTCACCCCCCACCCCATTTCACTTTAAAACCAACATTTACAGTGAAAACACTTTCGACCACAATGACGGAGTTTACGGCTCTTGTCCAGAACTCCTGACCCCTCCTCAGTTTCGGTCAGACACGTCCTACAGCTGCTGGGGTTTGGGGGAACACTGTCCTCTTGAAAAATAAAAATACTTTGGATTCTTAAATTTAAAAATCAGCAGCTGAAAGAGCTTCAGAAAGATCCAAATCTGAACAGCTTGACACCGGCCACACAAAGCCATCAGAGACGGCAAGAAAAGGCAACTTCAGCCAAACGCCTGTGGAGCAGATCTGTGTCCAGCGCATCCGAGCCTCCGAAGTCCTGGCCTTGTAAATTTTAAAGGCTGAAAATGTTTTCCGTTTAAGATGGGATGAGAACGAACCCATGAAGTCACTTATACCCCTGAAACACCATATAAACAGTCCTTTTTAGGCTTGTCACTTTAAAACCATCCCAGTGGGATTCTTTCCCAACGTTTCTGGGGATTTATATATTTTTTGAGTTGCTTGCATCGTGCCCAGTCCTCCCGGCCCGGCGTGGGGCCGTCCTGCCTGGTGGTGCCGCAGCGCGAGGGCGCCCATGGCGTCAAAGGCTGAGGAAGCCAGTGTTGGCTTCGTCGTCCTCCTCGCTGTGCTCTGCTGTGTTCTTCCTCTTTACTTGCCGCCGGGGGCAGGCGCGGTGTCTGTGGGCCCCCAGCGCACACAGGGTCTGGGCCTTGGAGACTGGGGGGCTGGCGCTGTGGACCCCGGCCATGGAGGACGGGCTGGCGCCGTGGACCGAGGAGTACCCCGAGCTGAGGTCCGCTGCCGGCATGCTGAGCGAGCGGGACATCAGCCCCCGAGTCCGAGACGAGCCCTCCTCCTCCTCCTCCTCCTCCGGCCCCCAAGTCCTGCAGGAGCCCCTGTTCTGCGGCGCCTCCCCGGCCGGGCCCTCGTCATCGCTGGACAGCGCGCGGCAGTACTCCCCTCCCTCCCCGGCCAGTGACGGTAACTCCAGCACCACGCCAGGGGCCAGCCCTGTGGGAAAGGCAGAGCAAAGCAGTTAGGAAACAGCACTGCAGCCCCACCATGACACCCCACGGGAACCGACCCTCGCTTCTGCAATCTGTACTGAGAATCCGTCAGTGTGACACAGACAACAACAGATAATCAGCTAACTATGCCATAAAATCACTAAATGCAAAAAATATGCTCTTAACTTTTGAACACTGAGAATGTATTAAACGAAAGGCGTTATATTAAAGGGTAGTCTGGGAAGAGAAATATAATTTCTACACGTGGGCAAAATGTGGCATGAAGACACGGAGCTCAAAACCCCCCAAACTGCCGAAACCTTTCATGAGTACAGAGCCCCGCCCCCCGGTCGCTCACCATCTCCGTCCTTCTCGCCCTCGCTCTCCTGGTCGCCCTCGTACCCCGAGCAGGACGTGTCCAGGCTCCAGTCCAGGAAGTCTCCCAGCAGCGTCTCCTCCTGCGTCGACAGCTCGGCGGTGGGGGTGCAGCGATCCGCCTGGATACCGTCCTCCCTCCTCCTGCGGAGCACAACGCCGCTCAGTCACACACACACTCATCCCGACAAACCCTCCTGCTCACTATTGTACTGCTTTCACGGGCAACTGATCTTTAAAGGGGGACTATATTTTAATAAAGTGAGCTCTGGTTTCACATTAGATTAAGTGTCACAGCACGAGAAAACGACGCAAAATCCCTCCAAATTTTGTATTTAGGATAGTTATGAGGAACTAAGATTAACCATATAATATAAGGGTTCAGGTTCTTTTTGGTTTCTGAGATCTGGGAGCCAACATATCAACATAACCAAATTCAATTTAAAATACGATTTATTTTGCATCATTCCAGGGGCTGTTCCATCAAATTTGCTCTGGGATTTTATTTATTTAACTTTATCACCTTCTGCATACTTTGTTTACTGTTCTGTTCCCTTATTTGTGCATATTCTTTGTTCATGGCAGATTGAGTATGAATATAGCTTACAGCATTCAAGCATTAATTAAACACCTCAATTTAAAATCGCTCTGGAGTCTTCATAGTGGTTTCAGGAATGCTGATAGTGGTAAACCAGTGGGTTACAGTAGTAAACTTGTATCCACATCTCATTACTAAACATAACCAAAGCTGGACCTTTTAATAATTTGAAGGGCATCACACATCACATTTTTACATATTATAATTTTAAACCTAGCAATACACTGAAAAGGAATGCAGCAGCTAGTCTAGTGTGTCTGGCTGTTCTCCACTCCATTAGTTGTCTTTTGTCATTTCTTGTATGATTAATGTCCCTGGAAACTTGTGTTGGGTCTGCCTTTTGGCCAGTTTTGACCCCCTTATTGAAAATGTCAAGCAGATACTTTAACATTTTCAGATTTTTCTGACCTCTCATAGTTGAGTGTATAGCCCAAGCCTTCCTTTATGGATTTGCTTGGGATGGTAGATTGTCCAATTTTCAATTCCCGATAGCTTGAGCCCACTTCTTCCCAATTTCATCACAAGTGTATGATTCTCTACAATGTTGTCCAACATCCATGTGCGGTCCCATCTCGGTTTCAGGACACTGAAATAGTGTCTTTTGATATTTGCCCATGAGAAGCATGTGAAGAACCAAATTGTTGACACAGTTAGCGATGTGGCCTCCTGTGACATCCGTGGGAATCTCTGGTAAAGGAATAACTCCCCTTTGCCAATGTCCTCACACCCTCTACGACAAACTGGAAGGTGCTCAGTGCCCTGATGCTCTATACCTGCCATGACCTCCAATACAGCTGTTCTGCAGCCTTTAAGAACATAAAGTGTCCAATCGAAAGGAGGCCACTCGCCCCATCGTGCTCGTTTGGTGTCCATTAATATCTAAGTGATCAAGGATCCTATCCCGTCTGTTTTTGAATGATCCCAAATTGTCTCTTCAGCCACATCGCTGGGGAGTTTGTTCAGATTGTGACGCCTCTCTGTGTGAAGAAGTGTCTCCTGTTTTCTGTCTTGAATGCCTTGGATCCCAATTTCCATTTGTGTCCCCGGGTGCGTGTGTCCCTGCTAATCTGGAAAAGCTCCTCTGGTTTGATGCGGTCGATGCCTTTGATACCACAGTGTGATTCTAGGACTTATTTAATGTCCTCTGCAGTTAGAACATTCACATACCTTCTAATGTGCATTTTCAAGGATACAATATATTTCAGTCACAAATATCCTTTCCAGCCTAAGTGTCTGAGAAATCATACCGTGATTGACGGCACATGCTCTAGCTAGAGGCAACAGAGAAGCAGTCCTGCTTGCAGTTGTTGAACACATGAACAAGGCTCTCCACATTGTGGTTTCCATCTTCTCCTTTGGTGATGACACATGCCAGCTGCTCCAACACTTCCCCAAGTGCTCCATGGAGTCACAACAGGGGTCCTAAGACTATGAAGAAGATAGCATCTCTATGACTAATGTGGGAGGTGTTTAATCAGTGCTTGAATGCTGTATAGTCAGTCAATCTACCATGAACCAAGACTATACACAAATAAGGGAACAGAATAGTAAACAAAGTATGCAGAAGGCCATAAAGTTAATTAAATAATAGCCCAGATCAAATTTGATGGAACAGCCCCATTGACGAAAAAATACGTCATATTTTAAATTAATTTGGATACAGAATTACTGCCTGAACACGCTGGTGTACCACTATCAGAGCATTCCTGAAACCACTATGAAGACTGCAAAGCAATTCATTTGATATAAGTAAAAATCAATTGTGGTCATGACCTTTAATTAAAATCGTAAGATATTTACCAACGACACACCCAGTTTTATTCCCAAAACCCAGAAGTGCCCCCCAAAGAGCCCCCTCTAAAGCCCTCACTGTATTAACATCCCATGTATGTTAAGGTTTCTATTAAGAGAGGGCACATGCCTTTATTCAAAATTGCCAAGCTTTGTTCTTGGAGTTGTTGTGTGAGCATCCTGCACCCTTGAATACGAGCCCATTTTTCAGAAATACATTGAGATTTTTATCCCAAATTTGAATGCGGATACGAGCACCATAACGTAACGACCAGGGCTGCACATGTTCATGGGTGGAGCTCTGCTTTGATACGAACATTAAAAGCAGGCGTTGAAGTCATACCTTTTTAAGAATGGTCACGACAGTAGTATGAAATCAGCCCATTTTAAGACCTGTGCCTGTCTTCATAAAGCGTCTGAGAGTGATAAATCAGTCCTAAGTACCTGAAATATCTGAGAGTGACGTCAATTTGGTCCCATTTTTACTCTTAGGACTAAAAGATATTTCTAAAGATTCTATGGAATTAAAAGCACTCCTAACTCAACCAATATTGAGGAGACCCTAACTAGAAACAAGTTGGGAGACAGTAGTGATGAGACACGACTGAGCGCAGCTTCTGTGAAAGGAAAGTTTACGGCGGTGTGATGAAGAGTTATTGCAACGATATAGGTTGGACAGAAACTGAATATTGTGTTCGTTACTGAACAAGAAATGCAGTTTCTTCCATCACTGGCCACAGGGAAAATGCAACATGTAGCAGTGGTGATCTGGGACCATCAGCACAGCCATCAGTAAGCAGAACTTCCCATCAGATCATAATGGTATTAACACCCAAGTTTGTTCATTGATTTCCCCAGTAATGCATGACCAATACCCCCAAAACAAGCCACATTCATGATCAATGATTATTCCTATATAAATCAATTAATAATCAATGCTAGCCTATATCCATCAAGGGTTTGACATTACACACATTCTATACACTGAAAAAGTACAAAATAAGACGCAAAATGAATGAAAGATAATCCACTCATCCAAAGCACATTCATAATAAACTGTACGCGTGGTGATGAATGCATGTTAACTTTAATTTGTATTTAATTAAATACAGCAAGTGTCTGAAATAGCAAATCTGTGTAAAACCCTTCACGAATAATAAACAGAAGGATAAATAGTGCGACATTTAAGATGCATTATCTAGCCTATATTTTAGGATTGCGATTATGAAAGTGAAATTAATCTAGCATTTTAATTCCATGTAGAACATTAACGTCCTTGTAATTAAGGAATGAGGGGGGAAACGGGTATTATTTTGTGTCAAATTATAAAAAAATAAATAAAAGGCTGAGTTAGATTACCATATTCCTATAGTTGTCTTTTCGCTTCTGCTCGTCTACATGTGATCTCGCGTTTTTTGGGTTTTATTTTTTTCCAAAATGAAGAAAATACGTCACAGCGAGTCGTATTCTAACAAACGGTCATGAACATGTGCTAAGTTATTGCTAGGATTGGATCCGACTCGCAGCTAAAAGTAGGTGTAAGAGACTTTGACTGACTCCTACTCATAGCGAGGAGTAATTTTACTCTTAAACTAACTTTTAGAGAGACTCCTAGGAGTCAGAAATGTTTTATGTTCTGAAAATGCATATTTTGGATGCCTACTAGGGGGGCTCCCAGATCTCAAAGTAAACACACTTGAAACCTTATATGGTTAATCTTAGTTCCTCATAACTATCCTAAATACAAAACTGACGGATTTGGCAGACCGACCTTTGTCTGTTTTTCTTGTGCAAAGATTACATACAATACAGATGTCTATGGACTTAAGTCCAATCAGGCGTCTAGAGAGTCCCATCAGCGCGCCGACACAGGGCTGAGCACCACTGCGCCCCCTGGCTGCGGCGAAGGGAAGCCCAGCTCGGTAGTTTACCTTTTGCTCTTGCCGGCCGGGGAGGACAGGAAGGTGTGCATGTCGGTGGCCTGGGAGCTGGGGGCCGTGGACTGAGGGCTGGCCAGCTGCTCCTCCCGCACCTCCAGGATCAGGCACAGCTCTCTGAACTCCATCACCTGAGACACAGACACCACAGTGAGGCCCAGAAGCGCCGCTTCAATCACACGCTCTCAGGATACTTTAACTGAACGGGTACGGGCAGCTCGTGAACATTCAGGAAGAGATCATACATTTCGGAATCGCAGGTTTCCTCCCGGATCACCAGGTGTCGTGCAATAAACAGATTTGCATTGGTTTGTTTGCAGCTGGCCGCACCAAAGCTACCACACCACCACAAATCTACCAGATTCTACATTAACAGGAGAGCAGATTTCTGACAACCAGAGAAGTGCGATGGTGCCCATCTTGTACCCCCTCCCCGCCAGGCAGAATACCTTCTCCTTGCTGATCTGCTGGTACGAGTCGTCCTCAAACCTCTGCTTCACGCCGGTCAGGGAGACATGCCGGTAATCCTTCGGAACATCGTCATGGAAGCTGCGGGAGGCAGAGAACACATGGGGGCTGTCATGTGACGCTCTTGGTCCGAACCCGGGCAGCACAGGGAAACAACGAAGCCAGGTACGTTTTGGGGGGGGGGGGGGGGGGGGAAAATGACTGAAGAGCTTTTTATCGAGACTTTAGGAGGAGCAGCTCGAATCCAAAGTCCTACCTGTGTTCTGAGTGTCACCGATTTCCTTCCCTCCCTCCCTCCCTCCCCCACCTCCTTCACATGCAGCTCAGATGAGCAGATTTCGTGTGTGGGGCAGGAGGGGCCGCTGCAAAGATAATTGCTTCAAGAAGTTAAATGAAGTTGTCGCTCTCTCTTCAGTTATAAAGCTGCACGTGCAGGCGATGAATGACAGACCACGGCTCGACGACAGGCGCCGTTCACTTCCTCCGCAGCGGCTCAATTTCAACAACAATCAGCTCCATCAGAGAAGTTTTGATTGGCTTTTAACTTAAGCAGCCGAAGACTTGAGTACCTGCCAAACCGTACGAGCAACTGCAGATTGCATTGAGGGAACAGCTGCCTCGACTCTCACACTTTTCATGCCGAATCAAACCAGCTTCATCTCAATAAAGAGTAAGTAAATACAATCACAGATACTGCATTTTTCCCCCCTGACTTTTCAACCCGTTTCTTAGTCTCTCCGAGTAGATGTTTTTAACATTGTAATGCAGCGCACACACACACACTCCCTGAATCAAAAGGCCACCGAGGAACCGAGCAGCGCCTCTCCATTTGGAAGTGATTGAAGCTCTTAACATAACAGGCCTGAAATTCAATCACAGCCCATCAGCCATGCCCCCACTGGCCCCGGCCCCAGCCCTTTAGGTTTGTGCTTTTAATCAGATGGCAGCGAGAAAGCCTCTCTGAGCCGCGGCAGCAATGACACAGCCCGACTGGGGAGAGTGCCAGAAATGTGCGGCTCCTCCGGGGATGAGACATACAGTCCGTGGGCGTTATTGAAGAGACTGGTGTCAGCTGGCACAGGAGGGGGCAGCTTAGCCTCGCTTTGAAACAGCCAAGATGCACACGAACATAGACGGCAGCGACTGGCGGCCTTTGAGGATTCAACCGATTTAATACATTGGTTTAAAACATAAACAATCTTCCTCAGTCCATCCTACATTACTACTACTACGAAAAAAAGGCAAACAGAGTGTTAGGGTATATTGTCAAAAGTGTAGAATTGAGAACAAGGGCAGTGATGTTCAGACTGTACAATGCGCTAGTTAGAGCTCATCTGGATACTGTGGACAGTTCTGGGCTCCACACTTCAAGAAAGATATCGCTGCTCTAGAGGCAGTTCAGAGGAGAGCAACCAGACTTATTCCAGGTCTGAAGGGACTGTCCTACTGAGAGACTGAGGAACTGAACCTTTTCACCCTGGAACAAAGGAGACTACGGGGGGACTTGATCCAAGTCTTCAAAATCATGAAGGGCATCGACCACATCAAACCAGAGGAGCTTTTCCAGATCAGCAGGGACACACGCACCCGGGGACACAAATGGAAATTGGGCTTCAAGGCATTCAAGACAGAAAACAGGAGACACTTCTTCACACAGAGAGGCGTCACAATCTGAACAAACTCCCCAGCGATGTGGCTGTTTTTGAATGTTCCCACATTGTCTCTTCAGACTGGGTAGGATCCTTGATCACCGAGTTATTAATGGACACCAAACGAGCACGATGGGGCGAATGGGCTCCTCTCGACTGGACACTGTCTTATGTTCTTATGTGGACTAGTGTCTTTTGTTCCGCTATGTGGCTCAGCATGTTGAAATGTCTGTCCTTCTGACTATGTGTTTATCCTGGTCTGTCTCCTCACTCTGTGATCTCTAATTTAATGGTTTACAATATCGATATTAAGGAGAGGTTTGCCAAGAATGCCGTCCTGCTGGTAAAACGCAGACATCTGTTGTGCAGGCGACGGGTCACTCACCATCTCTTGTGCAGGCTGAGCACGCAGGGCACGAGGTCCGTCAGGGAGAAGCCGGTACACTCGCACAGCTGGCTGGTCCAAGGCTGGGCTGTACGGGACAGAGGATAACCTGGGGTCAGTCCGGGCCAGGGCAACTAAAATCACAACACGACTGGCACGTCCTCTGCCGATCACGAGAGAAGCATCCTTACATATATTAATATATGTGTTGGACATTTAATGAAGAGAAACACTTTAAAAGGATGCTAATTGAATAAAAGCCATGTTCAAATTAGGCTGTAGATTAAATCCGTGCCAATTACGAACTCTCAGTCCCCGACGCGGGGGGCGGGGGTGGCCTACCGTATCGGTGCAGGACACGGGTGAGAAGCAGCGCACCGGCCGCCAGGCGTGCCGGGGAGAAGCGGGACAGGCTGGTGTAGAGCAGAGACAGCTCGCAGATGTAGCTGAACAGGTGGGTGCTGCGCTTCTCCAGGGGGGTCAGGGCCAGCAGCACCTCGCCGTAGTCCAGCAGGGTGGGCATCTGCAAACAAGCCCCCCCACAGTGCGGTTAGTAGCTGTTTCACACGTTTCCCGTTCCCCCCCACATTGCCGACACCTCTGAAGCTCAAACCATCGATCTGCAGGGCTGGAAAAGGGCTCGACTGATGCGATTCATCCGCTCCCCATGAGAGTTTGAGGAAGGATGTTATGCAGGGGTCTTGGGGTTATCAAATTAAGTCATCTGCCCCCAGATAGATAACCCCTGCATTCAGAGAAACCACAGATGGACACCTCTGCCAATAAAAGGAAGATTTAATTGACAGCAAAGGGACTGCGTAGTCTCTCCATCTTCAATGGAGGCAACAGGCATGTAGTCGAGCTTCCAAACAGAAACCGAATTCCTGGGAGAAACTGGCAGCCCGTTCAAACCGTCTGGCCACACCTCAGCCAGAGCGGGGCGGTTCGGCACAATCGCAGACATCCGTCCTCCAATACACACGCAACACGGCAAACCAAAACCAAGGAGTCCAAAGCTCAGGGTGCGAATTTCAGGCGAGGGAAGCGGCAGACACTCACTCGGATCTTGCCCTCCAGTGCCGAGATGAGCTCCCCCATCATGCGGACTAGGTCCTCGTACTTGTAGGTGTTGTCTGTGAGCCACACGGCCTCCCGGATGGTCAGGATCTCTTTACTGGTGTATCTAAGAACGGGGATGAGGACGGAGAGAGAAACAGAATGAATGAATGACTCCCTTTCGGCGCTCAAAGGGGGAAACGGTATGCAGCCGAGGAGCCCCTCCCAGTCTCGCTCTCTCACCTGGTGCAGATGACCATGCAGGCGATGCCCAGCAGCTGCAGCCGGACCTTTGGCACCGAGTGCAGCATGAGGTAGCGGTCCACACAGTTGACCGTGACATGCAGCGACTGACTGGAGAAGTCTTTCATGGTGGTCACCTCCACTAGCCAGTCCACCAGGATGTACCTGCACAGAGAGGAGGAGGAGGAAGGCAGCATTAACACACACAAACTTTAAATTCATCTCCACAAACCAACACTCTCCATTAGACTCATTCACACTCCCACCTGCGCTCACTACACAACTCGTCTCTTGCTTTTAAAAGCACGGGCAGCAGCCGATGCACCGCATTTAGACACTTAAAACCTAATGCTTGTTATGAGGAACGAAAAAAGCCCATTTGCCAGAACGCACAAGCAGACAAATTGCCGGCGCTTGCGTGACCACACTGGAATCTCAAGCGTGGGCTGCATTAGCATTAATCCCCTGAGGCGCACCGGTGACCTGCTCTTTGTCATGGGTCTCCTTCGGTCAAACCGTTTACTTTAGGATGAATGGGCTCTCTGCTCTCGCCGCACCTGCTAATGCACTTTTAATGGGGTCATCTATTCGTGCAAAGCCTGGAGCGGTACCACGGGGTGCTCTGCATGCCAAGTGCCGAGGCCTGGACTCCCGTTTCAGTGGGCCTGAGCTCTGACTGCAGTCGCTCACGAGGGAACATGGCAGTGTTTCAGAGCACCGTCCGGCACACACAGGCGCCGACGCAGACCCGAGACAGGGGGCCCACTTCCCACAGCACGCCGGTCCTGTACCTCATGGTGTCATTCATGCCCTTCTGCAGGGTGGCCACACCGTGCCGGTGGAGGGGGCTGGAGGACTGGAACACCTGTGCCGCCAGTTCGCTGCTGGCCTTCGGCTCCAGGCCCAGCTGATTCCCGTTGCCACACGCCTTGGCCAGAGCCAGCTGAAGAGAAAGTGAAGTGGGGAGTGGGGGGAAGGAAGTGTGATGAAATTGGGCTTAAACTGGACACACGGGTCTGGAAAATTCAGGCCATACAAAGGCAATGGAGAAAAGCCGATGCACACGAAACATGACGCACACCAGAGAGGTTAAAGACTGAAACCAAGACAAGTCGAGGTCATCTCTTTCCATTCAGTCGGGTCATGGTCATGTGCGTGTGGTGGTGGGGGGTTATGCCTACCTGTGCCTCCCAGCAGCCCTTAGCAGCGTAGTCCCTGAGCGTCCGGAGGCACTGGAGATAGCGGCCGGGGTCAGCCGTCTGGAAGGAAGGCAGAAAACAGGAAAACATGACAAAGTGCTCACAGACCTGATCTCCACAGTCAGAGCTCTTTCTCCCTCACAACACAGCGCAGCATGCCTGAAGCACAGCCCTCGGGTACAGAGAGATAAAAATAGAGCGGCATTAGAGGGACTGGCCTCAAGTCTCCCAGGAGATGTAGTGCGTCCGTCGGGTTAGAAAGGTGGACGCGCGTGCGTGCGTGAGACCTCCATTCAGCCTCACTGCCGCTTGTCAGGTGACATTCCCTCATTAAGCCTCTCCACTACACATTTATCATTTCTTTAATGGTTCTTTATGAGGTCATAATGCCCTTGAATCAAACAGAAGCCGGATTAATTAGATGCGTATGAAAGATCGGCTGTGCGTAATGACTGCTGTTCTCCTCACCGCTGCCATGCGCTTGACCTCCCACAGCAGGTAGGAGCTCTGCAGACAGCCGTGCCGGGACGACTCCTCCAGCATGAGCAGGGCCTCGCGGTGCTTCTCCTCATCCTGAAAGACAGACGGAGGTGCCGGTCACGCGTGTGCGTAGACACAGCTCAGACAGCACATCACGCTTTGGGTGCTAGAATCAGGTGGACCGTGTCACTGGCGTTCAACACTCACGTCAAACAGCTGCAGGACGCGGGCCAGGCAGTGCAGCAGGGACCCTCTCTTCTCCTGCGAATGAATGAAAACAGTCAGACACGGAGAGGACAGAGGCCACACGATCACAGTGCTGTGTGTGCAAACAGTCAGAAGTCCATTGTGCAGGAAACAAATGCACAAAAAGATAACTCCTGCACATGCACCTAATTGGTCTTTCGCCCACCTGACAGAAGAGCACATTAATCAGCCCAACACGCTTCAGGACCACACGGCTTTAGCACAGGCTTTCACGGGCAGCAATTATGCCAATGGCGCCAAGCCGGTGATTAGGAGGCCATTGTGCAAAGCGACGGCAGCGCCCCTAATGAACGATAATGCCTGGCCAGGAGATGAGTGGAGCTGCGATAATTCCCGTGTTATGGGTTACAGAAATAAACCTGTAATAGATGTTCATGAGGTTTCTATACAGGATTGTTGAGGAAAACATACGGGCGAAGGCGAGAGACAGGCTCAATTAATAATAATGAAAACAATCAATGCTGTGCTCGAGTCACAGCCTAAGAAGCTCATCCGATAGAAGCACGTTGAATGGTTGTTTCGACATCTTGAGCACGTTTTATAAGAGCTGGGAAACCGAAAACTTCAAACTTGAATCAACACGGGTCTGAGGGTGTTGAGCCCCCTTATAGGTGACCGCCGCGGCCCAGGTGTAGAGACACAGCAGCGGGCGGCTCTTACCGGGTGGGACTGGCACTCGGCCTTCAGCCTCTCGAACACCACGGCCTTGCAGCAGCTGCCCGAAGGGGACCAGGGCGGCCGGATGAACACCCAGACGAAGGGGTCCGCCAGGGGCCGCTGACTCTCCGCCAGGCTGAAGAAGCGGGAGGCCTTGACCCCGCACACCTCCGCCCGACCCTCATCGCTCAGGGACGCTGCCGGGGAGAGAGGAGAGCGGCGTGAGCGAGAGAGAGACAGAGAGAGGGAAGCCGACTCCTGTGCTCACCGTCTCCCCCAGGTGGTCGCACCACAACGTCCGATAAAAGCCCGACAACTTTCCACTGCATTAGTCTCAGCAGAGCACTCACTGCACAGCAATCAGCCCACAGAGGACACCCACAGCCGGGGGAGGGTACGGTCGTTAACTCAACTGATTAAATTGGTAAAGGACAGACCTGCTTTTCATTTCACACAAGGCCCAAACAGACAAGAGCAGAGGTAGGGTATGGAAATGCAAAAAAAAAAAAAAAAAAAAAAAAAAACTCACGTCCTTCGTTGTACAGGTAGGCAATGCCCAGCTTCACAGCGGCTTCGAAATTCCCCCTCTCTGCAGCTCTGAAAGAGGAGGACACACATTTCAGACGGGTGTTGCTTTCCCTGGAAATGACGCACTCTGCAGACAGAACATGGAAGAGGGAAGCTATACAGTGACGCAGGTGGAAACATCTTGGGGAGGCCGTCGTTCAGCGATGGATTGATATACTACCAATACTGCTACAAACGGGTGAAAGATAAAATTAGCACTTTACCTCTCAAACAGCCAGAGACTGTCGGGGGCCGGCCAGGTGTCCTTAAAGCTCACCCTGGCCCACACGCTGCTGTGGCCGTCGATGATGTCCCTCAGCTGGGGGTGCACCTGCAGAAGAGCACGGACACAAAAGCATGAGCTGTGGCCCCCGCCTCCTTCGTCACGATTCTCTGAGAACAGACTGGCACTGATTTCAAGACTTGACCTGTTTTTGCCAAGTGTCCGTCCATCTGCATAGCAGCCCTGGCCAGTAGCAGGAGGACGGATGAACTCAACTATACATCTGACACGTCCTTCATGAATATCACTCGGGCTGTGCGTGGTTTACCATCAGTCACAAACACCTGTTCGTACAATTGACTGACGATCTCTCCACAGCACGCATTCGATTAATTACAGGGAGTGACTCATCCGTACGTGACCCAGCTACAGTTCCTGCTTCCCATTGTCTCGCTTGCTGGTAGGATGATAATTCGGCAATAATGATAGTCATTCACAGTATGTAAATACGGGCCTCTCTCTCCGATTGTACAGGATATTGGTTTCGGCTTTTAAACACTGGCACTGAGTCCTCTTCAGTAATAAAACCAGTAGGTCATTATCTCGACAGAGCTACCGATTCACCACAGATGAGGCGGGACAATTAAGCCTGGCATTCGGATTCGGCCTGTCCCCGTGTCCCACCCCAGGCTTCAGAGTGGGAAACCGTCACCGGCCAGCTGCGCTTTTGTGAGATCCAAACGCTGGTTCTCAAACACCCACACTGGAGCGCTTGTGTGTGTGTGTGTGTGTGTGTGTGTGTGTTTCTCTAATCATGCATTTGAAAGCAAAGATAAATATGGCCACTATGCCCTTTTTATAGAAGTAGGGGTTAAAACTACAGGGGGAAGGCGAGGGCAGTGCAGAGCTTAATTTGTATTATTTTATTGTATTTTTAACCTTGTTTAAAACAGTCACCGCTGTGTGATCAGGAGTGTGAGGCCAGACAGTTGCACTGCCCTCAGGGGGGTGTTCCCTATGCCAGGGTTTCTTGTTGTAAAAGGGCAGGGCTCTATAGGAATAATAATTAAGAGACTGGAAATCTGTGGCAACTACAGAATGCCCAGGTTTGTGTGGGAAAGTGAGGCAGACACACAGACGGGAGGGGGGGTGCGAGGCTCACCGCTCGGACAGACGGCAGGTCCTGGGCCGGCAGGCACTTCAGCACACATAGCAGCACCTCCTCGGGCAGGCTGAGAAGGGTCAGGGCCGGCGCCCGCTTCCGGACCCTCTTCTTGGCCGGCAGGGAGAAGCACTTGCGACACCGACAGTGGAGCACTGAGGAGAGACACGCAGGCATGGTCAACCAGGGAGGGTGCAGGGGGCAGGGGGCCCTGTCTGACTGTGACACAACACACCAGCACGGGGCCAACTAACAACCTAATAACTGCCGCTGCCTGCCTGGCGGAGGGCAAGTCAGGGGCACAGCAGAGCAGAGCGGGTGGCCCTTTCCACCCACTGGTCCCTACAGGGGTTTGCACAGCGCAGGTTGTGTGTGCATGCGACATTCTCCTGCTAATCAAGATAAAAAGCACACACACAAACAAACCCCATGACAAACAAACACTCACACCAGAAAATGCATGAGACCCAAACACTCAGTCTGTCCCACACGGCGGGTCGCCCTGCCCTGAGCGCTTCGTTTCCCTCCTCTGGCGTTCATTTTGTTTTTAAAATGCATCCTAACATAACACGGTCACTGAAAAGCCAATGACACACGAAGCTGTCCTAGCGCACAGTGAAGGGGACAGGAGCTCTCGGAGATCATGGCAAAGTGGCTCAAAGGAGTCCAATGTATTGAACTAATTGAATTGAATGTATTGATCTGGACACGGTGCCCATCGATTGACAGAACCGGCAGGTCGGTTTAAGCGGCGCGGGGGAGCCGGACATCATTTAAATCAGCTGAACTTTGGAAATAGTGGTGTTAGTCCTCACTTTTATACATTACACATTTAACAGCACAACACAGTGCAAGCACTAGACACGTAGGATTATACAGTTAACACCAACATTTAGTGTTCACTAACGTACCAGTTAACCCACACAAATTATACTAAATACTTTATAGATCAGTCTTCATAAAAGAACTGTACAGTTAGGCAATTGTTCACGATTATTAATAATAGTAAATCGTAATTACTCCAGGGTGGATCAATTAAACGAGCCATCGCAGGTAAATTAAAAGTACAATTATCATTTTAATTACGAAAGTAACTTTATGAACGAGTACACTACTATATATCACTTTTATACGATCAATTGTTACAGTTTTACATTAAAACACGCTTTTAAATGAGAATAAAACGCATATGTGGCGAAACTTACCGCCCGCTTTCATTTCAAGTGTTGGTGGTAATGGGTGACGGCTAAAACAAAACGTACATATACAAATATGTAACAAAACAAACCGCCCGCGTTGTTTTTAATCAGCAACTGCGGGTTTCACGCTGAATCGCGACTTTAATTGAACTGAACTTAATCGCGAGTCACACTCGGCGCTTTTCAAACGCACGCAGCCCCGCACTCAAGCCCCGCCCCCGCGCGTCACAGGCGGCCATGCGCGCACAGTTTAAACATCAACCTCGCACGCTCATTGGCCGGGGCGTGGACCCGCCTCTGCGGCTGCCCGGGCTCGTCGGATTGGTCGAGGCCGTATTCCGCCTCTGCGATTGGCCCGTTGTCCGGCCGGACGGAGCGCAGCCTGGCGATTGGCGGGGAGAATGCGATTTCGAATTACGCGGTTACAAACTGCAGCAGTGCGATTGGTCAGAGAGCAGGAAGTGGTTTGCGGACGAGTTGTTGACTTCCGGCTTTACCGCGTTGATTTGTGGTTCTTGTAGTGACGGGAGGTTTAAATCAGCCGGGTTTAAAGGGACGGAAATGTACGACTGTCTGAGGCAAGTAAGGATTTCAACAAGTCTAATTATCTATATATAGTATAGTATATGATATAATTGTTGAAGTTTGTCATAAACTGAAATGTAAGAGAATATGTTTTTAATAATAAATATAACATATCCACTACCCGCCTACTCACACCCACACACACATATAAATAAATCAAGTAATAAGGATCATTAAATATAATTACATTTGTTTATTTAGTTCACATTTACATCAAGCAGATGTTAAGAAACGTTTATTGGTAATTCTGATTGAACAAATTAACAGATAAAGAAGCTAAATATGTTGTCCAGTATTACAACACACTATTGAATAGTATGACCAAGTATTGTGTACTTAACTAGTACTATATTATGTTTATATTAATTGCTAGCTACCTTGTTTAAAGTAATTAGATTAATTTACAATAATGGGCTCCAATTCTTAATTAATTGATGCATGAAATACCTGAGCAGTAACACATGAAAACCTCATGCACTTCATCTGAATCCTGCTGTTAATCCCATGTATACCAGGCTGAGGGACAGTGTAGTGTTATGCGTGTGTTATTCCTGTGGGGTTCATCCATTCATTCATTAACAGATGTGCCCATTGTTGTTTAGTGTAACCGTTTTATTAATGCTGAAAATACAGTGATTCAATCAGGGCAAACAAATCCCTTCACAGAATGCAGAGTGCTTCAGATCCACTGAATGGCCTCTATCAGCACATGCAATCACCTAGCCACTCCCAGAGACCATCTCCACCCCAGAGCTAAACTCTGGACAGATCTGACCTGGTCGTGTTAACCTGAAGTTCAGCATCTTGCTTTCTTCTTTGTGCTGTGTATCTCAAAAGATCCTCTGGTCTACCTACAAGTTCAGACAGTAAGGTGATATGCTTGGATCCAATCCCTTACCTTTTTGTTTAAAAAATGAATATCTACTCTGTATTATTTATGTAGGTTTAGAATATGTTTTCATACTCACACTAAGTTTCATAATGGGGCCAAGACTGCTTAGACTCCCAGGCTCTGCATAGAGATGTTAAGTATTTCGCAGCCCCCACCCCCCCACCCGAGTTCCACCTAAACACAAAAATTCCCTTCTGGGAGCTGCTGGTTATTAGAGACATTCAATGTGTTGCTGCGATGGTGAGTGTGAGTGACAGTCCCTCCGGCACTGATGACTGGCAGGGGACTGGGATCTGTCTGTGCTCAGATCTGCTGCAGGGCTGGTGTGACAGAAGTTAATAATACAATACAGTTTAAAAAGGAAGCTTGTTACAGAATTGAGGCTCAGCTGGCCTGCTGGGTCACTGAGCAGGGGGGTGTGAGAACTCTAACTGAAGCTGGACGCACTGAATTTAGAAACATGTATTCCCTCACAGAGAAAGCACGAGAGGCTGGGCTGTCGTCCACAATCTGAGGAGCTGAGCTGGCAGAGACACAGGGATACTTGTTGTGCAGAGGCCAGCTGCCCAGCCACTTTGCTCCACTTCCCATCAACCAGAGACAAGGTTCGATACAATCCGTTCCCAGCTCGTCCCTTCCCCTCCCCTCTCCTTCTGGGCATCAGTGACGACACCTGGACATTCACAGGGGTGGGGGAGTGAGTTTTGGGGAGTGGTGGCGGGCGGAGGGACGTGGGAAATAAAGAGACTCTAGTTTTACAGATCACAGATAGAAAATCAAAACGCTGTCTGCCCGGGCAATGCTATAAAACGGACCAGATTTTTGTGTTTTTATTACATTTTTAACTTCCGGAGGGGTAGTAAATTGGAAGATTAAGAGGTAGGCCAATGCTTTCCTTCAAAAGCTCCCTGATTCTCTCTCCCCCGGGACACCGCCTCCTACGCAGCTGTAACAGGTTAACAGTCTGCCAGCCTGGGTCAGAGCCCACCAGCACCCAAACCCCAGAGCAGCTGCCCTGACTGGTCCAGAGCTCGGGGCAGGGACACTGTTCGCTGTGGGGACCAGAGCCCCTGGCCCACAGCCACCATTCCTCCAGACACCTGAGCCTGTATAAATAAATTGCCTTTATTTTTAAAACACGTACAACTGCATAGGGGTGTATAGAAGCTCTTTTAAAATAGACGCTGCAGTTTCAATTGGATATATTTACCAAAATACATGTGTGTGTTTGGCGTCACGGTATACAGGAGGCTCGGGAAATCTTGCTCAATGATACAGTGAATCTTTATCTGCATCTCCTTGAAGAACAATTCATCTCATTTCTCCAAGGTGTGAGTGTCAACAAACTCACGTTGTTTTCAACAGGCGGGGGCTTGACTGCATACAGCAAATGCTGTGCTGAATGTTCTCAAAAAGCTTTTACACGCCAGAGTTTTGTCTGATTGATATCCTGCACGTTTCACATATGGATAGTCCCGGCCACTGTACTCTCCAGATCTGAACTCAGTTGACTTCTTATGGGGTTTCCTTAGGGATACTGTTTACAGAGAAAGTTAAAGGACTGAAGCAAGATGTTTCCACAGCTGTGAGCGGCATCAGTGAGGACAGGCTGGCTGTAATGATCACTTCCAAGGAAGACTGCCGATGGTGTCAGATGCTGATGGGTCACATATTGAAAATGATTTCACATGACCTCCACTCTCCTGAGACGGCTCAGTCCACATAAACCAAACACAATGAATTACAGTAAATATATACGATTAAAATAGGAGCATCGTCTCAGAAAACCCTGTATGTATGTGCAGTATGTATGTATGTATGTATGTATGTATGTATGGATGGATGGACATATACCTCACCCTTTTTCCATCGCTCAGCAAACATATTGAGAGTGGCGGCTGTTTGTGCACCGCGGGGAGCGCATGAGGCTGCTTCAGAGAGCTTGCTGACTCGGGCAGAATGCTTTACCATGAAGTTCCAGCCCTTCTTTAGGATTTTACTTGGGCAGCGGTGTTTCAAAGCATCACACTGCCACACATGTACTCAAGCGCACCCACACACCCTCACACACATGTGCACAGACATATTTCCCTGAGCAGTAGTCCATGCTGTTGCCGGCGTGTCGTGTGATTCTGTGTCAAGGCTGTAACTGAGAGCCGCTCTGCCCACACTCACACTCGAGTCAGCGTCTCTATGAGTGGCAGCCCCAGCTGTTTTTGGTTTGTTTTGTGTCTTTGTTAATAAATAAAACAGAATCAATTCTCAGAGCTTCGGGAGGAAGCGTGTGAGGAAGGCAGAGATTGTGGCGTCAAGAGACACTTGAGAAGCACGGTGCAGCGCACGGATACGCACACAGAGAAACAGACGCACGGACACGGGCCTCTCTGGTTATGCTGTGGGGGGCAACAAGCGTCACTTCTAGTCATCGAGCGCTGAGCAGCTGTCTCGGGTTGCTCCTGCCACCGGGGGGACAGGTTGGCAGGGCTCCCACTGAACCGTACGCTGCCCCCTGTCTCTGAGGCCGGACGTCACACAATCTCACAGATGCCTGCAAACATCCATGGCTCGGGCCGCTGACATTCCAGTGCACCTGATTATTTTACAGACATAAACATACTGACCAGAGTAACCACGTACACAGCGAGAGAGGCAGGCTGGAGTTAATGTGTTTTTTGTTACACAGCGTATATAGTATCTTTGTATACTCACACTACAAGATCAATATCAGAGGACTGGCCACCCTGCCATTCATAGTTCCTGCCTTCAGAGGAAGTGTATTTGTTACATTATTACACAGAGATGGCCATTGTTTTTTAATTTGTTATCGATACAGGAAGTGTGTCATTTTTGATGGAAATTTCAATTACACACATATTTATATGACTAGTTTCCCACAGTAGCAGCTGTCACTTTAAGAGACATCTGAGCTTTTGAAAAATGACCTGCTCTGGGTGCGATACGTGTCTCGACAGCCCCCTCAGAGCCTGCAACCCATGCGTTGCCCAATCTCTGTATGAAAAACCAGCCATCATAAATCTATCTCTCCTTCCTCAGAGGAGGTGCAATCGATCCACATAACAACAGCGCTCGCTCCTTCAGGACAAGGGGTCAAGCAAGGTCGCGCCCCAGACTTCATATCTCTTTAAGTCCGTGTTGACGTGGATCTCGTGAGCTGTAGCCCTGGTGGGTAATGAGCCTCATCATGAGAACAAAGCATGTTGTTGCAAATCACACAAATGACAAGTATGAGTCACCCGCTCCCAACAGAATGGCACAAACCCCAATACAGCTGGTGAGGAGGTCCGTGGCCCTGAAAGAGCAAAGCAAACAAAACAAACAAAAAAAAACCTGTCTGCAAAGGAAAATCCGTATCTATTTCAGCAATTACATTAGCCTTGCATTCAGAACCAGAGGAGACTTTTATCCAATTGGAAACGGAGATGACGACACACACACAAACACACACATATACACACACGGGTGGCTTAACAACAGGGACTGTGGGACCACAGTCCACCAAGCAGACGGGGAGGTACACACGCGGCACACATCAACACCACACACACACACACACACACACACACACACACACACACACAGCTTGAGCCGCACAGTGATTCACAACAGCAACACCCACAACAACAAGCTCATCTTCTCCAGCAATGCTTTCTAAACAGGAATGCTTTCAATCAATCAAACTCGTTACAGAAGCATCTTCACGAGCAATAACAGCCCCACAGCGCCAAGCCACACACACCGGGGCACGGGGGCGCTCAGCCAGAACTGAGCAGATATAGACACAGGTCCCAGCTGGCCAGGTCAGTGGCACCCGTGTAGTGTCCTACTCTAGAGAAAAAGATGGATTGCCCCCAGTATTCAGATCTGAACCGTGACGGGCCTCTCTCTCTGCAGCTGTGACTTTAGAAGTGCATGAGCTGAGAGCGCTGGGGGACGTGGGCAAATCTGCACTCCTGTAATTGTAGTTATATTGGATGGTGGCTGAAAAAGTGTCTGACTCTTCAAATGAAAACGGCGTGGTGGAACTCGCTGGCTCTGAATACATAATTGATGGATTAATTCGCCAGTTAAGGGCAATGAGACCATTTCACCGCAGGCTCAACGATGGCTGTAGACGGACCCCCCTCCCCCACTTACAGGCCCCTGTCTCTGATCCGCCGGCGTGGAGCTCCACCCGCACGCACGGCCGCGTCCTCCCAGCCCATCCCGTTGGTATGACAACACAGAGAAAGGGCCTAATCTGTTGTTTATGAAGCCCGACAAGATCATCGGCACAGATAGGCGGCCTGGCCCGGCCCTCGGCTGTTGCCATGATGATGAAGCGTGAGTTCGCCGCGGCCGTCTCAGCGCGGGGCCGACACCACAGTCCGGGAGGAAATGAGGAGGCTGCCATGCCGAATACAGCAGCCTCCCCCCACCCTCCGGCCATCGTGGAGATCAGAGTGATCTGGTGAGATACCCCTGGCAGGCGGGGGATGGGAATATAATTACAGCGCTGGTCGTGTCTATACTTGTTGTTTACCTCGGTGATGCAGGAGGATAGCGCCGACTCCCCCGGTCACCTCGCCCCAGTGCCGGGCCTTGGCTGCAGCCCGCTTTATTGTTAATCTCTGTGTCCCTCTCCGCACCACGCTGTACAGCGGACCGGTAAACATCCAGGGCACTGTTCCAGCGCAGTGCTTGCGGCGCAGGTTGCCGGTGTAATTAAATGTCAGCGAGGAGTTAATGGGGTACAGAAATTCATGATTACAAATATCCTAAGCCTGCAGAACAGAGCCGAGTGTGAAACCCTCAGATGCTGGCGACGGTGTGCTGGACTCTGCGTCTCAGTCCCTCAGTTGTGCTGATTCAGCTGAAACAAGTTTATCCAGCAGATCAAAGTATCTCAAACAAGCTAATATTGCCTTTCAATACCCCCACCCCACCTCCCCTCTACAATGAGGAATAATACTGTTTGTAATTGAGTTATGTAACAGCTTCGTTCTTGCCAATCCTACTAGTTGTGTGATTAGCAGCTGACATGTGATGAGTGTGACAACATTGAAGACTGGTAATTAAACTGCCTGGTCCTGGAGTTTAAATTCTTTCATTTGTGCTTGAAAAAACAGAACGTTTTGAATGCAGATAACTGTTCTCTCGCACAGTTTTTTTTACAAAATATTCAGGGCAGCCAGTCACTTGTGCCCTTGTTTGTCTTTTAAAGTTTGCCAAGAGCCCACGCTGTGTCGAGTTTGCTGTTCAGTGTGAGAGAGCGATAAAGACTGACACAATGACCGGCAGACAGACAGGCAGGCTCTGTCTCAGAAAGGACTCGTCCCGCAGTGCCATCCATTCCCACACTGAGAGACACGACTCCTGGGGGCCCCTGTCAGCTGACGTGTCTGAGTCTATGTACGTCTAAACTTCAAATGTCAAAGACCCGCCGTCCACGCTGTGGGAACCGCAGTGAAATGGCAGCCTCTGTGATTATGACACGGCCAAACAACAGGGATGGGAGTGGAGTCCCGTGGGCCCCTGGGGGGGACACTGGCCCACCTGGCACTAACAGACACACAGCCCTGGCAGTGCTTAGGGGAGAGAGGGGCGCATGTATTTAAGCTGGCCTTGGTTACAGATCGATCTATCACCTGAGGAGAGCTGAGCAGACCTTGGGCTCAAGGAGAAGGGACTGATGTGTGGCAGGGGGAGAGAGGAGAGAGAGGGGAGAGAGAGAGGAGAGGAGAGGGGAGAAAGAGAGACGGGGATGGGGGAGAGGGCAGAGAGGAGAGAGAGAGGGGAGAGAGGACGGGGGGCAGAGAGCAGAGCATGGAGGGCAGAGAGTGTAGAGTGGGGGGTTGAGAGGATAGAAGGGGGGGAGGGAAGAGACAACTGAGAGCCTCCTCTCCAGCTCCTTTCTAACCAGTTTCCATGGCAACTAGGCAGGGACTCAACTGATATCAAAAGGAAACAAGTGTGTGTGTGTGTGAGTGTGTGTGTGTGTGAGTGTGTGTCAGTGAGTGTGTGTGTGTGTGTGTGTGTGTGTCAGTGAGTGTGTGTGTGTGAGTGTGTGTGTGTGTGTGAGTGTGTGTCAGTGAGTGTGTGTGTGTGTGTGTGTGAGTGTGTGTCAGTGAGTGTGTGTGTGTGAGTGTGTGTCAGTGAGTGTGTGTGTGTGTGAGTGTGTGTCAGTGAGTGTGTGTGTGTGAGTGTGTGTGTGTGTGTGAGTGTGTGTCAGTGAGTGTGTGTGTGTGTGTCAGTGAGTGTGTGTGAGTGTGTGTGAGTGTGTGTGTGTGAGTGTCAGTGAGTGTGTGTGTGTGTGTCAGTGTGTGTGTGTGTGTGTGAGTGTGAGTGTGTGTCAGTGTGTGTGTGTGTGTGTGTGAGTATGTGTCAGTGAGTGTGTGTGAGTGTCAGTGTGTGTGTGTGTGTGTGAGTGTGGGTGTGTGTCAGTGTGTGTGTGAGTGTGTGTGTGTGGGTGTCAGTGAGTGTGTGTGTGTGTGTGTGTGTGTGTGTGTCAGTGAGTGTGTGTGAGTGTGTGTCAGTGAGTGTGTGAGTGTCAGTGAGTGTGAGTGTGTGTGTGTGTGTGTGTGTTTCCTGCAGACGTAAATAAGTGCCGTGGGGCCCACACACAGCTCAGCCCTCAGAGGGATCAGTTTAAATGCATTTGTGCCAATTTGTCTTCAGGATCTGTCCGTATCCCAGCGCAGGCTAATAGGCCGATACTGTTACTTCTACACAATGGATCCCATTATCCCTTCAGTCCATCTCCCCCCAGCGCTCAGAGCCGGCCTGTGGTGCTCAGCTGCGATTTGTTATTAAATATCTCCTTTGTGACAGCCTGCTTCTATTAATTGATATTTTCCCTTTCATGTGTCTATCTAACTAATTATCTATCTATCGCTATCTATATGGGTCTGTCTATCTAGCATCCACCTTGCAGTGTAGACCGTATGTGTGTGTGTGTTTATCTCTGTCACCGTTCTAGGCTTGTCCGGACACTGGGGATGCTGGGAGTCCGATTGGCAGATAATCTGTGAGAGAGACACAGCCGGTGGGAAGTGGCTTCAACTGGCCCTAAAATCCTCCTTTATTGCGGAGCTGCGGGAGATTATTCACTCATTTGTGTTGGGATGGTAACCGATCCCACCTCAGCATTCCCAGGCACACGGTGGGACGGTTGACTCGGAAGTGGACGCATCACCCCCTTGGCACCATCCCGTCTGCAACCGCACCCATGGACCAGAGGATCAGCCAACATGTGAAGACACTCTGCCCTATGTTAGAAAAACACCCGCTCGCAGCCAACGGTGTAGAAAATCCTTGGCTCAGGTTATCGAAGGATAGCCTGGGTACAGGAGAGAGCATGACTCATCTCTCATCTCTGCACCGCATAACGCAGAGCGGCCTCTGGATTCATATCATTGCTTCTGTGTAATTCAAACGGAGTCTTAAATAATGTTCGGATTGTCAGCCTCTGTTTAAAATCTGCTCAATAATCCTGCAACGCTCCAGGTAAAAATGGGGAAATAATTAGTGACTATGCCAGGATGGTTGGTTGTTATACGCAGACTAAGTAGAGATAGATTATTCTAACTGGAGAGACCTGCTAATGAAATCACCGTTGAGAGCTTGTTATTGAAAAACAATACAATGACGAACACAGCTATGGTAATATTATTAGGGTCCTCAAAAATATTAATACGGACCAGAGTACTATTAATTGGTCTCTGGTTCCCGTTGAGAATACCTAGTCTGGGCAATTGAAACATTTTCAGGCTAATTGAATGCTTCCAGAGAGAGCTGCTCTCACACACCTGACAGCCACATTTCTATTGTGCCTATTCCCATGGTTACTAATGAGCTGGATGATCCTAAACACAGTAATTAGCTGTTCATTCTTAATATAGTCATTACCGAGTATCGTTATCTGAAGTTTGCTCTTATTTATTTGCATGCTTGTTTATAAGATGTAGCTCTGCTGTCGACTATTTACAAGCTAAACCTAATTTTTATACACACACACATATATATATATATATATTTATATATGTGTGTATGTATTTATTTATTTTTTCTCTCCAGCATTTAAACATGTTAACAGATGCCTGTATGAGTGACAACCATCTCCCTGGAAATCAGGACTGAGAGGAACAATGGTAGCCGGGCAGGTCCATTAGAGAGAGCTTTTTGGGTCAGACTGTCAGTGAACGGACCTGGAGTCACGGCGTGGGGGGCTTGGTGCCGGTGCATTGTGGGAGAGTGGCTCTGCTCTCCTCACACCAGAGCTGGTTTCATGTCAGACGTGTGTCGGGCTGAGTGGTAAACAAGTCTTTCCAAGCCGGTGGTAATCAGAGGTAGATAACTGTCCGATTCTCCTGCCGAGAGCACTGCCAACACTCTGTGAGGAGTTAAGACCACTGACAGCGTGTCTGATGAAGGAAAGAGCCAGCTAGTCTGCAGAGTTGCTAAAGGAGCAGTCTGTGACATGGGCTTTCTCATTTCCTTCCTTACTGGCTTCATGTCTTGTTCTGTGAGTCTCTTGCTATTCTCCATCATTAAATTTAATCAATAACATTTTTGGGGAGGAATGCTAATTTACAGAAGGCCCCAAAAGAAAAGATTTTGAAAAGCAAACACAGAGGAAACGGGTTGGACCCGTGTGGCTGTAATTCACTCTCCTTTCAGACTTCCTGTGATTTGGCTCTGAAAAGGCTTTCCAGGAGCTGTTGTGATTTTACGCTGCGATGTGGTGGTTTGTGAGCACGGCTCCTAATCCCATCGAATTCAGCCAAAACAAGCAAGAACTCATATGGGTATGAATGCTTCAACAGGAAATTGCATGTGGTGTTAATTACCTCACGAGGAAGGCTCCCTCAGGGTGTGAGGGGCCGCTCAAAAAAGGTTGTGTACAAAAATCTACAATCATGGTTTTAAAACAGATAGGTTCAGTATTTGAATACATGCCTCTCCCTTCTCTGGCAGGGTGTGGAATCTCAAGCAGGTCGCCCCTTCACCCGCGCTGTGCCGTGTCTTCATCTCATGCATGTGATCGCCGCTGTCTGGCCCTGGATTTCACTCGAAAGCGTAAGCTGACACTGAGCTCCTGCTCTGCAGATCCTGGGGTTGATCAATATACAGCGGGTGCACATGCATGCGTGTAGGCATCTATGCAAATACTGTGTATGTACGCTACCATTCAAAAGTTTGGGGTCACTTAGAAATTTCCTTGTTTTCCACGAAAACATACATTAAATTAGTTTGAATAGGAAATATAGCAAAATGAATAGGAAATATATAAGGTTAGAAATAATGATTTTTAATTAAAATAATAATTGTGTCAAAGAATTGTCAAAGAATCCTCCATTTGCAGCAATTACAGCCTTTGGCATTATAGTTGTAAATTTGTTGAGGTAATCTGAAGAGATTTCACCCCATGCTTCCTGAAGCACCTCCCACAAGTTGGATTGGCTTGATGGGCACTTCATACATATCATACGGTCAAGCTGCTCCCACAACAGCTCCATAGGGTTGAGATCGGGTGACTGTGCTGGCCACTCCATTATAGACTGAATACCAGCTGACTGCTTCTTCCCTAAATAGTTCTTGCATAGTTTGGAGCTGTGCTTTGGGTCATTGTCCTGTTGCAGGAGGAAACTGGCTCCAATCAAATATACCACAGGGTATGGCATGACATTGCAAAATGGAGTGATAGCCTTCGTTGTGTGAAGGGAGTAGTGCACAGCGTTGTACAAGATCTTCAGTTTCTTGACAATTTCTCACATGGAATTGCCTTCATTTCTCAGAACAAGAATAGACTGATGAGTTTCAGAAGGAAGTTCTTTGTTTCTGGTCTTTTTGAGCCTGTAATCGAACCCGCAATTGCTGATGCCCCAGATACTCATCTAGTCTAAAGAAGGCCAGGTTTATTGCTTCTTTAATCAGCACAACAGTTTTCAGCTGTGCTAACATACTTGCAAAAGGGTTTTCAAATGATCAATTAGCCTTTTAAGTTAAACTTGGATTAGCAAACACAACGTGCCATTGGAACACAGGACTGATGGTTGCTGATAATGGGCCTCTGTATGCCTATGTAGATATGCTGTTACAAATCAGCCGTTTCCAGCTACAATAGTCATTTACAACATTAACAATGTCTACACTGTATTTCTGATCAATTTGATGTTATTTTAATGGACAAAAAATTTGCTTTTCTTTCGCAAACAAGGACATTTCTAAGTGACCCCAAACTTTTGAATGGTAGTGTATATGAACATTATATAACAGGTACAATGGAATTCCATTTGAATCCTAAGTATTCATATTGGACACTTTTTCGCAGCACTCAGAGAATAAAAGGGAAGGGGAAGAGGAAAGGTTGGGAGCCAATTCCTTGAAACGCGCCGGTCTTCCAGCACTCTCTCAGGACCAGCTGACCTTCCTGAGCCCTCACTTCCACAGGCGGGCTGTGCCGGGCCCTGGCCTGCTTGCCGGAAAGTGCACCCCTCCCAGAGCCACGGACGCACTCATCCCACACTATCTCTTAGTCAGGGAGCCGCAAACCCCAAACTCTGCGGCTGATGGGGGCTTCACGGGAACAGGCCCGGGCTGATGTCACACTGCACTGCACGCCCGACATTGCTGGCATCAGGACAAAGGCGCTGTGAGGAACAGCGTGAGAACGACACGCTCTGACAGCTGCCTGGGGCCCACGTCCCACCACGTCGGCCGAAACTCACAGGAAAGTCAGCAAGAAAAGGAAATAAAAGCGAAAGGAAATCAGAAACTACACAGCAGAGCCTACATGTTTTTAGTTTTATAACTGTTTTACACAAGCCAACGCTAACAAGACTATTAGAGGAAAGGTTTTCTTGTCAGCTTTTTCACGTACAATCTGTCACCCTGTGGGCAGCTCTGTGCCCCAGTCGTGCTCATTCACTGTCTCTCCCCCCGCCATCTCCCCAGGGGGAATTTTTAACTCCTGTTCATGCTGAGGCCTGTTGAGTTTTCCCAGTTATTGCTTTATTAATTGCGTTTTATTGCATTAGCTCCATTCAACAGCGTTATCTCCAGACACAGCATCTTGTGAAGCAGTGGGGGGGCAAACCGAGCTGTCTTCTGCACGGGCACAAGTGCGTCTCATTCTGCGCTTTCCGCTGGCATCTGCACAGACTCCGTCCAAATGGAAACGATGACAATTTGGTCCCATAGGGCGGTCTGAAAGCCAAGGCAGAATCTGTGAAGGTGCTTTTTTAATGAGAGAGAGTATATGATTTGGTGAAGACACTGTCAAAAGCTTTTAGATCATGAATAACACTTTCTGAGCTTTTACGGGGCGTTAAACATATGAATTTAAATTCAGATTAAAAGATAACCAAAAAACTCTTGTAATTGAAGGGTTGTCGCTGGCTGTCGCTTCACTTGTTCTGGTATGTGAGCCACCTAGCTCTTGCTAAATGTTTTACCTGATGATGTTTTTTCTTCAGTTTTTCTGGATACCTTTATTAATAGTTGGTGAATCATCGCTCATCTGGAGACGAATATTCTTCCTGTCACTCCTTGTCTCCTTGTCTGCGGTTTCTGCATGTGCTGCCATAATGAACCCCGAGAATAGCTCTCCTGCTGTTCCACCAGATGGTTTCAAAGGTAAAGGTGAACAGCCTCCAAAGATGAAACAAACAGGCTGGTTTCAGAAGGGTCACGTGGCTTTGCTCAAAGAGATCCGGGCGAAGAGAGGAACAGAACTGGGCTGCTGTGCTGATCAGCACCGCGGCAGGGTGTGAGAGGTCAGTCCTGAGACAAACGCATCCCTCAGCCCGGCTGCAGGGGGAGGGTGTGGAAGACATAGGCTCTTCTTCCCCATGTCCTGCAGGATGTTGACACCCCTGCCAAGTCCGTTTATGCCCAGGGGTCTGGACACTGTGACTGGGGGGTGAGGCTCAGCTGACCACAACTCAGGCAACACAACGTGAGAGTTGTCCTGCTGCAGAAGCAGCACACCGCCTGTGCATGTTGTGGGGAGAAACTCATTTCGCACTGCGCTGAGGTGCTGTGATTTATCTCACCAAAACCAGGAGAAAAAAATTCCAGCAGCACAGAAAATAACACTGTCAGAGCCCATTATTGTAGCCACAGATCTCAGTGTATCCCACCAGCTGCGCACCCTGGCAACGCCTGTTAGGTTGTTCTGATATGAAGGGCAAGGCTGGGACGATTGGGATGTTTTGGGGGGGCTGGAACACCTGGCCGGATTCCTCCCCCAGACAACAACTGTAGCCGTGCGCAGCGCTGATTTGACGCTCAAAAAAAAAACAGACCCCACCCTCCCCATTTATGAAGCTGTCCATGGTCTGTCGGGAGTGGCCAGGTCAGCGCAATGGTTCTGCCCGTGACATCGCAGGACGGTAACACCAGCCTGCACCGCTCTCCTGTCAATCCCAGCGGCAGGACGACAGGAGAGAGAAATTTACACTTAAAAGAAAAAAGAAAAAGAGTCCAACCCCATTCATATACAACCCTGTCAGAGGATTCATCTTTCTGTCTGATTTCTAATGGGAGTCTATTCTTAGCCCAGTCCCTGAAGCTACAGGCTGGTCCAGTGAGACTTTCTTTGTGGTCTATTAAAAGACAGCGGCGCTGCTGTGGGAGTTCTTGGCTTCGCACATTTGTGTCAGTGAGAATCCTGAAACAGGCTGACGCTGGAGAAAGTGGGGGGGGGGGCTGTTACATAAAAAATCATTAAAATATCCCTATACATGGCCATGTGCAAGGACGTCGATGTAACAAGTTTAAAAAAAACTAAAGGAATCTTTTTTTAAATAGGGTGCAAATGCACAGATCTTTATTTCAAGAGGGGTTTATTTTAAGGCAGCTTTCTTTTTTTAGAAACTATGCTGAAAGCTTGTAAATTCACACGACAGATCCACCCAAATCTATGAATAACAAACACAAAGTAAATGTTATTGCCAACAGGCAGCACAACAGGAGTAAAGCTCCTGAAACACAAACAGGCAATCTGGAGTTTTGTTAAGGACAGGGCGATGGAACACCATATAGTAAAGAGTGCTGGAGCCCTGTGCAGCGGAGTAAAGCTCGAGTTGTGAGCGTGGAGCCCTGTGCAGTGGAGTAAAGGTGGAGTTGTGAGTGCTGGAGCCCTGTGCAGCGGAGTAAAGCTCGAGTTGTGAGTGCTGGAGCCCTGCGCAGCGGAGTAAAGCTCGAGTTGTGAGCGTGGAGCCCTGTGCAGTGGAGTAAAGCTCGAGTTGTGAGCGTGGAGCCCTGCAGAGCTGAGTAAAGCTCGAGTTGTGAGCGTGGAGGCTGCAGAGCCGAGTAGACCTCAGTGGAGGCCCCTCTGCGCTCAGGGAGTCCTCCTCACTCAGGCGGGGGGGAAGGGACCGGGCCGGCTCCAGGTGTGGCCCGGAGAAACCACCCACCAAACGAGAGGGCTGCTCCGTCACTGGCGACCCTGTCGAGCTGCCAGGACCAAGACACAAGTGATCTGTTGGTTCCGTACTGAGTTCCCTTTACCTCCCACGTTGTGAAGGTTGTGTTGCTGTTTTTTCTGCTGTGAAAACACTGTTACGGGGATTTCTGGGGATCAGCGAGTCATAATAAATGCAGGAAATTATACGTAATCTTCTCTTCTCCCTGGCCTTTGTGATGCATGGACAGTACCGGCAACACACTACTGACGCATCATTTGCTCAGTCAAATAAACAGAAAATAATATTTCTATCCGTTCGTTCTGATGTCAAATTAATATAAATATAAGTAAAATACTGTCAATGAATTCCTTTTGTGTGATTTATTTTTCTTGTGGATTAAAAGATCTGCAGATGGACGATGATTGTGTTCTCAGGCAGATCCAAACCACACAGGCGTTTTGTCTTGCGAATCTGTGCTGTTTTCAGCCTGGCAATCTATGGCGTCGGTACATTCATTTAAACCCACTCAGCCTCGTTGAGCCGCGACTCAGAAACCTGCAGATGCCGTTCCCGGCGCCCCAGGGACTGTGCTTAATAACAGCCGAGTTTAGCTCATCATCAGTGTCTTTGCCCGGCTCCTGCAGAATCACGTCCACAGGGTACAATCCCTCGATTTTGGTCGGGGCCTCAGTTTTAACTCTGAGCTCCCCTCTCAATCCCCAGCCACGTGTCTTGACGTGTCCGTGGTGCAGCACGTGTGTCCGACAGGGGGATTCGGGGTGATGTACACACGCTACACAGAAAGACGACCAAACCAGAAATGTTTTGACACAATGTCCTTATATTTACTACAGCATTTAAAATAGTTTTTAGATATGAGTATAAATATATATAAATATAGATACAATTTATGTACAATACAGAGGCAAACACAAACACACTGTACATACACACTTACATTCAGTGTCTTTAGTCACAATTGTGTAGTACTGTTGGTGAGTTTTGCACACAGCACACCTGCAAACAGGGGCCTTGATCTTAAAGGGGAGAGGCCAGTCTGTACTTTCCTTGTGGTAACCAAAGTCTGGGGCAAATCGATAATTTATCTGTCTGCAAATTAAAGTAAAATAAAATGTATATATACGTGTGTGTGTGTGTGTGAGAGAGAGCGAGAGAGAGTGTGTGTCTGTGTATGTACAGACTTATCTTTAACTATCCCCGCCTGCTTGCTTTCTCCGTCTGTGATGCAGCTGCCGTCTGTGATTTGATCCTCATTCCCATGCCGTGTTGTTGTTGTCTTTTTTGTTTTACTCTCCCCTCTTTTCTCTCAAGAACCCAGAGCACCAGCGGAAAGCACAATTAACGGCTCTTCCCTGGCGAGGCCTTCGACAGTCCGTATTTATACGATTCTATTAGCAGGGCCGCGGTCTCTTGACATTGGCCTTCAGCTGCCGCTTGGCAGTTCATCAGGGCCAGTAACCCAGATGGCCGCTGAGAGGCCACGTCTGCAGGTCCGGCTCTCCTCGGCAGCGCAACACAGAGGTGTGCAGTACAACATTCAGACCACATACAGGCCTTCTTTTTCTGAATGAGCTGCCGGGCTTCTTTTTTTATTTTTTATGAATGCAGACAAAGCAGCCTGCCGTGAGCCAGCCGGTTAACTCCCGCCCTGCCGGCCCAGGAGAGGGAAGGTTCTGATGCTTTTCCGTCGGCCCATGCAGGACGAGCCGCCCTTGGAGCGTTTTGTTTTTCCACACATACAGAAAGTCCACGACACGGTGGCTCAGCGTGCGACGTACGTTCGGACGCCCACAGAGACTGTTCTGCTGAAGCACGGCGTTAAGCAGCACCGCTCCGATCGCACCTGGCCGTGTGGCACTTATCAGTCGGAGAGAGCTGCTGCCAGAGTGACTCGTCAGGGGTGGCGAGTGGGAGTCTGGCGGGGGGGAGCGCTCGGTGCAGCTCCTCCGTAAACCGGCAGCCGTGTGATAATAGCAGGGCTGCTGCCCTGCGGCTCCATCTGGTTTCCAGGCCCCTGTGATTTTCCCGGCTGGGCCATTTCCCCTTCATTCTACACACCGAGGCATGAGATGCAGGGACACGCCCCTCACAGCCTGCACCGTGGATGGGGCTGCCTTTGAACAAAACCTCTCTGCCACTGGGGTTTATCTCCACCACGGATTAATAAGCACCTCCGTCTGCAATTTGATAGGACACCGAACTAATTGTTTAATTAGCAGCATGTTTTTTAGTTTGTTCTCTAGGTCTGTCTGAGGCACCGACATTGACCCTCCAACGCTTGTTGGAAAAAGCTAATGAAAAACAAGGAAAGATTTTGGATCGCACAAACTTAGCAAATGCAATATACAGGGGAGTTGCCGATTAGGATTCACACGTGTTCAGAGCTGATTAGGAGCCGCCCGTGCAGGAGCTTAGGAGAGAGGTAACCATGAGCTGTGAACATACAGTCTGGTACGCAAAGCGGCCCGAGGGAAGGGTGTGTGTACTCTGGCCGGCTACGGGATCTCAGACATCATTCTTTGTGTGTATATATGTACACTGTACTACTATATAATAATAATACTAATACACTGAGGAAGAAAGGCACGGAAACTAAATTCATTGGATTGCAACATCTATGATGTGTCAGAGGAGAGAAACACTGCAGACCAGACCCTCGTAATCCCTTTACCACCAGCTGCTCGCTATGCTTAAGATTTACGGAGTGCATTTGTCGATATGTTTGTGCCTGTTTTTATCAAACTAAAAATAGGGGTCTACTGACTTTTGCAAACCACAACAACAATATTTAGTGGAGAAAAAACAAATTGGGTGAAGTTCAGTAAGGTTTTCCATCACTGTTTACAACCAAATCACAGGCATTGCAGCGTCCCGTTTGAAGACGCATGCTTTGATTGCGGTTCACTTCGCTGAAGCGTTACCCTGCACTAGCACCTCACACACAAACCCACTGCCACACGTCTGCTTTTGTTCAAAGGCTTGAGGAACCGGAGGGAATCTGCAGCCTTTCTCTCCAGAATCATGAGCCAAAGCATCCTCCCCACGTGTCTCTGGGAATATCAGCCATTCAGCATGTCGCAGGATGGTTAAAATCAATACAGACTGTGAATGCTCATTAGCAACTGATCACCTCCACTGCCTGCCATGCACTGCTTTCTGATGTTATTCGCCTCCACACACAACGTGTATTATAATGTGCTCATAACGGCACCCTACCTGGGTCAGAACCGGCGGTACTCTGGCTGGGACACAGACACATTTACGTCAAGTCTGAACAGCACAGACAAAAGTGTACGGCAGCACCGAGGAGAAGGACTTGCAAACGGTGTTACATTCTGACATAGCTTTTTTAAATGTTTTATTGTCCTATACAAGGTCTTAAAAAGGGTTATACCTGCTGGTTAATGCACATCTAAATATCTTCACTGAATATGCTTTTTAATTATATGAAAAACAAATCAACAACAGCAAGAAAGGAACATACCACTGGGATTACACGAGTATGTAAACTGGCCATCCACAGATCGTCACACACAGACCCCACACACTTACTCTCTCGCACTTGAAAACACGGCCGCGTCACGAGCAGCGCGGAGCGGTTTGAGCCGCGCCAGACTCCAGTGTCACATACAGGGAAACAACGCGGCAGACCTGTCCGATCCGGAGCTCTGTCCTGTCAAAGTCCCTGAGCTGGATCTCTGTGCCTGAGCCGGTTCTCGGCACCATGGACAGATTAGACCACAAAAGGTTAAAATAAAACCCCTTTGAAATCCTTTTTTTGGGCTCCACGCCACAAGAAAAGAAGGAGAGAAAAGGAAGAGAGGGGCGGTTGGCAGCCTTTCAGGGAAACAAGAGAAGGCCCTCGGTTCCGTGTCGTTACGGTTTTTGTTAGCAGAGTGCCCTCCGCCGTGAGTTCACCACCTGCGGCCGGGGCGGCGATGGTGGTCAGCGAGCCGGCAGAGGAACACAAAGAGCCAGGCCAGGTTAGGATCTGCTCCCCTCGGTTCAGCACAGACCAAGGCACTGCGGTCACATTCAGGCCAGCCAGCAGCTCCGAGCCACTGCCAGGGGACGGCCAGAGTTCGTGCAGTCTGATCTCTTCACCCTCCTCTGGGCACTGGTGCGGCAGCCCGGCTGACACCAGGAGAGGGCGGCCCGTCCCTGTCATGTGGCTGCCCTCCGGTGCTCTCTCTTGAGCCGGCTCACTTCTCAGAGTGGGATTCACTGCTGCACTGGCGTTGGGGAAAGGGAGCGTGGCTGACAGGGCACTGTTGCCTCCCTGGCTGTTGGAGAGCAGCACACAGACAGAAGAAGAAAAAAAGTTTGTGTCCCACTCGCATTTCTAGTGTCCTGTTGCCAAATGCCTGTGGTGTCACCGGACTCTTCCCTCACACGCAGATAGGATTACAGTGCTGGCTCTCTCCGTACTCCAGTGCTGTGTTGGTGGGGGGGTGATGGGAAGCCTGTGTTTTTAAACTGTAACAAGAGGATCCACACAGAGCTGTTCTCTCTGGAAAAGGCAGTTGGGCATTGGGGCATCCTCTTCAGTGTTGCAGTGCTCCCCCCCCGGGTCCAGAGCGCACGGGGGACTGGAATCCAGCGAGAGGACGGGAGCGCGAGGCACGGGACACACGTCTCCCCACAGACAGTCAGCTCTCCTTTAACATCCCGGCTGTGCTAGCAAACTCTCGGTCCCCCCCTTCCACGTGGGTGCTCTGGGGTCTTCCACAGTCTTCAGAGCCCGGCTGGTGGGTGTGAGGTGGGGAGGGTGGGGGGGGGGGGGGGGGCGGTCCGCGTCCCTCACAGAGCGCACTGCTCCGAGCTGAAGGAGCCCCCTTCCTTCTTTTTCCTGCGCTTGTGCTTGTGCACCCGCCAGCAGGCTGTGGCCATGGCCACCAGCGCCAGGCCCAGGCCCAGCAGCACCACGGACACCACCTTGATCTGCGGCAGGTTGTCGAAGTAGAAGGTGACCCCGGTGCCGGCCACGCCGATCACCAGCGAGATGATGCCGAAGGGGAAGATGCAGCGGTACCAGGACTTCTCCGTGCCACCCGTGGCCAGCGCTAGCCGCTCCATGGTGGACAGCGCTTCGGGGGGCTTGGGTGCCCCATCCTGGGCCGCCGTCTGGGCTTCCAGGGGATGGGGCTGCCGGCAGGCCAGCGGTCCGGAGGAGCAGCCCATCACAGCACAGCGGGCCGGGGGATCCCAGTCATGGTCGATGCAGGAAAGTCAGAGAAAGCAAAACAGATCCCGTCTACACAGCTCCTGCTCTCTCCGTGTGTTGCCTTCCCGATTGCCAGTAGCACATTTTCCACTCCTCGGCTGCGGCTGGGGGAGATATAGCAGTGGAGAGGAGGGGGGGCCGGGGTGGGCGGCCCCTGCGCTCCCATTGGCTGCCGGCGGAAGCGTGACGTCAGGCAGAGTGGAGGAGAGGAAGGCGGGCGGGAGGCCGGCACTGAGTTAACTGTTCAGCAGCTGAGCGGTTTCCCGAGCCCCCGCTCTCCCTCTCGGAGGAGGGCTTCTTCCTTTGATCCAGCTGGGCGATAAGCCCATTGTTAGCTTCCAGGCCGCGACGCCTCTGTTCATGGAAAGCGTTGCTGTTTTCTGGAATCGGGGCGCGTCGCTCCCACCTCACTGGGACTTGCTCCTTTTCCTGTGCGCACGGGGACAGATAGTGTAATCAGGGTGCTCTGACATTGTCTCCCTGCCTGTGCAGGAAATCACTCGAGCGCTGCGCTTAATCTGCAGCCCAGTGCACCGCTCAGTCCGGGAAGTCAAGGGGTCAAGCCAGCGTCCCAGGCCCCGTCCCACCAAGCAGGACTCTTGACGCACACCTACACAAGTCCTCTGCGAACGCTAGTATTGATGACAGGCTTATTGTCATAGCAGCCAGCACTCGTGTGTCTCTGCGTGGGGGGCGGGGGTGCGGCACTGTTGTGCAGAACCTTTTTCTTTTGTTCAGTTTTCTCAATCTCTCTATTCCACGTGAAGTCAGACGTGTTTTCTGTTGTGTTTTAATGTAATTAAACTGGTTAATAAACAGCGCGACTGCTGTACACCACTGTGGCGCACAGATAGTGGGAGGACAGGATCGCTATAAGAGCTGATAATTACAGAGAAAGCTCCCATTCGTATTCAGACACCTCGGTTTGTGTCCCCAGGTCCCCGTGCTCGGAGCCATCACTGCAGAGCTGAAACACCTCTTCTCTTTCTCTATTGCTTCCCGCTGCGCAGCGCATCGATAATAAGGATCGTGTTTCTTTAGATGAGTATTTCGGTCCCCTCCTTGTTTGTAGCAGTAAATCTGCACAGTCATGAGAGGATGAAGACAGTCAGGGGCCACGTGGGATCACAGCGATTGGATTAATAAAGCTCTGCCGTGTCGTGAATGAAAACATTGTCCACAGACAACGGGATCAGCTGTTGGAGATCAAAGGGGCTGTGGACGGCACGTGTCTGCTATGTAGGGCCCGTCGTTTCACATGCTTTAACACGGTGTAGTTTTATGGTTATTGATTGATCTGAGATGGTCAGCCCCTGCAGTGCCATATTTAAAACAGAAAGGAAGATTATTGTTCCCCGTCCACTTGTTTTCACTCAACATATCAACTGGGCCTGTATGCAACAAAATAAACCATTTGTTTTGCACCTGTTCTTACATTACTGTAAGCACTTAAACACAAGAGAATTTCCAGCCCTGATTTCTTATGTATTTATTGTTATGTTTCCAATTCCATTTCTTGTTTTTCTTCTTCCAAACATCGCTAAAATAGAAAAGGAAGGTCAATGGCATCACAGTGGCTGACCGCAGCTTTGAAAGTCTGATAAAACCATCACCTACTCAGCGCAGATTCCAGGAACGAGCCTGCGCCGAATCCAGGATTTGCACTCAACCCAAATCCAGTAAATGTAAACAAGAGGAAACCCGACCCAGAGGACAATCCATCAAAACCTTGTGTCAGCGCGTAAAACATCCACAGAGAGAGTGTAATCTGCAGCATGATTAATTTTGAAAAGCATGAAATAGGAGCGTAATCCAAACATTCAAACAGTGCTAGCCAGATTTTGCTCATTGGATCACGATGATGTAATGCAATCTCAGAGCTTTCACACTCTCTCACAAACACACACACATACAGACTCTCTCTCTCTCTCTCTCAGACACACACACACTCTCACACAAACACACACAGACTCTCTCTCTCTCTCTCTCTCTCTCACACACAGCCATACTCTCTCTCTCTCTCTCTCACAGACTCCCTCTCCGCTCGTTTCCTCCAAAACATTGTCACTAAAGTGACTCCAGCTCTAGAAGAGGCACCCAATTGCATTAATGCTCGTGATGACTCAACACGCTCTCCCCTCGGCGTGGAGAGTAAATTGCGTCTTTTATTGATGGCTTCTGTTTCCTGCCTTTTTGTAATTTTATTTAACTATCTTGGCAATCTTAAATACCTCATTCCTGCCACAGATGGGATTCTGTGGGCCGCTGCCAAGGAAATCAAATTTTTCGGCAGGCGTTGCATTCAGCAGGACGAGGGAAGGGAAGGAAAGAGGCGAGGGAGGCCTGGGGTGAGTGAGACAATAAATCACTGCGCAGGCAGCCCCGGACACGCGTCGTGTGGCGCTGCGCTCTCTGCTCCCCCGACACAGGGCTGGCGAAGACGCCACTCCAGGGACCTGACCTTGACTGGTTTGCGTTTTCCTTCGATTGAAAAGCCGCATCAATGCTGATTTTAACAATGGGGTGACGTGTGTTGAGGAGGGGTTATGCAGTGGGTGACGGACTAAGGTCACGGGGTGCTTTTTTCTGCCACTGACCGTTTTAGGATAACCAAAGGGTCGGACCCTTATGGTGGCACGGCATGTCCCCTGTGTGTGGAGGCTTGGCCGAGTCATTACCGGGTCCCACACTTAACCCTGGCCGCCTGGCTCGGCCCGTCTCCCCTCATTCAGCTTTGCCTCCAACACAGAAATAGCACAGCAGCCGAGCGCCACCGGCAGAGAATTGCGTGGGCAGAGAGCGTGTGTAAAACGGCAGCAGCCGAATTCAAACACACCGGGGAATCGCTTTCAGGGAAATTTCAGCATAGATGTAATAAAAAAAACAAGCACAAGAAAAAGAGATTTCTAAGATGAGAGGAAAAAAAACAATAGAAAAAAACCTGAGAGATCAGAGTAATCAGTGATCGCTTCCCTGGCAGGATCAGAAGAAAGGAGGCCATCATGCCTACTGATCTGGTGCGGCGGCTCGGAGCGTATTGATGATGGTGACTTGGCACCAGACGCACATTGCTGACATTTGCTTCTGAACCCACACCCACAGTCTTTTGCGTAAGAAGAGGCGCCACCTGTTCCCTGGCTGGGAACGTCTTGTGCTTCGTCCTCGTGCCACGTGCTGGCGCCGCCACTTTGTGTTTGGAGTTACCGCAGGAGCGGGCTCAGACAAAAACGAACTGAGGAGCACCCTGGGGTCCGACACTGTCCAATGCATCGCAAGGTCCCTATAGAGGTTCCAGGGGGACGGGGACATTTTCACATTGATTTTGTGTTGTTGCTGTTGTTGTCGGCCAGGTTATTGTTGCTTAAGAATCACCTGGGTGTAACGCAAGACAAGGAGGTCCATTAGGGTGCAGCGGCTCTTAAAACAGTCTGGGTGATTCCACCAGAGCTTGGGTCCAGCCACATGCGTGCATGACTGTCGGCAATCGCGTAAACAAGGTAGTTGTTGGCCTGTGGGAAAATGACTCTGTGCTGCGTCAGACACATCACCACCCCCCCGCACTAATTTCTGTCTGTCAGTTGGGCAACACTCGCTGATTCACCGCTTGGAATACAGTGCGCTGCAGCGGCCGGCGCAGGTCTATCGGTATTCATCTGAACCGTCAGACGGGTCACATTGGTGGGACGCGGCCGGCACATCACAACTCCAAGAGCGTCCCCTCAGTGCCGGGCGCAAATTGTCTCCTTTCTGTTTGACTGCTTAGGCATCTTGAGCCGCAGTGAGACGCGCTGCTACACACACACAAAGGCACACAGCGGTCACGTTTACTTCTGATTAGAATTAAAATATAAAATGTAAAAATGCAGCTGAGGCTCATTTGGACTATATTCAGTGTTGACACACTTCTCAAGCCCTCTCTTCTTCTGTAATCGAACTCAAACAAACACCACGAAGCAGCGTTAACAAACACAGCGCTGCGGGTTAAAACAGCGATCATCACACGTGCAGCAGAAGGCAGAGACAGGGCATCAGGGAGACATTACCGGCTCATAAAACCTGCAAAGACACCGAAGGCTGGGTGAGGAGGGAAACCGTGGGCGCTGGGCCACAGTGTGAGACGTTTAGCTCCTTCTTAAAATGCATAAACGCAAAATATAATTATCTATTACATGTTATTCCCTTTCTTATCCAGCTGACAGACCCAGCCGCCCACTGTCAGCGATTTAATTGTCAATCCTGCCCTACACCCTCCCTCACGAATCAAAGTCATTTCAGATTCATATCCCCGCTCCAATCAGTGAGGAGCAACTCATGCCACCAATATTTTCCTGCAGTGATCCGTGTCTCTGGATGGGCACGATGTGTATCCCCTGCATTTGTCATGAAACACACAGGAGGATGCTGTAGCGCTTCCCCAGGGATCGGCCCGGCGCAATATCTGATGTCCTGGAAGCAGAAAGAGAAAACCAGAAATGGCTAAAAGAAAACCTTTTTTATTCTCTATTTTTTTCCCTTTTCTTTTGTTAAGCAGCATAATGTTATTTTCTGGTCTCCTGAGATCTTCCATAATCAGCCGCTGGTCCCAGGTGTGGGGGTTACCCATCGTGTCCTAGTCCGCTTCACTGTCCAGCACTATGCTGGGGAACTGCCGGCCCCCCTCGCCCAGCAGGGAGTACAGGCCTCTGAGAGTGGACGGGTCGGGACGCCCAGAGGACCGAGCGGCCCGCAGCCAGGGGGTCAGCTCCTCACTCAGCACCTGCGGGGGACCGAGACGGGCACTGGGCATTGGAAACAGGGTTATGGACCAGATTAGAGTGAATTAAATATTATTAACCTTCCTCACAATTATATGTCCTTTTAAGTTAACCTGAGACTCGTTCATCTTAGTGAGAACCAGTAAGGACTCCGGCTGACTGAGACAGGACCTCCGCGCCACACCAAGCTCAATCTCCCAGTGCCAGGTGGCCCGCGCTGACCGCTCTACCTTGTGCAGGCGAGTCTGTTGCCGAAGGATGTCCACCTTCAGCCGCAGCCCCTCAAGCTCCTTCAGCTCCACCGGCGTGGAATAACACAGGATGGGGGGCCGGGTAGCGGGGGCAGCCTCCCCCCACGAGCTCCCGGTCCTCACCGCGCAGCAGCCGCCTGGACTCAGTCTGTCCCACGAGTCCACCGCTGCAGAGAGAAACGCAGGCCTGTGAGAGGAGAGATGATTCCAGAGGCACAGAGCCACCAGGAACAGCCGTCGCTTCATTTTCAAAGGGTCTGCACTAGAGCTGCACAGAACAATTCCTCCCATTCAGTGCAGAACGTACTGTTCTCGTTGTGTCGGCCGTTTGTACCCACAGCCTGCAGATTAATGCACACAGACACTCTCCGTGTCTAGTTTCCCATGTGAGGGTCACTCTAACCCAGCCGAGTGAAAATCTCAGTTTTAATACCCTCCCGAAAAACATCCAATCAACCAAGCAGCTGCGCTCTGTTCGTTACCTATAAAGGTACCTATAAACGCATCACACATTTAGAAAGCAATTAATCAACCTATGTGTTACCTACATTGTAATTACATTTAAACGTTTGTGTATCGTTGCTTCGAGTATTAAGCAGACATCTGGTGCAACAACAAACCGAGGTTTTCCTGTTTTGCACAGAAAGGCTATAAAAGTACAGGACTCTCCTGGGAGGAGAACAAAACCTGAGCTTCTTCATTAAGTACGGCAACAATCAATACATAACCTAATGTACAGCAACATTTCAGCACCGCATCAATAATCCCGGCTTTGACCTTTCACGATTTCATAGGATATATGTAGGTTGTCCCATAGTTTTAGTCTAATATTAAATATGTATCCACCCAAGGGGATTCGCAGTTAAAAAAACATGCAATCCATCACACGTTATGAAATACAAACGGTCATAAAACTGTCGGGAAGGCATTCTGTGGATGGTTCCGGTTCCCAGGAAAGATTTATTCTGGAGTCAATAAGGGGTCCATGCGTGCTGCTCAAAGGGGACACACAGAGAGGTAAAGTAGCAGGATGATGTTTGAATATTTTGTTATGGGAGTTTGAAAGGAGTCAGTGAACGCTGAGCCACTCGGAATGAAAGGCACTCACAATACCGAACACACGGTGAGTCGACGAGAAAGGAATGCAAGAGGATTTGATCTGTGGTGAAAACCAGACTGGTTTCCCGAAATATACATATTTAGAAACCACAGCTCGTATACCGCCCCTCGCAACCCTTCCCGCTGCTCGGAAGTTACACAGACCAACAGTGTGTGGCCTTGGAAAACTAATCCCACATCACGCCGGTGCCGAGGACCGAGGCCTGGGAACAGCCGCGCCGCCACAAAGGCAGTGCAGCTCTCGAACGCCGTCTCTCCTCTGTCAATAAAACACTTCTTGGCACAACTATGCAAACTGAAGAAAGCTGGGATATGGAGCACCAGTGCCAAGCCCATCCCACACAGACCGGCTGACCCTGAGTGGTTTTGACCGAGTGTCCCTCAAGGCACCAGCCGGACAGGCGTTTAATTTGCTTACTGTCTCCAGCGGGTGGCATATCCCAGGGACAGTAGTGGAAGTACGTACCGTCTCTCAGCTGGTGGGTCTGGTGAAGCAGGTCTGACAGGGCCCCCTCGAGGCCTTCCAATGTCAAGACGCTTTCACACTCCCGCGTCCAGCTCTGGGACCCTGCAAACACACAGCGGGGTTAGTTGGCATGCAGGCCGAGTGACAAGAAAGGCTCGTAATGCAAGCTTGATAAGCTGCCCGTTCTCCCATTGGTCCCTTTCATCAAATATCAAACTACAACAACAAAAACAATCAAATACCACTTACATAATTGCTCTCTGGAAACGCTTAAGGACTTTTCCTCGCTCTGAGAGATTTAAGCGTCTCTGTAGATCAAGGAACGCATCCATCACTGAAACTCTAATTAGTGCTAATGTCTGTGGGTTTACAGCAGGCAGTCAACATTGAAATTGAACTTTAGATCGGAACTGAGGGGCACATCGGAATTATTTGTATTTGTAGCGAACTTCTTACTAAAAAATTCTGGATTTTATGTGTTTTTAGTTTTTCTTATCCCTACAGGAACTGGGCTAAACTCTGGCTCCATCTGTACTGAAGTCAGCGTTTTGTAGAACAGCGGAAGATAAAACAGAAAGGTCTCTTCCTGACTGTGACCACATTCTGCATTTAACAACTACAAACGGTGCATTCGACAAGTGAACGGCATTGAAAGAAATAAGAGAGCGAGAGACAGACGCTGACTTTGCACATTTCTTCCCCGCTTGTCTGGGAGTCTCCTCTGGCATGACATCTACGTGCCCCCCCAGCCCCAGCCCTTCCTTGTATCCACCTGTGCCTCTGTTTGGTGTCATTCCTGTGCCATCCGTTTCCTGCGCAGCGTCCAGGCAGCGGGACAGAGCGGAGCACAGGCGCTGCAGCCGGGGGATCTCCCGCCTCACGTACACGAGAGTGCAAGACGGCAGCTGAGGGAGGAACTGGCAGGAGCATCAAGGGCAACAACAGACACCAGCGCAGTACGTCTGAGCAGAAACGGCCTAATCTAACGCTTTGTAAATGAACACCAGCTAATACAAATAAAATGGGTTCCTGTAATTGTATCAAAAATCAAGATGAATCGAGACAAATCAGCACTGAACGGACAGAGTACAAATATCCACAGTCACGGCACGAGAGACGCAAAGGCCGTGTGTAGGAAGTGTGGCGTAGGAGGTCAAGGATACGGTGCTCTGCAACCTCTCGGTGAAGCGGATCTGCTCTGGGCCCGGGCCGGCTGTGGAGGCAGACACTTTGTCCCACAGCCTGAAATGAAAAGACAAAACTAAACAGACGGCTTGTGCACAGACAGAACCAAACAAAGCTCAGAAGAGTGGACTAACTAGTCGAACATCCTCGCCCTGGCCTCCCTCATCCAAAAATGGATGCTCTGGCTAACTGATATTGTCTCTCTTACTTATTTAGTTTAATTCTGTGCAGCTACACTTGATTACATTTAAAAAGTGAGGAGGCCTTCACTCGCGAGTGCCTAATTAGTAAACTACAATTAACCGATTAGGCCGACCCATGCTGGCTCCTCCCACTGCACCACTCTGCCCTTAAGGGACGCAGTGCAGTCCTTCCACCTCTTACTGGCGCTGGGACTCTCTGCCTCACTCAGCTAGTGGAGCCTGGATTCACGTCTGAAACGCCCAGACTGCACTGCTCTCCACCCAGCAGAGACGTCCATCACAGCAGACCCCTCTCCCCTGGAGAAATCCCCCAGTGCTGACCTGCACTGCTGCAGACGCTGCTTCCTCCAGACCGCGGGCAGCTGTAAGTCTCTCCTGCCGTGAGGATGACAGATCAGACCAGTTATTCATTCACGAACGAGCATCAGAGGAGCTGAGAAAGTCACACCTCTGCAACAGGAAATAAACGCTGAGGAAATATGGGCACAGATATATCAGCCTGTTTACTGCAGGCACCAAAACACATGATTAACCTATAGAAGGGCCAGGCGCCCACTTCACACCAGACGGCTCTTACCCATGCTCTTTAAGGGTGAACTGCCTCCTGTCTCCCTCATCCTGTGGGCTCTGCCGGTCTCCCTGACAAGTGCGAGGAGCGGGTGAAGCCCCCAGGCCACCAACCAAGTCAGGAGACACGGTCATCTGGGACACCGGGGACTGCGAATCCAGCGATGACCCACCAAGGCCTTTCGCGGCTGGAGTGGCACCAAATGCCACGACCGCAGGTGTGGCCGTCGTCCTCTGTGGTGCTGCAGTCTTCTTCGAGGCGCCCCCCGCCGAGTTCCTGACCACCCTGCTGGGCCGAGTGAGGGGCCGGCTCCCCCTGCTCTCCTTGTGCGCTCCTCCGGTGGCTGCTGATCTCTTGGCATCTTTCAGTTCCTTCCCCGGCATGGGGCGGCTGCGCTCTGTGCTCCGATTGGCCATGCTGCCTGATGCCGTCCTCCTGACCTCTGACCCCTGTGGCCCTGCCTCTGTGTGCTGGGCAGCACTCCGCACCCGCAGCGCCTTCTCCAGCACGCGCTCCAGCAGATCCACCTCCCGCCTCTCCTCCGGGGCCGGGCTGGGATCTACACACGTGAAAAGTGGTGCCAGTTTTTTTAACAAACGAGTAATTCGTCGGAAAAATGACCCAATTGTTACACAGACAACTACAACCAGGACAAAACCAAGGCCGCTACTGTAAATAAATCACTGCCCCACTGTAGTCCTGAATGATTGCTGTTCTGAAGTCAGCTGAGCATTTACAAATCTGCCCCTGATCCAAAAACAGAGAGTAACAGACCTGCCCTGATGTCGGGGGCCAGACCTTCCTTGGGAACATCTTGCAGCTCTTGTCTCCTGCAGAAACGTGGACCCACATTAAACCCACACGACACACACAAATTCACAGGTAAGACACACAATACAACACCCTTGGAATCATCCTGAGGACACAATGTGATGATAATGAGTCATGTATTTATTTTATTATACAAGGACAGTCTGTGTATATTGGATTTCATATATTTATATATTTTTAGGGTGTGTTTATGTCAGTTTTTGAACTGCTGCATATCAATCGCTCCCTTGGGGACAATTCATTACTGACTGACAGACATTCTGAGGCAACAAGTGCCAGTAAAAATGGCAAAGGGGCGTCAGAACCAGGCTGGAGAACAGGGGTCAGGCCGGCAGAACGAGGCGGGGGCACAGCGGTCCAGACTCATCCCGGGCTCACCAGGGCTGGAGCAGCGTCCTGCACCGACGAATGCTCTGCTGCAGTCTCTCCTCCTCTTCCCTGCACTGCTGGATGGCGAGCCTCAGCTCCCGCAACGACCTGCGAAACACAATACGACACATTATAGCTGTACAAATATACCGTAATGTGCCAGGGAGGTAACCACGCTCGTCTAATGCCACACGCGGTGTTACAGGGCAAGCCATATGTGATTAGTCCTGTCCTCCTGCATATCGGCGCAGGGCTAGCACATCTCTAGGGCAGCTTGTGTGTAAAACTGTGGGAGGGTCCCTGCTAAATGAAGTCCGTATCGTTAGTTTGTGTATTGGCTTTATTGGTTGTTGTGGGTGATCATGTAGGGTGAACGTGTGGGGACAGGTGAGCTACCGGCGGGGGGGGGGGTTAGACCGGCACGGTAGTCACGCACAGGTGGGGTTATATAGTGGTGTTTGTGGGGGGGTTGATTCAGACGGAGCCCTAGGAGAGTGGAGCCCAGCGCCTGTTCCCCGTATTACTGCTACACACTGTGGTGACATTAAATCCCCCTAATCATCATTCTACAAACATTACTATATATATATATATATATATATATATATATATACAGATAGAGAGAGACAATAAATTATATGTACTGTTACTTTTTTTTTTTTTCCTTTTGCTTACCTTTTATTATTTTTCTATGTATGTAATATTAACTGCTTTGGTAACACTACAGAACTGTTTGTCATGCCAATAAAGCACCCTTGAATTGAAAAACTGAACTGAAATTGAGAGAGAGAGAGAGGGGGAGGCCTGTCACATTAGGAGAGGACCCATCACCTAACAGGACAGGACTCATACGTGTAGCACTGCTTGGGTTTTGATATTATTATTAATAATAACAATATGCGTTCAAGTGATGCTGAAACACTCAGATGTCTGAAACGCAATTTAACTTTTTTGTTTAAAGTTTGTAACTACAGCTAAATTACTTTCTCTGGGGAGAGTGAGCATAAAAACAGAGACTAGCGCTTCGCCGACGTGTGTGCATCCCACACCTATCAATTATAACCTTACACCAACAGCAACGATCTGCTCCACACGTGTGTTCATTTACTCCTGGACTCGGCACGTATCGACAAAGACACCGGTGTTTGTACACAGTGATATTGCTGGCCACTTTGGACCCGTGTCCCTCACCTGTCTGTCGCTAACATGGCGAGAGTGTCCGGGCAGGGAGTCCGCGGCCGCCCGGCAGTTGAATCCTCCGCGCCGACTTCCGCAAACAACGGGCTGCGTCGGGTCCTGACGCGCGCAGGTGGCCAGCACTTTGCCTGATCACTTTCAGCCAAACCGGGGGACGTCTGTCTGTTTCCCTTCCTCAGCAAGCGGAGTGACTTTCCACAGCAACACATCCTTCATCTTAAACCTGCTCCAGTGCAGGCCAACTGCGAGAGCCGATCTGTGCAGAAGAGCTCGTCCCAGTGACAGCATTGGCAGACCCTCCAGCATGGCAGCGCCCTTCTTTAAGATCAAGAGCACATTCAATCAGATCAGCGTCGTAGAGCACTTTGAGCCAAGATGCATTGCCTCATTCCGGGGTATTATAATTTGCTGCTGCTGCTTCGGGGTTATATGCAATGTAATGAATAGATGACCCCATTGTTATCGTTTTTACCAGGTAGTCTACAGTATGCAGAGATCTTCAACGTCTGCAGTCAGAGCCAAGGCACCTCAGGACCAACTTAGACTTTAATGATCCCTTACATGAAATTAAAAATGAGCTGCAATTCAGCAACTGATGCAAATAATTCATCATCCATGACTTGACCTCAGACTCGAACTGTTATTCCCATGTGATCTGTGACTCCACCTGCCTCATTTCAATGTCTATGACAGTGATTCCAGGAAGGTGTAGGAAATCTTACTGAAGCAATTGTTTTGGACACGTTTGTTCTGTGTCGTGATCTAACAGTGTTCATCTCATAGGTCATTGTGATGGGATCCTACTTGGAGACAGAGGCTGCGTATGTAGACCCTTCTTCGTGAACCCATACCCAGAATCAGCACCATGGGCCCAAACACGCTTCAGTGTGGTTCTAGCAGGGATGAGAGTCTGAATTGAAATGACATTGGGGCGACTACAGTCAGGTCTACGTGGTCTGAGGGTTGCACCAGACAGAGCCTGTGACATTGTTGTTGGGTGCATTACTTTTGTGCCTCTCTGGCTTGTTAACATTCCCACAGTTTTCATAAGCATTGCCACCAGTGAGCAAAAACACGCCAACACAAAGAACAACATGTTGTAAAATAAATCCTTTATTTAGAAGTTCCCGGATGGTCCTGTTGAAGAGAAAGCAGATTGATCGTTGGTCCAGTTGTAATTCTGACAGAGCACACATCTCAGAATGGGGTTTTAAGACAAAAGCCTCTTCACGTGGTTACACTTACATCCAGCAGCTGTTTATCAAGCAACTGCATCTCTTTCTCTAGTTTTCGCATTTTCAGCTGCCGATAAGAGATCTCCTGCTCCAGGTAGCGCTTGTAGAGAGACCGCATGTCTTCCTGGCTTTCTGCGTTTCTCTGAAAAACAGTTCAGAATTCAGTTTAATACGGTGTTGGTCACAGTCTTGCCTCTCCCGACTACAAAAGCACGGGTAGGTCTTGAATGAGCATCACCTCTCTGTTCCCAGCAGGTCCGGGCTCAGCATACTCTGGGTGTGGTTCGGTCCCCTAAAGAAATACAAGGTTCAGTCCAATGCACCACTCGATGGAGAGATCGTTTAATCATCTGTGATTAGCATAGCTTTTAACTCCTCGGGAACAGAGCACACATATGGTCTCAGCAGTCTGCTACAGAATTAGGAATAATAGGAACTCTGGAACAACTGCATCTGTTTTAGAGAACACAACCAATGTAGATATACACATTTCTATATCTATATCTATACACAAACACACACACCTCATGTAATGGTTCATATAGAGAGCCGTTACACGAGAGACCAGGTACTCACTTCACTAGATTCCTCCTCTGGGTCCACAACGATTATTGGCGGCTGCAGCAGGGTCACTGAATGTCCGGTCACTGCAAAAACATGATGCAGTCTGTGTCATTACCTCGACTAAACGCGGAGGAAGCCCCCCAAGACGGAGACGCACTTACTTTTGGCGTATGAGTGCCTCAGGCAGCTGGCAGGCTCTACACAGGAGCTGCCCCCAGCGATGCCCCACTTCATGGGCCTGCCCCCATCCTGCTGCAGGGCCAGCGGCTCCACGGACTTCACTTCAGGGCTCTCGGGTCTCTCTTCTTCCGTCTTCTGCTGCTTCACCCTCTTCTTCGCTGGGATTATAAATCACAGCTCACTGGCAAGTCATTCTACACTTTGTCAAACTACTTTGGGTCCTTGGAAGGCGCTATACAAGTCCCATGTGTGATTATGACATGCCATAATGAGCATACTTACCGCTTTGAATAATGTTCTTGTACTTCACTTTCACCTGCTGCCAAGTGCGTTTAATGCCCATTGGATTTTGACTGCATGACAAATTTGATACAAGAGTCATTGATTTGGCTACAAAAAGTGAAAAAAACAATTATATCAGACAGATTAATTAGTACAACATAATGCAGTATTAGATTTTTTTTAAAAAAGGTCAAATTATGAGAAAACAATAGAGCTAATCATTCTCATGCAGCAAACTCCCAGTCCATATTACACCCCATCACTACAAGAGTGCATATTTACATTGGAGGCGTGTGAAATTAATATTGGGCTAAATACATAGCCTGTGCATTATTATTATTATTAACAAACATTTTAAAACTAACGTACGCATTGAGCCTATCTGCGATGTGCTGCCACGCTTCCTCTCTGCTCTTGGCCGCGGCTGCAGTGTTGCATTTCGCCGTGATGATGGATTTATACTCCTTATAACTTTCCAGGAGCAGGTCCTGCTCACTCAGACTGAAGAAAGTGGCTCTCTGTTTGGACGTCATGTCTCGCACAGACCATTGTTTCAAACCCCCGCTTGGTACGGCAGCGCCAGCACGCCCAGCCGCCCGGCGCCCCGTGTCCTAATCGCGGGGACGAGTCGAGCCTGTCCTCCGCTCGCCGCTCGGGACCTGCGATAGTCACACTTCCATCATCGGGTTAATTTAATCCGGCTAACGTCCGATTAACCTGAATTTGTTAAACCAGCTAGGAGGAAGAGGGCCCTGGCAGGACCCGCGACATCCTGTACCGTGATCCGAAGTGCCATTAATCCGCATTCACTTCAATATCGATGACACTGCGTGTGTTAGCGTGCAGATTATTATTACGATTATCCCCCGGGCGAATCGTGTGTGTTGTGCTTCTGTAGGTGTTTTTTTAATTGAACTACTTGTAGGTCTCTGCCAGGACCCGAGCCCCGTCTGTCCGCCGCACAAAGCCGCTCAGCGCAGACGAGCCGCCGGGGCCGGACGGCAGGTGTCCCCGGGCCACCGTGTCGCACAGCGCATGCAGAAGCTTCAGTCGATCCGATTGCAAAGCGCAGACACGATGTCCGTGGCCCTGCATGTCTGAAAATGACTGTTTGCGCTCCGAGCTGAAATCCCGCTGCGGCAGACCCGGGCCGGGGCGAGATCTCGCGATAACACGCTGCAACTATGGAAACGGCAGACGCAGACAGTTTAATAACTTTAAAACCCAAAACCCGGGCCGCCGGGCAAACACACCCACAACACTGACTGCGTTTCAAATGGAGCCCAGCCAAGCAGCAGGCGCCGCGGTGCCCGTTCAGATCACCGTCCTGAGGGGCAGAAACCTGGTAAGCAGCTCGAAACAAAGATGGATACATTATTACACACAGTGACGCACAAACCGCACAGGCGTGTGACGACTGTAATTGTGCAGCTACATTGTATCTGGTCATCATCTCGTCTAGCGTGGAGAATGTAAAGCAAACATTGAGCGAAATCATGCTTTCATGAATTACGCCACTCTGTTACATCTGGCCAGTGCAAGAGTGAGATTTACTTGTCAAAGTCTTCTACAGAAACAGCCTGAAGGTAACCTGTACGCGCTGTATCCCTAATTAAACCTGACCCGAGCCATACCTGGCTGGAGTCCATTAGCCTTCATGCTTATAAAAGTCAGATTAGATGTAGCCGGGTCGTGTGGTGAGGTAGCTGTGTGAGGCTGGCATTTGCTTTGTGGCCAGGGGTGTTGAACGAGACGGAGGCGCCAGAGTCTGTGTCTGTATTGGCTGTATTAGGGTGCCGGATGATTCGCTCTACTCCCCCGCAGAAAGGCACCAAAGGAGAGTCCTGCCTCACCTTCATCCGGGCTGAGTTCAACGGGGTGGTCCTGGGAGACTCTCAGAAGCTGGAGGCCTCTGCAGACCAGGGTGTCGAGTACAACTTCCCCTGCAGCTTTGAGTGCGCCGAGGGCTCCAACACGCTGGACGACCTGGCACACAAGCCTGTCGTCCGTGAGTATAGCAAGGCCTGGGTGGGCTTGGGTTACTAGGATGTGTCTCAATCCTGTATCTTATCACACGGATAGACAACCTCAGCAGTGAATGCGGAGAAATAAACGCTCTTTTACATAGCGTTTGGGGGCGTTAGCAACACCACTTTCTGATCCAATACGGTACTACAACACAACACGACCACTTTTAGATCCTTAGGGTTTCCTCCGAGACTGTTTGTTCAAAAGCAGCGGTGTTTTCCAGAGCCCTGGCCTAACGGTGTTGTCGTTGATACCAAAGTTTGTAGAAGCACAATGTTTTGATGCTTTGGTTGCTCTGACAAACCATGACTTTCAGATTTGAATCTTCTTTGTCTGGTATAAATCAGTAATTATCGCTCACATTCATTAAACAGATGCAAACAACATGCTAGGTGTCAGGTTGAATCGCCGTACAACGTGGGTATGTGTGTCATAGTTTATTATACGTCAGTAGTGAAACTGATCTCCCTTCCCCTCTCTCTCCAGTGACCCTGTATGAAACCCTGCCAAAGGAGAAGAAGCAGAAAGATGAGAAGACACTGGTCCTGGGCCAGGCCATCGTGGGCTTGCTGCCTCTACTACAGGGTGAGTGAGTGAGTGCAAAGGGACGCATTTATTCTTGAGTTTGAAATGCATTAGGAGCCAATGGCAGGCTGTGGACATGCTGTTTGTCCTGGACGAGGGACAGCTGGCACCTAGTAACCCACCCCTCAGCTCCTTGTCAGTGAACTACCGCTGAAATCTGTATAGAAACCAAATATGTCTAATGTGTATATTCCTCACAATTCAATATACAATGAAATGTGTATATTCCTAACAATTCCCGGTCCAATTCTTTTGTAGGTCAGAACACATTCAGCATCACGGCCCCCCTGCAAGCAGCTCCTGGCTCCCCAGGAGACGGTGGCGTTCTGGAGGGAAGTGATAAGGTAGGGAATTCTCTGTGCTTTGTTTGTCAGGTTAAGCATGTTGCTGTTCAACACAGACAAAAGTACATGGATCGAGGGTTTAACTGAATAAAAGAACATCAGAACATAAGACAGTGTCCAATCGAGAGGAGGTAATTCGCACCATCGTGCTCGTTTGGTGTCCATTTACAAGTGATCCAAGGACTGTGTGAGTGTGTGACCAGCTGTGTTTGCTCTCCTCCGCGCAGCCCTCCCTGGACGTGGCCATCTGTGTCCCAGAAGCTCTTCTCTCAGAGGCTCAGCTCGCCGACTCCAATCTGCTGAAGGTGGCTGTGGAGGCGGCCTACTCCGTCCCCGAGGCCTGGGCGACGACGGGACCGCCGTTTAACTATGTGGCTGCGATGCAGGTGCCCCTGACGGCTGAGGTACGGAGCCGGTCCCTTCACAGAATCGCAAAATACAATCCATTACTCAAATGGGTGACAGACAGAGGGTAGGATTTACTTCTCATCCTTAAATCTTTTGTGTAAGCGAACTGGCACCCTGCTGCAGGGCCCACGATACGACTCTTGTTTTGCGGTGCTGTACAGTATCATGGGCCTGCAGCAGGGTGCCGGTTGGCTTAAACAAAAGATTCCTGTCTCGACAACTGACCCATGTCTCCCTGCAGAGAGAGCAGCTGCTCGCGTTCTCTGGTGGAGCCTTGAAGCCGGGCGGGGAGAGGGAGCCGGTGCCTCGGCCGAAGAAGTGGCCCGTGGGACCCTCGCTGACCCCCGGAGCCCAGTACATCCCAGGGGCATTAATAGAGGGCCAGCCCATTGAGGGGGAGAACGGGGAGCTGACTGGTTTGGAGGTAAATGTAGTTCCATTGAAGTCCTGTCCCAGTTTCCCAAATTCTGTCTGTATCCCTTGTGTAGTGGTTTGTGTTTTGTAGCATGTGTGTTTCAGGAGGCGTGTCTGTGTTACGTGTGTGGGTGTCTCGGGAAGCTGTCTGTGTCACGCGCGTGTGTGTGTGTCTCAGGACAGGGACTTCCGTGTGGAAGCAGAGAGCATCCAGAAGCGGGTGATCTGGGACACAGAGAGATGCTGCTTCCTGGAGGGAGGAGCCCTGGGCCGGTGAGGCTGGCATCCCAACACTTACCTAACCTCTTCCCCAGAGACGCTCTAGTGTGTTGATGTGCTCCTAGATCTTAATAACGTCTGTCCGCTGCCCTGTCTATCGTGTCTGTCTGCCACCCACACCCTCCATTAAAGCAGAATAAAGCCCTGCTTCTCTCCACAGCCTGGCGAAGCGCATCGCGGACTGCCGGTTCTGGCCGGTGGAGATTATGAGGGCGCAGGTGAACACCGGCAAGGCGGTCAAGGCTGGCAAGGACAGGGGGGTGAGTCCCACAGGGCCGGCCGGCATCCTCATAGCAGCGTCCCCAGGGGTGTACAGGCAGCACTGGGGTTGGGTCCGAGTGGTCAGTTCTCCGCAGCACCAGGGCAGGTGACAGTGGTGCTGAAGTGTCTGTTGCAGTGAGGCAGAGTCTTTCAAGGCTTTTTATCTATATGTCTATCTATCTATCTATCTGCCTATCTGTCGGTTTGTCTGTTAATAGTACAGCAAAACCTGGTTGTGTTCTTCTCTCTAGAGTTAATCTGTGGGGGGTTGCAGTTTGCATTAGTTGGCACACAATCCAACATCTGGACACAATGGAAAGTTGCCAAGTCTATATTAATGCACAATTTCAGGGTGGCCTATGAAAACTGCTGGATGGGGGGCTGTCTGGGAACAGGCTGGCGGGCCCATGAGCCCTGCCATTTCTGAATTCTAATTCCCTCTAGGGAATGTGAGAGATTAAGCAAAATGAGAGGATGAGAGCCCTGTGTGGTTTGTGCGGCCCTCTCTGAGGCTGCGTTCTCCTGCAGGGCGAGGATGACGCGCAGCTCTCGTTCCACGGGGTGGCCTACGTGGACATGGCCCCGCTGCTGTACCCGGGCGTGAAGCGCATCAGAGGGGCCTATCAGATCCTGCCCTTCTACGAAGCAGACCTGCTGGCCAAGGTAACGCGAGCCCCTCGGCCCCGAGACCCTCGCGGCAGAAGCCAAACGCTTGAGCGATGGGAGAAGTCCCGGTAATCATCTACCTCACTACCTTTTTTATCACCTGAGCGACAGTGAGAAGAGTGAGATGCGCAGGAGTGTGGCTGGAGTGGGGCCACAAGAAGCCATTGATTGAACCCAAGGTCAATCAATCAACTAATAAGAATGACTGAGACTCAGAGATTTCAGTTTTTTTAAATGAATCTATGTATTTGTCTTCGTTCTTTTCTCCGCACATTGCAGACGAAGCGGCAGGGCAGTGTGCTGAGGGACAGCCTGCGCCAGACAGGGGCCTCTGGGAAGGTGAGAGTGCCCTCTTCACTGGGCTCGCCCCACTTAAAGGGGGCTCCCAGCAAAATCCTCAAAGACGACAAGGGCGCCAAAGAGGCTTCTAAGAAGGTGAGGGGCCAGACAGCGCTGTGACGGACAGCGGTACATGGTGCTGTCATGTCTCTAGAGCACCTTCTGTGTATGAACGTCAGTCGCTATTGGGGGCATCGATGGCAGCTCCAGCATGGCTGCTTACGTCAGTCTAGGTAGTGTTGCGTTCAAATGGGAAACTAATTCCGACCCCCTCTGTGGGTCTGTTGTGTGATGAGCAGATGGGGTAACTGGCAGGATTCAAATACCACTGTGCATTATTCACTTATATTTGAATGTTTTTACCTTTTTTTTTGGTGTGTGCAAAGTTAATAGTTACAAAAAAAAGTATTTAGTTTTTAATTAGAGCTCATGATTTCTCTGTGCTTGTGTCACGAGCGATGTCAGAGAAATGGCTCCCGAAGCAATTAAATTTAATTGAGCCAGACTGCCTGCTTCATTACGAGAATGAATCATATCATTAGCCCATCTGGCTGCCGGTGAAACACAGTCATCGGGAGCAAGAAGGGCCGCCTGCATTCAAAGGCAACACGCCGAACAGCAGATTGAGTTTGTTTAGGTGCGCAGATTTAGTAATTGACTGCCTGAAGGTACAGCTTGAACAAGGAGATGATAGTGTCTTCAGTCAGCAGGAAGTGATATTTCCAGATTGTCACGGACCACCTGTACGAGGGATGTGGGCAATTGTTCAGCTTCCTAAACGGAATCTCCAGTGTGGATCGTAATCCCACTGCTCAGATTTCCTGGAGTGATGGGAAAATAATCAAATGTGGCTTTGAGAAGACAGATACGCAATTATACAGGAGATGACATCAATAGACAACCGCCTCTGTTGTTGAGGTCGTTGTCTTTGTTGTGATTCTAAGTTTGTTGTACAAGAGTTATTCTACTTATGAACGAATCTTTAATCTAGGCAGTGACGCGCAGTTTAATCTGGTACTACCAAGGATAATCCCAAATATTTGCAATGTCCTCATTTATTTATTTATGTATTCTTTTATCGTTCAGCTTACGTTGCGCCTGGCATGTGTGTCTGACCGCTGAAGTGAAAGTCCAGGCTTGTCTTGACCTCTCAGAGCTCCTTCTGTCCCTCTGCAGGCGTCTGCAGAGCGTGTGGCACAGAAGCCGCAGGTGTCGGACAGCGTAGCGGAGGTGGATGTCGGAGTGCCGCTGAACACAGAAGGACAGGTGTGTTGCGTGTGTTCCGTGATGGACGGAAAGTGCATGAAAAGAAAGAGAAATAAATAAAAAGCAGTCTGAACACAACATTTACAGTAAAGTGGATAATTTATTGAATTAAAATCGCACAGTGGCTCAGAGTGGGGAGGGTTACTGCAGGCCAGACGATTGCAGGCCCCCGTGTGCATTCGCTGTCCGTGGCTATCTGTGCGCAGCGAATGAGCACTGCGTAGAGGAAGTGGATGAGCAGCCTTGAGCTGAGACTACGCCTGCCCTTCCTGTCTCCGCATGTGCTGCGTCAGATGTACGCCGAGGCCAGAACCTACATTGTGATCGAGATCGCCCTGGACAGGCCCCTGGTGCCCAAGAGACTGCCAGAGGAGCTGGCCAAAAGGTAATGCCACACAGACCGAGGTCAAATCATCTGTTAAAGAAAATAATAACACCACACTTCATTAGCCCACAATTGAGCGCTGTTGTGTTGCACCTCTCGCTCCGATCAGCACCCCACTGAGCCGCACAATGCCAGCCCCCCAGACACCAGACTCTCGTCAGACACCTGAAACCAAATTACAAACGTGTGCCCCTTTCACATATATAGGGAGTCAAAAGTGATCTGGTCTTGGCCTTCTTTGGTTTTTAAAGCAAACCCTTCCTCCCTTCCTCTGTGCTGACCTGGCGTCTGAAGGACCACTTTTGGATTAAAGTACAGGATGTGTTATGCTTTGGGTTTTCTTTAAATGCAGGCTAAACAAATTTAAATAACTTCAGTGAAAAGCCAGACTGAATGTGTAACCCCTGTTGTGAATGTGGGGGGCGTTTATTGCAGGGTTGCAGAGTTGATTCCTCCCAGGCCCCCTCTACCGCGCCGCCCTGCTGGGGCAGAGAGGGTGAGTGACTGGGGCTGCCACCCAAATATTACTGTTACTGTTGTTGTTGTTATTATTATTATATTGTTCCCTGGTCGTTGCCTTTGTCCAAGGTGCTTAATATTGTGAGAGATACAGTGAATGCAGAACAGTGGATTGGATAGTATGCAGAAAGAAGAAAGATGTATAAAATGTCAATTTTGTCAATGTGTCAAATACATCAATTCAGTATTTTCTCAGAATATGCTGTTGCTCAAGTCTCTAGCACCTCCTTGTGGTCATTTCATGTTATTGTTTTGAAGGACTCTTAAATGGTAAATGGGGTTTTAGGAGTCAAGATAAAAGGAAAACATGGGTATTGTTTGCCAGTGAGCAAGGGCAACCCAGCGGTTTTAAAAGGGCAGCAACTAATAAGCAAGAGTTCACCTGCTGGTTTAGAAAAATATAAAATAAACACAACAATAGAATATTTGTTTACTTTGGCGTCATGAATGAATGTGTCTGAAACAGTGGTTGTGCTCGCGGTCACGGCGGGTGCTCAGCGCCAGTGTCCCTGTCTGTGTCTGTGCCCCAGGCTGTGCGTGACTTCCATGGGCAGGTGGCCAATGTGACTGGGCTGCTGCTGGACCAGTACCATGAGCTGTTCGGAGCCGCCACGGCCCGTGGGGAGCTGCCCCTGGACGTCTGTGCCCAGGAGGAGCGCAAGACCAGGCTGCTGGGGGAGCTCAACTACTCTGGGAAGTACTTTGCTTTCAAGGAGCAGATGAAGGTACCGTTGGGGGGCAAATCCCTGTATTAATTAGAATCCCCAAATCCCCGTTCATACAACATGTTTTAAATGATTATGATTATTCTGTAAACTGGACTGAAGAGGAGAAGTCAAATTAGAAACAAAGACAACTCAAAACATGTACAGTCCCTGTCCTGGTCTGAAGGCAGCTTGCCCATCTGCCTCTGGTCCCCCCCCCAGCACTCGGTGGTGCGCATTGTGAGGGAGAAGATGCTGCGCACCGAGGCCTTCGCTGAGCCGGAGGAGCTGCAGGCTTTCCTGAGCCAGCTCTACATCTTCTTAGTGGACGAGATGCACGTCTCCCTCAACAAGGTGAGGTGCGGGGGTCAGGGGCACCTCAGACGCGCGGCTGAGACCCGTGTGGGGTTTATGTTCTCACTTTCTGTCCACCTCTGTTGCGTTGTGTGTGGGATGGAAGCTCTTATATAGTCTGGCATCCCACTACTGACACCAATGCTCTTGAAAGATATGAAATACTGAAGCTCTCCCCGCCCGGCTCAGCCTAGAACATGAACTGGCCAACACTGGGTGGCAGGACACTTCCTTTGCTTAAAGTTGTTCCTAGATGAGCCACTGGGGGACCCTCAAAACAGGTCACTGTTAACCCTAACTGAGCTTGCACCCCCCCACCCCACAGAGCCAGTCCAAGGATGTGCAGGACACAGAACCCCAGCCCTACCTGGACTCCGCCCAGCTGCGACACTTTGCCAGGGAGGCCCAGATGAATGAAGACTTCCAGCTGGCAGCGCAGTACTACCAGGAGGTAAAGTATGGGGCGCCGAGCCGATAATTTTTGCCATGATGTCATTCCTCAGTCTGGTGGCAGTCGGCCCCATTGTGTGTGCTCTGGGGGATTGCGTCAGAAGAAAGATTAAGGGACTGTGCAGAAAATCTGAAACAGGGAAAGGTTTTTAGTTTAGGGAAAGGCCGGGTGTATAAAGACATAGATACACGTGTGCATTTTGTTGCTGTCTGTTGGATCAGCATGCGAACACCATTCTTGGGGAAGAACGACCTCTGAAACTTGAGGAGAACAATCACAGTGCAGGAAGTGTGACTCGGAGCGCTTGTGAGGGGCTGTACGCCGTGGTGCAATGCTAAAATGCACTGCATAATGCACTGCACAATTCCTGTCGAGCAGCTATTTTAGTTTTGTCAGTGTAGCTGGCTAGCATGGAAACCCCAGGAAACCACAACAGAGAGTCATTCACCATAGCAAACACTGTCAGAACATAAATGAGGGTCTGTGTAAATACTGTATACACTCAGGTGCAGATATTCCTTAGTTGCTATGTATCTATACCTTAAATAGTATATTACAATAATTGAGATGTCAATGATTTGCTCTGGGGTGATGCGACATGTTTTTTGTTGGGTAATTCAACTCTGAACGCATGTACAAAATACAGTTCATATCCGTCAAACCTGGCAAGAGAAGATAAACATATATAGCATGTTTCTGGACTGGATGCACTGTGTTACCAGGCCAGCGCCGGTCCCAGTCGGTGCTGGTGAGATCTCAGGCCATGTTTTGTCAGAGGCTGGCGCAGGACCGCAGCGCCCCAGCTCACTGGTTTGACTATGGCACGTTCTGCATGCTCACCGGGGAACACGCCAAGGCCGAGGAGTGCTTCCACCAGGCTGTGGCCATCGACCAGAGACACCTGTCGAGGTGAGCACGGGCCTGGCCTTTCCTTCATCTCTCTCTCTCTCTCTTTAAATCCTGATTGTCCGGCGTCTATTAAATGCCGCAGAGTGAATTCAAATGCACCGTGTCTGCTGGGTTTGCCCTGTAGCCTCCTGCTGTGTGGCATCTTGGCGGAGATGGGAACACGGTTCGGGGACGCGGAGACCTTTTTTGAGGATGCCACCTGCGTGGACCCGTCCAGCGTAGTGGCCTGGACTCTGTTCGGTAGGTTTTTGGAGATCCTAGGCTCGCGGAGCTGCGCATCGATGAAAGGAACTGGAGACTGTAGCCGTCCCAGTCTGCTCCACGTCTCTAAAGCTGTCGCCTGGCTGTACAGGGCTGTTTTACGAGGGGCAGGAGAATGCCATCCAGGCAGAGATGGCCTTCCTGGAGGCCAATAAGCAGCTGAAGGTGCGATTCCAGGGGCCGGTGACAAGCGTGCCCCAGATGGGGGACAGGCGGGGCTCTGAGCCGCAGGAGGGGGCAGCAGCGGGGGAGGCCCAGGAGCCAGCAGGGAGCTCATTGAGCACAGAGAGACACCAGAGCACAGGTGAGGCAGAGGGCGCTGTGTGGAGTCTGTCACGTGACTATATCTTCACACGGAAAACAGTGCTCTGTATGTCAGTAGTGACTGTGGCAAATCTGGCAAATCCTGCATCCTGACAAGTCCTGTGCTTGGCCGGCAGAGGCGGAAGGGGACGAGGAGAGCGTGGCCAGCGTCTCTGACAGAGCGGGAGCTGCCACTGCAGGGGGGGGTGCTGAACCCGAGCCCGAGCCACCTGCCGCCCTCAAGCCCCTGCAGAGCAGACCCGGCCCCCCAGCCACCATCTACATGGAGACAGCGCACTTCCTCCTGGAGAACAACGCGCTGCAGGTGTGTACACACTGGTACCGCAACCCCCCCCACACCAGCTACTGCCTCGACACAAAACAGGAGCGAGAAGACAACAGTGTTGCTGCTCTTTACCAGCATGCACTCTTGCTGACAGACGAGAGCTGAATTCCAGCTGCATCAGTGTAAAGTCACAGTGTGTGTTCACTATCTGTTTCAGTCTGGCGTATTAAGAACAGCAGGGACCGGAAGCAGCAGGGAGGGGTACAATTAGGGGATTTAGCACGGCCTCTATGGCCTGTTTCTCCACTGTTGTCAGTGGGTGATCACAGGCACAGAACAGACAACACCACTGAACATGTATGCAGGCATCTCCATGGACTGAGACTGTTTTGGCACAAACAATAACAGAAGCCACAGGGGGCTATATACCCTTTCCAGTGCAATCTGTCCAGACACTTTAATCATGACTTGTATCCTGATAACTGAGTTCTGTGCCCCCTCCCCCCCGGTGTAGATGGCCCAGCGCGCTCTGGCTCAGGAGTTGCTCTGTCCAGACGGAGGCCCCAGCAGCTGCTATCACCTCGCCCTGGCCCGGCTGCACCTGCAGAGAGCCGAGTACGACCAGGCTGAGGGCAGCCTGAAGACGGCGCTACAGGACAGCTTTGAGGTAGCCACACCTTCGCCGTGGTCCTGTTCACCTCTTCCAGGAGAACCTGCGGGGTCAGAGGAAGAACTATCTGCAGAGTTAATGATCTGATATAAGCCTGTGTGTGCAGAGGAGAGCAGAGATGTGTAGGGTCCCACAAAACAGTCCAAGTTGGGTTGATGATGGTGAGGCTGTTGGTGGAAAACCTTTTTTGAAATCCTAAAGAGCAGGTGTTTCTGCAGAACCCCGACGCGTGGGCGCTGTCTGGACACGTGCACTACCTGACCGGGGGCTTGGATGCAGCCCGGCAGTGCTACGAGAGAACGCTGGACTTCACGAAGGACGCTTCCGAGATGCACCCGGTTTACCTGAGGCTGGGCAACATCTACCTGCAGGAGCAGCAGGTAAGTCCGCTCCTCACAGAAGGGCCTGGAGAGCCACCAGCTAGGGACAGGAATGGACGCTTTCTGTATATGATGTGCCTGAATGAATGACTCACAGAATTACAGTGGAATGTTTCGCACTAATGTTTTATTTTATATATTCAGATTCCTTAAATTCTTACTTTATTTTTAAGCTATAAAGGGATCATTGGCCGTGCTGGTATGGGTATTTGTTCTCCTCTGTCTGATTCCCTCTGTCCCCACAGTTTGGGAAAGCCAAGCTCACCTACCTGAGGGCCTGCAAGAAGTCCCCCTCCTGCCTGTCCTGGCTGGGCCTCGGTACCGCCTGCTACCGGGTAACGTCCCCCGGCACCGAACACACAGGGGCGATCCGTCCTTCGACAACACACTGTGACTCTCTGACACGGCACTGCATCTCCTGGGGCTCAGATCTGTAAATGTTTCAGAATTGCCCTTGAGAACGTGAACAAATAAAATGTAACAAACAGCTGATCTGAAAACACAGCCGAGGAACCCGAGACGCTCAGTGACGTCGTCCAGGTTGTTGTTGTTTTTTTTTTCAGCAGAGGGTAACTGTAAGACCTTTGACTTTAACAACAACTGGACTTGCTGTGTGAAATCACATCATTCTTCACTGTGTGCCTGTGGTTTCAGCTTGGGGAGCTCACAGAGGCCGAGGACGCTCTGACAGAAGCCAACACCTTGAACAACGCCAACCCTGAGGTGTGGGGATACCTGTCCCTCGTCTGTCTGCAGGTCAGTCCCGTCCCATCCTGCTATCTGTCCACCCCCCTACCAGCACCGTCTCCTTCTGTCACTTTTACCTGCGCTTTGCACGAACGGGGCTCTAGAATCATTTCCATAAGCGTTTCACAAGGACTTTGAGTGCCGTACTGGCTATCCAGAGCAGAAGACATTGCTGGGACACCTGTAGAGACGTATGAATATGTTGTTCAGAACTGTGCTGTCAGATTGTATAGAGGGTTGGTAAGAATACCCGTGAGGATCCCGCCTGCCTGTCACGTGTTCCCAACAGAACCAACTGCCTGACCCAGATTGGCTGCCAGTTCACTTTTTTCTGTTTTTCAGACCGGCAGACGTCTGGAAGCAGAGCAGGCTTATAAATATGCTGTAAAGGTTGGTCCTCCGCCAATTGCAAGCAGTGCTGCGCCGGTGACAGTGATTACCGAGCTGCAGGCTCACATTGCATCAGTACTGCAGAATGAATGTGTCAAGGGTAGAGTAACAAGAAAGAGGGGAGGTTTGCTAGGCCCCGGTTGCTTAGGATTTCCCCAGAAATGACTAGTGGTGAATTCAAAACGATGATCAGATTAGTATTATCTTCATCATGATCATTATTCACGACGGGTGACGCAGTCTTGTTCTCAGCAGGGAGCCCCGGAGGTTTGTGGGTGAGGGCTGGCCGTAGTAATGCATGGACAATAAAACAGCGCTACTATCCTGGTATTATAGTTGAAGTATCCTTTACATATGCAGGGCATTTTAATTCCTGTCTACAGCACAAGGTCTCATTGTACTGCAGCACCGTGCTGCGCTGTAGTGACTGACCCCAGCTCTGTTGTGGCCCTCAGTTAAACCTCCAGAAGGGCACCCTCCTCCAGGAAATTCACCAGCTGCAGCAGCGCGTCGGCTTCGGAAACCCATCCTTCTGAACAGGTACAGGCCCGGCCACGGCGCACCAAAGACCCGCAGAAACTGTGGCTCGAGCTGTTTTACACCACCACGGACAGAGCTCTTCAATGTGGCCCTAAAACGATGAGGATTAGACGCCATCACATGAGAAAGAAGCTGTTCTGAGCTGTGTGTAAATGAAGCGGACGGCTTTGTGCAATTTGTTGTATTAGCACATTTTCCCAAGTCATAAATCTACAGTTCACCCCGAGGTAAATCTGCACCCCTGTAGTCTGTTGGTTGCTCTCATTACAGCCTCGATGCAGTTGTCTCCTAATAAAAACAGCGTCTATTCAATAAAATCTATTGTCTTGGCACAGTTGTCTGCATGCAGAATATTTTCTTTAAAGCGATGTAGAGAATTAACCCACATCAGGAGACCGGGCTTGGGTGCCGCAAGTTTATTGTTCTACCCAAACCCAATCCCAGAAAGCCCCTATCCAGCAGGTTTTATAGGTAACTATTCATCCTCAGTTTAACACCTGGACGCATTTCATTGTGATCAATTAAGCAGGTGATGTGTTAAATGACGTTAATTACAGATCATTTGGTATAAAAAATGATCTACTCTTGTCACCCAGAGTTCCCTTACTTGAACAAGTAGTTATTGATCAATGTAACAAAGTACAGCAGCGATATTATACACACAACCCCTAACCCAGACCTGATCAGGGGGCATGTGTGCTGTTATTCTGCTGAGGAGGAGGTATAACGCAGCGGACGCAGCTGGCTGTCTGTGATCAGGAAGCTCCTCGTCACTGATTCTGTGCGGGCTTTGCGGGCTGTCAGAGCACGTGGTTCCGCCTGGGACGTCACTTCCTGTCTGCGAAAGGTTTCCAAGGAAAGATCCGCCGCGCAGGAGAGGTGATGCGGAGGACAGCGCCGGGACAGGCCCAGTGACACCGGGGAGAGCGGAGCACGGCATGCCGGCGCGCTGGACACCGGAGAGCAGGTGAGGGTTCAAGGAAATCAGCGGGTCTGGGAGGATCAGCGGCTGCGGGACAGTCCCGGCTGGGGCTCAGGGCCGCGCAGGGGCCGGCGGTTTAAAGCAGCCCGTCAGGCCCGGTTCGGCTGCTCAGCGCCCGCTTTGTAAGTTAGGAGGCTTGTAGGCGCTGGTGTCGTTGGACTGGAGCGGAGCTGTATTTCTGTATCTGTCTCTATCTGTGTATCTATAGACGTGTAAAACTGCAACTGTTTCCGTCCCGATACGTCACAGTGAGGATGCTCAGACGCAGCGCATTGTGCGTGTAGCTGCCAGGTTACATCCATGTTTATTACTAGAGCCACAGCAGAGGCCGGTCAGTCTGAGAAACTCACTTTTATTCTTGTCAAAGACGTGCTTTTAACTGACTGTGGGACTGACAGAGTAAAGCTGCATTAACATGAACGCATCACTGTTGACACAATACTATTATTATAATATCTGTTATAACAAGTTATTATAATACAAGGCATGTTGAACGCTCTTCTCTGGGATTATACACGTATAGATGATATGATCCTTTTATAGATGAAAGGAGATGGGTCACATTTTCAACAGTATTTTGGGCGATTCCTACATGTCGCAGGACACACCCAGAAACGCTGTCCCCTCCCTCGGCAACAACCCGAAATACAGCAACACCCCGATCTGCCTTCAGTGTGAAGATGGTCCAACATCACACATTGTGCCAGGAATCAAACGATAACAGATCTGATGCAACTGTATACCCCACACCATGCATGGTAGATGAGTATTGTGATTAAATCAGTTATTTATAATCATTTTCTTTATTCTTTTTTCATTTTATGGCAAGACTTTAAAATAAGGTGGTGGTGTTCCTCCTGAATGAATATATGAATACCTCAGGATTAAAACTCCAGTACCACATGGACATCATCTGAGTTGAACACATGAACCCCTGACCCTGTGACAGTAATGTGTTAATCCTGTGGTGTTCGTGTGTTAATTCATGGGGGGGAATTGCACCACCTTAGTGTAAAGTGTAAACCGTGCTATCCTATCTGAAGCCCAGTGTGTCTGAAGCGTGTTTGCAGAGGCTCAATAATCTATCGCCAACAAAAGAGAAGGTAAAGCAGCTCCACTGATTGGGACAGAGGACCTTTGTCACTTTGTTTTTGTATAAAAATAATTTACACGCAAGTTACTGGATTTTTTTTCCTCTGTAGCGATCGGTCTTGGGTTCAAATATATTGACAAAGCTCCTCTAGCTCTTTAGATTGTGCTCCTCCCATTTCATCAACGCCTCCTAGCTCTAGTTCTTCTCAATTACCATCCTATCGACTCCAACACACCTGTGCGTTACCCGTCAGCCTATTCCCCACATCATCGCCCTCATCAGTGCAGCAGGTCCTGAACGGGTGAGTCTGGTTTTACCCTGCGTTGGCAGATGAGGGTGGTTTGAAATTATTTTGTGTTTGTGTGGAGTAAAGCTTCTGGAAAACGAATACCCTGCTTGACTTTCCAGCAGCTGTGCGGGTGCAGAGAGAACAGCACAGAGCCTGAACTCTCCAGGGCCCTCGACAATGCCTGTTTGTTAGGGGGAAGCCCCCGTGTAGCCCCCAGCGGAGTGGTCAGCCTGTGTGTGTGTGTGGGTGTGTGTGGGTGTTTTTGTGCTTTGTTCGGTCCCTTTTCAAGCCCGAGTCCTTTCTTCTTGTGTTGACCAGAGCGAAATGCATTGTCCCTGAGCCGTCCTGCTGTGCCGGGCTGAGTCAGCTGACCCCAGTGTGAGAGCGGCTGCCGGGGTTTTGATAGACGCGTTCGGGTTCTACAATAGAGTTCGACACAAACGGCGGGAGCCACGAGGACACTGCTGGACCGGAGAGAGAGAGAGAGAGAGAGAGAGAGAGACAAACTGCACAACAACAAAAAGGAAGCGCTGTCTTTTCTTCCAGGTCCTTTGACTCCGAGTCTCTCTTCCCAAAGGCTGAGGTACGTCCCCGTTTCTGCAGTCCAGTGTTGCTCTGCCAGCTTGTTCTCTGAAGGGAGAGTGGTGTTGTGACTTGACTGGGGTTGACTCGAGGCTCTTTGGTTGTTTATGAACCTTCAAGTCACAGCAGAAGCATGCTTTGGTGATGTGTGTGTGGTGTGCTTGTGCTTTCTAGAGCAATGTAGTTCAAAACCCCCAACAAAGGTTTACTGTTCAGCGATTTTTATTTCTTTGTTGGCTTGTTTTTCTGTTAATGTTCTCGTCCTTGTGTGCTCAAACGAGCTGTTGTGTAACATCTGCAAACCAGGGAAGGTTTGTTCGAGAGTGAGCGAGAGAAAGAGCCTCAATCTATTCGGTGGGCTGGACTGGTTTCTGAGTCACAGTATGAGTTTTTCAGTAGGAAATAAGGAAAAACAACTTCTCACTCTGTAGGTTTGACACTAGCGCTGTGGTGATGTAGTATCTCTTCTTGGTCACTGAGGTTAAGCCGCTTCTGATAGTCTCCTGTCCCCGGTCCAGCTCTGGTGTCTGGGCTCATTAAAGCGTGACCCCAGTGATGAGAGAGGGATAATGACACAAGAACCTTCCTGTGGAACCTGTTAGACTAGACGCGGACCATTGTAAAACCAAACTGATCCCATTATATTGAATCTTCTATCGGACGTTGTGGTCTTTCAGTGCAAGATATTTAAACAAAAGAAAGCCTCTACTGTTTTTCAGATGAATATCCAGCCCAAGAGGGAAATTACAGTAGACCGTTTTGCCTTGAGGCTTCGTCTGCGTTGCGTTTATATAGATGTTAATGTAAGTAAATTCAGTTCTGTAACGAGCGGTGCGGTGTGTGGCCGAGGGGAGCTGGACCTCCGTCTGCAGCTGTGCCCCGGGCCCTGCAGGCTATGTGTTTCTGCCCAGCGCTGCCCTGCTTTGAATAAACAAACCGGTTTGCAAATCCACTTGGTATTTAAATGCATCAAGTGCATAAAACAGCTGTTCATGCAAAGCACTTAATGAAAATACATTTTTGGGAAATGTTGAGAGTATGTGAACAGAGGAGTTCAGTTTCAGTAGACAAGTGTAGTTGGAAACTCCCAGACTGATGGTTCAATCCCACTGTTGCAACCGGTCAACTGACTGACACCCGATATTAGTATTTATTTATTCATGCAGCTGGGGAATCTCTTGAGAAAAAGGATGTGGTGGGGGTCAGGGTGTCTTATTGTGGATTGAGGAAGTGAGTGTAGCTGCTTTCACTGCTGCTGACTGACTCGTGGGTGGCCCGTCTCCTGCAGAGCCCTGTGAGGAGCCCCGTACAGACGGACTGACAGCACGATGCCTGCGGAGAAAGCCGAGGAGCCCGGGGTGGCGCAGGAGGTTCCCAACGGAGGGGGGGTGGTGTACGAGGACAACGAGGAGGAAGAGAAAGTCCAGTAAGTAGAGCTGGGCACTTGCACTGCCGCACTGCCGCACACACACACACACACACACACGCACACTCCCCCGCTGCCCACCCGCACTGACTCATGTGGATCGGCCCTGTTCTGACCGCAGAGACGCTCGTGTTGGTCTTGTTTGGAAGCCTGCCACTTCTCAGTTTCGGTTCTAGCGTTTTATTCCCCCATGATCGAGTGTGTCCGGTGCTTGGGGTTTGTCCTTCACAGGACGTCAAGCCCCTGAGAAAACGGCTGCTTTCTTCCTTCAGTTTAGGATCAGACAAGTCCGAACAGCACAGATTAAAGACTCGTTCTCAGGCAAACAAACCACATTGAATGCATGCATGTTCAGTGATTTAGTGAATACATTCCTGATGGTGCTAAACGGCTCGCATTTTGCACTTCAGGCCCTGGGCAGCTCCAGTGACTGAAGCCTACACGTCTACATGCAACATACTTATGTGGAAATGCAGCTTGTGCTTTAGTCTGACCACCTGCCTTTATCGTGAGCGACGAAGATGTTCTCTAGGCCTCGGCTGCGGGTCAGCCGTGCTCACACTGAAACACTGGTCTGGCTCGGGTTGTGACGGCTCTCTGAGAAGAGCTTGTAGCTGCCAGAGTATTGCTAATAAGATTTATGGAGACCAGGCTGGGTTGGTAGTATTGTTGGGCAGAGTTGGCGTTTATAGCTGCTCTCAACCCCCAGCAGGAGCCAGTCCTCCAAATGTAAGCCACTTAGACCTCATCAGGGATTGTCATAGCGCTGTCTGTCAACGCAGCACTGCTGTAGTCCAGATCGGCCCACTCTCCTGGCTCTGCTGTTGGCAGTTGTTGAACATCCTAGCCCTTGACTGGGGATGCTGCTCTAACCAGACTGTCCCCCTACCCCCTAACTTCCACAGCCCCGAAGACCTGTCCGAGCTGCTGAAAGAGGGGACCAAGGAGTCCCACGAGAAGGCAGAGAACACGCAGTTCGTTAAGGACTTCCTCCGGGGCCGCATCCGCAAGGAGCTGTTCAAGGTGAGGGTCCGTCCCTGCCGCGTTTGACCCGGGAGGGACCCTGTGCGCTCTTGTCCTGCTGGCAGCGGAGTTTGTGACTGTCCCCAGAGTGGGGGCAGAAGCCACAGGTGCTATAAACACCAATCGGGCAGCCGGGTAATCTTTAATGATCTCTAATCTCTGTGAGTGCAAGGGAAGCTTATCTCCCCGCAGGGCCTGACAAAGAGGATTAGGATTGCTGGGGAGGGCTTTATGGGCATCTCACACACCTCACCTCTCCTCTCCTTCACACTCCTCAGAAGAAGACTAACATTTGGGAACACAACCTATATTTCAAAAGATTATCTTGGCATTGAAATCCCTTTTGATTTCTGCAGTCAGAAGCACCAGCACACCAATGGGTACAAATGTAAGTCGCCCTGGATAAGAGCGTCCGCTAAATGACAAAAATAATAATAATAATAATAATTGTCTGGTACTTCGGCTTCCTCTGCCTTTGCCTGAAACTGCAGATGATTGTAAATTGAGAAGCCGCGTCAGGTTCTGGAATCCCAAATCGAGAACGTATGGCCTAGAACCCCCTTTCACCTCACTCTGCTTCTCCCCCGGGCAGCTGGCGACCGTGGCCCTGTACTACACCTACACCGCCCTGGAGGAGGAGATGGAGAGGAACAAGGAGCACCCCCAGTTCGCGCCGCTCTACTTCCCTGCAGAGCTGCACCGGCACGAGGCCCTGCGCCGCGACCTTGAGTTCTTCTTCGGCGCGGACTGGGAGGAGCGGGTGCGCTGCTCGGACGCCACGCGGCGCTACGTGGACCGCATCCACGAGGTGGGCCGCGACGCCCCCGCCCTGCTGGTGGCCCACGCCTACACGCGCTACATGGGTGACCTGTCCGGGGGCCAGGTGCTGAAGAAGGTGGCCCAGAGGGCCCTGCGGCTGCCCTCCACCGGCGAGGGGCTGCACTTCTACAGCTTCGACAACATCTCCAGCGCCAAGGAGTTCAAGCAGCTGTACCGCGGCCGCATGAACGAGCTGGAGCTGGACCCGGACACCAAGGCCCGCGTCGTGGAGGAGGCCAACCGGGCCTTCCGCTTCAACATGGAGGTAAGGCCCGACCCGGGGACGCGGCCCAGGAGGTTTCCAGGCACACACGGCACAATAACCGTTCTCGTACCGAATGTGAACCACTGATGGAGAGCTGCGGTAATCCGTGGTAAAGCTGGGCTGCAGGAGCGGCTCAGTGTCGCGGTCAGCCTGATCACCCCGCGGGGATTACGGGCTCGGGGTTTGGGAGGCGGTTAAGCCCTGCGCTGAAGGCAGCTGCCGGGGTCCGTGTCGCCTGGGCGACCTTTGTAGGTCAGGCAGACTCCAGCAGATAGGATTTCATGTGAAGATCAGCGCCGAGATTACGGCTGCAGAGGCCTTGTGTGAAGAGTCCAGTTAATTGGGGGCTCTTGGTTCTTAAGCCAGGGATAAAGCTGTCGACACCGAGTCAGCCAGGGTTTGTCTGAGGGATCTGCGGTTATTCTGTGATGGTTTAAACTGTAGACCTGCTCGGCGTATAAATATTTAAACGAAATCGCATTCGAATAAGAAATCTCTCGGCTGCAGTAATTGGATTCGCCGGTGAAGTCGTTTAGTCCGTTTTATTTTTAATTATCAGTGAATCGATACTTGTATTATATTCTCTGTTGTCATTAGACAGAAAATGTCTAAAAAAAACACGTGTGATTTGTATGCGTTAACAAACTTGAAACTGCTGCTGATGCACTGTACGAACACGCAAGAACTCGCACGCAGAACGTGATCCGCGCTGCTTCGCTTCCCCGCAGGTCTTCGATGAGCTGGACGTGATTGGACAGACCATTAAAGATGAGGTTCTGGACGGGGGTCTGCCCGTGTACGAGGGGAAGGGAGACATCAGCAAATGCCCGTACTACGCTGCCAAAATGGGTAAGAGGGGACGGCGGGGTCTCGACGGCAGCTGGGATGTGCTGCCGTCCAATCGTGAGCGCTCTTGTTATGAAAGCGTCTACTTTGTGTCGAGATGCTGTACTGTTCCATCTTTGTGCAGCTGAACAAAGAGGAAAATAAGATGAGAACGAGGCAAAGAAAAGAAAGATGATTGTTTGTGTTTTTAAACGCGCGTTTCTGCTCCTGATGTGTGAGCGAGGAATAACTCATGTTCTCTCTCTCGTCCTCGTAGCCGCCAGCGGGGGCTCCTCCTACGCCTGTCAGATGGCGATGCTCGTCCTGAGACACCCCACCGGCCAGGTGCTCTTGGCCGCCTGTGTGGCTGCGCTGGCCGGCGTCCTCGCCTGGTACTTCATGTGACCCTGAGCGCTTGGACGCCGCTGGGACCGACTGCCCCGGAGACGTGCGCTTCTCCCCTTCCTCTCCCTCACACGGCCGTGCTGATGTGATAACTGTGGCTTCGTTGGAGAACATCAATGGGATAGTTTTAATTTTGTTTAGTTTTAATTTCAATAGGAACTCTAGATTTATCCTGTGGGGGAGGGGGATTTGTTTTTTCTTCTTTTAAATTTAGTTCCAATGTTTTCTTGAACGGATGCAGAATGGCCTGGCAGTGGAAGCTCCCACTCCAGCAGATGTAGTGCTGTGGCTACTGAAGTGACTATGCATTTGTAATTTCTCGCTTTAATTGTGTACATGCTTTTAACATGGATCACATGAACCCTGTCCTCTACATGTGGTTTAAATGAATAATTCTTAGAGGTGAGTTAGATCTTTAACCCCAGAAGCGCAGAACACGGCCAAGAGCTGCTGCCACAGTGACCCGTCTGTGGTACTGAAGTTTGGATGCGCCACGCCGCCCAGAGCACTCCTGCCTGGTGCGTTTCGAGCCTTGCAGATGATAACGGTTAAGTTACTGCGGTTTGAAATTAGTTTCTCTTCATCCCGAGTTCTGGACCGGACTGAAAAGCAGAGCTGCTGATCAGCGGTCCGAGCGGTTTCAGGTCAGAGGGGATGATAAAGGACCGTTTTAAAAGATATCTTGTGCACTTTCACAATGTATTGACTGGAGTCGTATTGTCTATTGATACTGTCCACATGGAGAGCGGGGCCCAGCGGGTTGAGTGGCAGTGTGGGCCGCAAAGCACTCTATCAAACGCCTCTATTAACTTCCCCCTGGTAGATTCACAAACCTCCAGCACACGGGGTGGGTTCATCTGTTCCTCAGTCACTACACAAGTGTGCATCTCATCCCGAAATGCACAAACCCAGACCTTTGTTTGCTGAGAACGCTGTAGTCGGTACCATCAGTCACTCATTCGGACTCTGCTGTAACACGGGGACACCGTTAATGTGGGCCCAGCTCAGCACGGCTGCACATGCGTTTGTTTTAGCAAATCAATCCATTTTTAATTGTATAGCGCCTCTCGCAGGGCATCCATGGAGCGCTTTACAGAATAGACGTACAACATACACTTTGAACAATTTATAAAATAAACCATTCTATAGTTTAGTAGTTTTTCTCCTGAAGCAGTTCTGTTGTTCCTCTTCAGTTTATCCTAAATAAGTGTTCTGAGTAAAAAGTATGGTTTTCTTCATATAATGCCGTTCTCCTAGCTGTGGCCATGTTTACATCCGTCCTGGGGGGCCTTTTAAAATTTTTCATAGTGCAATCACATGGACCTCTACTGCACGCTGACTGCATTCATCTGCTCGAGCTTCTTATCCCTTTCTAGGCATCCTGGATTCAGTACAGACGTTAGATCCACACACACGGGTTATCGCACCTGCTGTACACGCACACTTGGACAAGTAACAAAACCAGAAGTATAGGCGAATCTTGCAGGGGGCAGCATTGCGAAGATGTTGCTCCTCTCGTCAGCCGGTTTCACTATTAGTGTTCACCAGGAACCCCCGCACACCCACACGCAGCCCCCCATTCCCGAGACCGACTGCATGTTAAAGGAGTGAAAGGGGATACATGTGCTATGAAGTAGATTTGTTTTAATCAGAGTTTTGCACACTTCCTATTTATTCCACTAAGCTGAAAGCCACTAACTCTTAGACCTTTTGGAAGGTTAAAAATAAATAAAGGAGTCCGTGCTGTAGTGTCAAGTGCTCCATCGCTGTTTGCCAAAGGAGAACCGGGCCGATTCTGAGAGTGAAACCGAGAACGAGGGGATTTCATACAGAGGGACAGTCAGGAAGAAGAGGGGGCGGGGGTTAGAGCTGTATACTTTGCCGATATGTATTTTTTCCTTATATTGTTGAATTGTAACTGTTATGCAATATTCTATAACGAGGCTGGTTTAAAATACTAGTACTTCTCTCTCGGCGGAGGGTCAGAGGTGGGTCAGAGGTGGATCCGGGACGCGGGAATGTGCATCTCGACACACGGGTCTGAGAGTGTAGTTTCTCTTCTCTTGTTCGCTGTGAAAGTTGTGGGAGTTTTGTGGTGAAGGCTAAACAGAAATGCAGCCGCAATAATAATTCAACGCTAAGATCCTCAAAGGTCTCGTATACTGTGCTTTAATGCTGAAGAGTAAAATTGTGTGCAAACTAACTAATGGAGAAAATGTAAAGGAGATACTGTATTGTTCGTTTTAATGGATTAAACTGAAGTTATTTCCTGGAAAAATAAAAAAATCATCTATTATATATACACACACATTTGCTCTGGTGTCTTTATTTCTCCAGTCCAGTACAATACCATTAAATAAGAACGTCACTGGAAAGACCTGCAATAAATGACAGAGTCCTTTACCTGTATATGTATTTATTTAACGAACTGTACAACACATTTTAAACCGCGCCATGCGAGCAGCATGCCTGCGGCCGGCGGGGGTCTTTCTGTGCGTCCTTCAGGCCAGCGAGCTCTCGCACGGGGAGGCTGTCCGGAGGGAATCGCCAGCCAGACCACCGCGTCCACCGGCGGCCATCAGATCAGGGCTTTCAGTTTCATGGTTGGAAGGAAGAGGCTCGTGCTACGATCAGAGAAATGACAGGCCGGGTCGTCTCCGTGTGCCGGGCTTCGCTTTCAAAGGATCTTCATGGAGATGTTTGTTCATTCCCTGCCTATTCATCCTAACCGGGCTCTAGCTGGAAGGTTCATTGTAGCGCAGAGGACGGATCCAGGGCTCGGGGGTCTGGGTTGGGCTTTGTGGGGAAGACCCCTCCCCCAGGGACGTATGAATCGAGGTCTTCAGGGGTTTTAATCGAAAGTGCACGTTTTAATTACCACAAACAAAATGTAAGGGCGAGTCCGATTCTTTTTAGGGGTTTGTTCAATGGCTAGTGGACATGACATTTTAATCACCCGGAATTCCATGTGTGGGTTTGATTCTAGAACCTGCCAGGGTTCTCCACCAGCTCCGCTCCACATGGGACGAGACGGGGACAGGGACTCGGGCGCGTTTCTGACTCACAGCTCTCCTTGGTTGAAGACCACACTGTTATTGAGACTGCGGTTATAACGAACACATGAAAAACACTGGAGGGAAAACATGTAGTGAACTCCTGGACGCGGGTACGAGCTGGTGGAGAACCCTGTGAATGTAGTTTCCGTGTGGGGTCCGGTGGCTGCGCAGCACTGAAGGGATCGTCCGTGTGGTGCAGCCCTGTGTTAGCGGTCTTGGGTGGAGGATGTATTCGTGAGCAGATGCGCAAAGTCGTACGCTCTTGTCCCGCTCCCGCGCTCCCTGCAGCCCCGTCAGGCAGACCGGCCACTTGTTCAGCGGGTTCCTCGGCAGCTTGCCTTCAAATTCCACGTCCCCCGTCACCCCGAGAACCGGACCCGGCGCTCCCGGTTCCCCTAGTTCCCGGTGTACCGCTTCCCTGGAAGAGCAGAGACAGGGACATCCGAGGGTCAGCCGGCGCCAACTGACAAATACAACCACACAGCACGACGACACGCATTCTGGAAGAACGGGAAGTTCTCAAGACAGCTAAACGTGTATGTATGTGTATATTTTTACACAGGTCAAGACTGGGAACATCTGTAACATTATCTTAATAGTTGTATTAGATGTAGGTTTTTGGGTCTGTGCCGCATTCCTGTCTGTTGGGGGGGGGGGGGGCAGGAGCCGAGAGGGGCGCTTGGCTCTGCGGGAGACGGGCCTGACAGTGAGAGGGAGGGAGAGACCAGCCAGCCACCAAGAGAGAGAGAGAGAGAGAGAGAGAGAGAGAGAGAGAGAGAGAGGCCTACCTGGCGGGCAGTCAGTCAGCTAAACATTCGCTTTAGTTTGGAGAAGAAGCCCTCCTCCTTGTCCTGCCCCTGCTCTTTGTCCTGCCCCTCCTCAGGCCTGTCCTGCCCTGCCTCAGAGCGCGCCCCCCTGGCTCCCCCATCTGGACACAAACAGGCATGGCGTCAGTGGGCTCACAGCTCTGACTCGGGTACGACAACATGCTGACTGTGGCCTCAAGAGTTCGCCAACCAATCAGCTGTCAAATCTAGACATCTTAAGAGTTCAAGAGTTTAAATGCTGCTAATGTATCGCGCCAGTCAGCTCGGCTCAGGAGGTTCTCTCACCGGCAGTGGTGTTGGTGACTCCATTGACGGTCCCCTCCACGTCGGTCTCGTCCTCCGCATAGCTCATGAGCAGAGCGCGCTGCCGGTCCGTCAGGTTTCTGCCGCCGGAGAGACGGAGGGAGAAGAGATTGAGATCACCTTGCCAAAAGAAGAGAAAACAAGCCACCAGACGGGCTCAACCGACACGACGGCCCCTCTGTCTGCCCTCTTACTTGGGCACACGGATCTTGATGTGGATGTAGTGGTCTCCGTATCCGTAGCTGTTCACCCGAGGGATCCCCTTCCCGGACAGGCAGATCCTCTGGTCCCCCTGGGAGCCGGCCGGGATCTGCCGAGATGAACGACACCATCAGCACCAGGCTGAGGGCGCGGCGGAGCCACACCGCGATTGTGTCGGTGTGAAGCCACGGCCTGCCCTCCGCAGTCCGGAGGAAGCGACTCACCGTGACGTTGATGGTCTCGTAGAGCCCCTGCGCGCGGGCGGTGCCCCCCAGGATGGCCTGACCGATGGAGATGTGGAGGTCCGAGTGGATGTCGGCTCCGTCCCTCCGGAACACGGGGCTCCTCTGGACCTGCGGACAGCACAGCGCCCGTCAGCGACACCGCGGTGAGGCCAGACAGGTACGGGGCAGCAAGGGGATAACTAGCGCTCTGGGTCACATGACCTGACACACAGCTGGCTCCGATTGGTTAGCCTGGACCGGATAGGAGCCAGGGAGCAGACGGGCGGCACTCACCCGGAACGTGATGAAGATTTCTTTCTTCCCGACGGGCATTCGCACCGTCTGGCCATCCTCCACGCCTGAAACACAGAGACCAGAGTTACGGTCAGGAGCTAGAGTCCTCCCTCGGGAAAACCCGTCCCGTGGCGGTCGGCCCCTCACCTGCCGGCACCGGCACCATGACGGTGCGCCTCTGCTTGGTCTGGCCCGTGCCCCGGCACGACAGGCAGGGCGTGGTCATCACGGAGCCCCGCCCCCCGCAGCGCCGGCAGGTTGAGCGCATCACGAACGGCCCGGTGTTTATCGTTTCCTGCGGGGGGGCAGACACGAGCACAGCGTCAGTTCGGTGGCTACTCACCGAGGGAACCGGATGATCTGCGGCAACGATCAGCACCTGCATGGCCGAGTCAGCCAGGCTCAGCGCGACAGATCGAAGAGTCAGATATCATCCTGGCTTTGCTTAACCAATTTTAATATCCAATTGGAGGATTTGCTTATTGGCAAGCTCTTAGGAAAGGCGTTTGCCGGTTACACACCTGATGCCAAGAACGCACACCTGTGAGTGACAGCGGTGCTACCGTCTCGCGCCCGCAGGCTTCAACGGACATTATAAGAGTCCCGCTTGACAGGAGGACGAGCACTTCTAAGTCAGTCTATAAAAGGCGATACAGGAAGGTGCTCTGTGGCTGGACAGTGTGCCGGGGGGCCTTTGCCGAGCTCACCATTCCGGTGCCGTTGCAGTAGTGGCAGTGCTGCAGCTTGGTGCCCGGCTCGTTGCCCTTGCCGTCACAGCGCTGGCAGCTGTCCTCGATATTCACCGAGATCTCCTTGTTCACACCCTTGGCAGCCTGGTTGAACGTCAGCTCCATGATGTACTGGTGGAAGAGAAACACAACCGGCGCGGTCAGCCCGGGCCTGGCGGGGGGTGTCGTGTCACAGCGCGCCCCACCGGGCTAGGGCACCGCTGGCACGAGCGCTCCGTAGACACTCACCTCCTGCGGCTGGTCGAAGATGGAGTTCATGTCCCCGAAGCGGGAGCCGGAGAACTCCCCGAAGATCTTGCGGAAGAGCTCCTCCGGGTCCACGCTGCTCCCCCCGCGCCAGAACTGCTGGCTGCCCGCCCCGGCGCCCGCCTGTCCGGGGTCAAAGCCGGCCGTGCCGTACGTGTCGTACTGCTTCCTCTTCACCTCATCGCTCAGCACCTGCGCAACACAGACAGCCCGTCAGCTGGGGGGACTCGGGCCAGTGTGTCCCCAAGACCGGCGCAGAGGCCCGGTCCCAGCAGCAGCAGGACACAGTTGTCCACACAGACATCTCTGCATGATCGTGACGTTCAATGGGACACAAAACCGGCGTGAAAATTGGCAAAAGTAATCAATTAAAACGAATATGGTGAGCCCGATCTGGCGAATTGACCTTTAACCTCTCACCTCATAAGCCTCCGCCAGCTGGGCAAACTTCTCCTTGGCCTGAGGGTCGTCCTTGTTGGTGTCGGGGTGGTACTTCTTGGCCAGCTGATGGGGAAGGAATAGGGAGTGAACTCGGAGGCATTTCCACCAGGAAGTGGCCGTGGTCAGAGCCACAACAGCAGGAACCCTGAGCAGACAGCATCTCTCACACAGAACAATAATAATACAATTCATGCTTTCATGCTCTTCGATGTTTCACAGACTCAGCTGAGTTTCTAGTCTTAATTACTCTGGGATGTCAAGGTCTAAAGCCTCACGCTGACAAAAATAAAGTCCATCTCATCTCACAGTGTGCCGGCCCGGCGCCCTCACCTGGTAGTAGGCCTTCTTGATATCCTTCTGGGTGGCGGAGCGGGGGACCCCCAGGACCTGGTAGAAGTCCTGCTTGTTGGCGGCAGGGGCGCTGGTGTGGAAGCCAGCCGCACCGATGACACGTGGCACGCCTGTATCGGCACACACGCAGACACGCACACAGGGACATCAGACGGGGGTCAGTGCAGCTCATTCTTTGACACAGACAACGCATAACTTAAACACATTTAAAAGAACACTAAGCGCAGCCTCCGAGCTGTATGATCGGACTCTCAACCTGCAGGTATTTATTTATATTAGTAGGCACGTGTGCCGAGAACACACACTTGCTTTTTTATTATTATTGTTTGTGTCCGTCCACAGCAGGAGGAGGCATTGCAGGACTCCAGCAGGTATTACATCATGGCTGGAGCCCGTCTGGAGTTGATCATTAACAACACTGCTGTCCACAACTCTGTCTGTTGGCATGAAGGGTTCAGATCCTGTTGTGCTGGGACTGTAACTCTATGTCTTTCAGGTGCTGTTAATCATAAATAAGGTCGTGTATCATTAGTTTAGTTCCATGGGTTTATGTCCAAGGCCTGCGCATGCACTACAGCCCAGCACAGCCGTGTGTGTGTGTGTGGTTTGCCTGTACGTGTCAGTGTGTGTCTGTGTGTGTGTATGTCTGTGATGCGTGTGTCTGTGTCAGTGATGCGCCTGTGTGTGTGTGTGTGTGATGTGTCTGTGTGTCTGTTTGTGTGCGTGTCTGTGATGCGTGTGTCTGTGTGTCTGTGACGCGACCGTGTGCGATGCATGATGACACACATTCAGCGCACATGTGTCTGCGCACACAGCCGGTCAAGGTCAGTCACCGAGCCGAGGAAGTTTTTGGCGCAGTCGGGCCGGCACTCGAATAAGAGACAGAAAGAGATAGAGAGAGAGAGAGAGAGAGAGAGAGAGAGAGAGGTGTCGCTCCGTCACGCATTGACGCAGCAGTGTCCGCACAGTCAGCTGCTACAGGCGATGTTTCTACAGCAATAGTAACAGGGACTCGTTTCTCATGCGTGTATTCGGAGGTTATTTCGGCCATCTTTGCTGATTAACCGTCCCTCTGCTGCCAGCGGCTGCACATCACAGTACAGCCCAGCCAGCTGCGCGCTAGGCCGGGGGAGACGCGCTGATCCGGGTCCCGGGCCGCCATGGCCGCCGCCGGTCGCCGGTACTGCCTCACCTGTCACGGGTCTCAATGTCAGCACACTCCCGGCGCCCCCGCCGATGCCGCTCCATCCCGGACGGTACCGGGGCGCTCCCGGGGCAGGGAGGGGGCGAGGGACGGTCGAGAGGGCCGAGGCGAGTCGTGAGCAGCCCCGGCGCCGGCCAGAGGACACCGCCGCCGAGATCCAGCGTGTGGAGCACCGAGCCGCAGAGGACGCCATCATGAGTCCAGCACTGGCAGGGACCGCGGACTGCGCATGACATGCAGACACCCGACACAGAGCGCATGTGCGGGATTCGGGACGCATGCGCAGTCCAAGGTGCCGCCATAGACAGATAAATTAGCTGCCTTAGCGACCAGCCGGCCATCTTTAGTGATAATAATATCAAATGACACGAAATATAGACTATAAAATCCAATACGATATAAAGAAAGAAATGAAACGGAAAATCACGTTTAGTGAACAAACATAGGCTGTTTAATTGTATAATATATTTAAACAAATATTTATAATTCTAGTATACATACAGTATCCTCCAAATATATGAATTCCCTGGTTGAAGTTCACTATCAATATATAATTATAGCAATTAAACATATCCTGTGTTGTAATTTGTTATTAGCGGCTGAAGACTCATCTTTTTAGTCTCTGTTTTCCTAGCCCGTAGTGCCGCTGGTGTGCCATGGACATGCAATGCACAATTGTATTTGGGATTCCTCTTTCTGCAAAAGCCCCCTCTGCGGGGCCGACGAGACACAACCCACCCCTGAGGCGCCCCACCACGGAGGGCACCCACACCACAGGGTCTGACGAGCCACGCCACCCAAGGGCTGATGATGTTCCAACACCCCACCCCCCAACATTTACTTTCTCCTATAACAATCCTGCCACCCATAGGAGTTTTTGTTTTTTCTCTCCTCCATGACTAATAGTTTATCTAATGTTGGTTTACTTTATCTGAGTTCATTTGAACTGTTAAGGTCTATTTTTATTTTATTTTTAATTTTGCAGTATGTTTGTTTGTAGTATGTTTATGAATCTGTAAAGCGCTCTGTGGCTACCCTGTGAACTGACTGATTCGTTTATAAACTAAACTTGTTATTAAAACCCATAGAATGAGTTCACGGTGGCCGGCCCTATTGTAACAGGACTATTGCACTGCACAATACACGGACACTACAATGTATTCGTTAGTGTAAAGGTGGTGACATTAGGGAACAGCCACACGGTGTCATAGGGGACAGGGGACAGTGAGAGCCTCTATATGTATAGCTGGGTCTGTGCGTGTGGTGTACTGTAGATCTCCATGAGCAGTGCTGAAATCTGCTGCTGTAGTGGCTGTAAAACTCAGGGCCAGGGCTGGAGGCCCTGCTGAAGTGTACATTTCCACAAATGTCACATGACAGGAGTGATATAATGGCCTCAATGACGGTTTGTTTGACGTACTCTATTTTCGCCATGCTGAGGCTGCATTCTTGCTCTCGCCCCGAGTGAGAGAGAACTTTTTTAGTACAAGAGTAAATACATTAAAAAGTCACTGCATACTATAAAGGATGTTTGCGTTCTTGTATCGCAGGTATTCCTTGCTCTGCACAGATCTGCATAATCCCTCTGCTCCTATTGGCGGAGGAGCGCAGATCTGCGCAGAACTGCGGAAATCTATAGCAAGGCAGACTTAGTCGATCCCAGATGAGTCGATGGCCGAGTGAGGCTGGACTGTCAGAGGCGCCCAGGGTGTGAGAGAGAGAGAGAGAGAGAGAGAGAGAGAGAGACACACACAGAGTGAGAGTGAGAGTGAGAGTGAGACACAGACACACCGAGCATCCACCGCCTTCAAACAGCCGGCCAGGGAGACGAGATGAACCGCTTCAAGACCTCCAAATTCAAGAACACCAGCCCGAGGATCCCCAAGAGAGACGTGAGTCGCTGCGCCAGAAAACACTGACATGTCAGCTTCCTGGATGGTCGCCGGGCCGCCGGGCTGCCGGTGCGGGAGGGCGAGCAGCGTCCGTGCGGGTTTAACGTCAATCTCCCGCTACTTCGTAACCACAGTGTGTGAAGAGAAAGGGAAATGCACAAATGCATGACAGGAAAGACAACACAATCTAAAAACCAATGCAGATTATTCTCATTAGAAAACAATCCGGTGTGTTTGCTGGGAAATGCAGTTCATTCCCCCGCACAGCTGCAGCTCCGGCCGGTTACTGGTGCGCACACGTGTAACTGCGAGTTTCACCAGTGGAGGTGCTTGAACTTGAACCCATTGTTTTGGTTGCTCTTGATTTGATCCAGCAGTTCATTCTGCTTGTCATTTGAACACCCTGTTAATTATTGTTGACACTAGGACTGTATTTAGTAAATCGTCTTGTATTATTTGGAAGAAGGATAAAAGAAGTCATTTGTCTAGTTAAGAATGACATGTTTTCTTCCCTTCCTCCCCCGGAGAGCTGGAGTTTGACTTCTTCTTGGCCAGTCCCATTCAACTCATCCAACACCACGAGCAATGGCCAAGAGCAGATTGATGGACTTGTGTTTCTGTACTATTAATACTAATACTATACACATACTTGGGCGCAGCTGCTTTGATGAAAATAGCAATATTTGTCAATGGACAGCAACAGATCTTCCAGTGCCCTGTCCTGTCCTGTGTTGCTACCTGTCCTATGAAAAAGACTTGAACTCAAGCACATGAGTGTTTATGGCGTGTTCCTCTAGTCATAACTCTGTGCCTCTATGTATGGATGAAGGGATACAGTTGCACTGAACGATGCCCCTCATCCCTGGGCGTTGGTCCAAGCTCTGATACAGGCGCTGCCCATTCTGATCACCCTCGAAGCTGGGTCGTCCAGGCAGGGTGTCCTGGATTCAGCCCGGCTCTGTCCTGAACTCGCCACACAGCTGGCAGGGCTGGTGGGTGATGCCTGGTGCCCCCTGGGGTGGGTTGATTGGTATGTGCCGTGACGTGTCGCACTGCAAGGAGGGGGTTGTAAACAACAGTGCGCTCCGGCACGTGTTTCGCGGGGCGTGACTGTGATTCCTGATCGATGAGGCCAGACCTGGGTGGAGTTTAAGAACTGGGTTAATCGTCCAGTAAGTTTCCTGCATCCAGACCTATGCATGGATGTCAGACTTGATATTAGGATTGCATATATTTGCATGAAACTGATCGACATGGAGTAGAGCTGCTGTTTTCCCTGTGAGGCCTTCGTGTTTACTAAAGAGGCTGAAAAGAATGATGTCAGAATGAATATGGGTAGAATATCAAAGGAATATTAGGTGGTACTGCTTTATGAGTCGAGCAGTGATGAAACAAGTTTGTGGCAGCCTGGGGCTTCTTCTCCCTGGACCCGTCCCGCTCTCTGCATTCCTGTACATTTCCACACGTTCTCCAGGTCTCTGCAGGCGGCAGGCCGTCCTTCAGTCGGCTGTTTCACTAATGCAGACGCGCCGGCCGCCACACCAGGACCTGCAGCCTCCTGCGTCTCCTCGGTGCGCTGAACGCCAGGCGGTCGGGTGATCTGAGCCGCGCAGCTCTCTGAAGGAGTCTGACCATAAATGGGGAAGACGGGCAAAGAGAGAGCCGGCGGCCGGTCAGGCGGGTGGCAGGGTAACGGCAGGGCAGTGGTTTTCGCTCGGCTGCCTCGGGCGCTGGGTCGAGGTCACGGTGCGTCGACGTTGGAGAGTGTGAGGGATGGGGAAGTGGTGATGGAGAGGAAAAGGGGGTGCGGAGGAGGTTTGGTTTGATTCGGTGACAGACAGTAGTGCTGTTTATTGTGCTGCAGAGAGAGTTTGTACTGTGTTGCCTGGCTGTTGTCTTAAATCCTTTTTCTTTGTTTAGTTTTTTTCTCGCTGCAGATATGGGCTCGGAGGCCCCCTGTGTGGGAGTCGCTGCACTATAGCTTCCGGCAAAGATGTGCATTTCTAATCCTATTAAAGCCCCAATGCGGAGAAGCTTCGGAAACAGACCTGGCACCCCGCATTGCTGCTGTTTCTGCTTACATTTAGACTGCGCCGTGTTGTTCCCAATTGAACGGCCTAATTTGATGTTTGTTGCACAAGCCGTCCTGTTATTGCAGCACTCCAGTGTGTGTGTGTGCGTGTGTGTGTGTGTGCCTACGTACAGTCTACAGACACGACTCCTCCTGCACACAAACGGTACGGCACTAGAGAGAGCCCACAGTCACGGTACTGAACGTTTCACGGGCAGCTTAACACCCTCAATGGCCAGAGACCTGGAAGCAGGGAAATTGACACCAACGAAGGCCATCATTTATTCAGTAAAATAATTTATCCCAGTGCAGGTGGAGTGAAAGGCAGAAGATGCTGCATAGCTCCAGTACGAGGAGAGAGAGAGACAGAGAGACAGAGAGTGTCTGTGAGAGAATGGTTTAAATGCTCCCGATCCTGCGCTCTGCCAGACACCCACAGGGGGCACTGCAGGGTGCTGAATTGAGGAGCAACCCCTCTGCCCCAGACCCTGTGGAGCTGTGCCTGTGGTTCCTTCTCTGGCAGCTCCTGGCATCCACGCCAGGGCAGCAGCGCCGTCCGTGTGCCGCCCAGCCTGCAGATTGCATCGCTCTACCCGGATGCGGGCTCTCGCAGTGAATGAGCCACCGGGGAACTCTCCACACACTCCACACACTCAGTTATTTTCTGCATTGTGCTCGGCTGTCAAAGACTTCCACCAGATCTCTCAGCTGAAGGCAGGCCGCCAAGTCAGCGCCGCACCAGCTGCTACCCAGAATCCCTCGGTCAGACTGTGGCAGAGGCAGCAGGAGACAGCTGATGCCCAAGGCAGCCCAGCATTGTGCGCAGAATATTGCTCAGTGGGCGATGGACAGGGGCTCTAATGATCCCCTCGTTATAGTTCACCCCCACCGTAGCTGGTTTTCTCCGCGGTCTCAAGGCTTTTTAATTGTTTTATTTATTTGTAAATCATTAACTACGCAGTGAAGGAAAGTGTTCAGTAGATGCCAGTGTTAGTCGTGACTGAAATCAGTACGTGAAACTGTCTTACGCAGCACTTCCTGTTGCCGCAGGGTGTCTGTGAGCTCCAGCCTGTGAGCAGATGTGTCTGCTGCTGCCCGACTTCCTCTAATGTTGAGTTCGCTCCCCTCGTCCGCTCTCCCTTCCTGTCGAGATTCTGCTCAGTGCCGGGCTGCTGCCGGAGTGTGGGGGGGGCCAGGCCACTGGGGGTCTTTCTCTCTGAAGCTGCAGCCTGGACCTCAGATCCCGTACGATCTCGGAGGCGTAGTGCCCAGGTCTGGTCAGTCCGGGTAGGCGGGGTAAAGCAGGCTGCTGCTGTGGTGTTGGTGGCCCGGTAGGGGTCTGTTTCCTCTCTGGACCAGACTTTCCAAAGCAGTTCCCCGGGCATGGTAACAATGCAGTACATCACAGTGTCATACTGTATCCCCTGAGGAAATACTGTTCACATCATGGGACGGGCCTCTGTGTGGATCACAGCACTAAACCAGCGCACCGTACTGGTCTCTAATGGATGTATAGTGACCTGAGAGGGATGTTTGCCTCTATACAGATACACCCCAGTTAATAAAGCAGTGGCTGGCTAGGTATTTATAGTAAAAATAGTTTGTAACTGTTATTGTTTTTTATAAAGACAAATTAGAAATCTAATGTTACAATCGCTAATTCAGACTCCCCTGCATGCAATGTGTATTCTATCAGACTTTGTACGCATGTGTGAGTGTGTTTGTGTGTGTTTCTGTGTGTGTGTGTGTGTGTGTGTGTGTATGTGTCTGTGTGTTTGTGTGTGTTTCTGTGTGTGTGTGTGTATGTGTCTGTGTGTTTGTGTGTGTTTGTGTGTGTTTCTGTGTGAGTGTGTGTTTCTGTGTGAGTGTGTGTGTGTGTGTATGTGTCTGTGTCTGTCTGTGTGTTTGTGTGTGTTTCTGTGTGAGTGTGTGTGTGTGTCTGTCTGTGTCTGTCTGTATGTGTGTGTGTCTGTGTGTATGTGTATGTGTGTGTGTATGTGTGTGTTTCTGTGTGAGTGTCTGTGTGTTTCTGTGTGTTTCTGTGTGAGTGAGTGTGTGTGTGTGTGTGTGTGTGTCTGTGTGTGTGTGTGTGTTTCTGTGTCCGTCCACAGGTTGGTGTGGAAGATATTCTGTGTGTGTGGCTCCCTCTCTCTCGGGGCTTGTCTGGACACGTCTTGGGAGGGTGGGGGACGCAGGCAGAGAGGCGACGCTGCAGGGGAGAGCAGGGTGAGGGCAGGCAGGGCTTCGCAGGGGAATCTGTCCAAATGACGGCGGAGGAGAGCGCCTGCGGGTCACACGGAGTCAAAGGTTCGCCTGCAGGTCATGTTAATCCGCGTCAGCGACCACGTGTCGTGCTGGCAGAGCGCCGGGCTCCTGTCTGCGGGTCTTCTGCATGCGTTGGCCGGTGCAATGGAGAAACACGGGTTGTCTGCTGCTCCAAACTACATGCTCAAGTAGAATTCGGTAACTATATGTATATATTTTTCAGCGTCTTCAGTATGTTGATTTGTCTGGACTCAAGACTGTCCGTGTTGGTAATCAGTGGCTCACTGTTGGGTTTCATCTGCTTCCGGTTCCTGCAGCTCCTGTCCCTCTGTCCGTCTCATGTCCCTCTCTCCGTCTCTCTCCAGGGCTGGATCGGTGATATCCGCGCCGGATCCCTCACCTCCATAGGGAACCACATTAAGTCCAGCTGCAGCCTTGTGGCCTTCAACACGGAGCAGGCGGGTGAGCAGAGATTTGACATCCTTCTCTCTTCACTGTAACGCTGAAGTTGTTTACGCATTCTGTCTCATTAACCACTTTCCTTCCTGGTTAAAATAAATCAAATGGACAGACTGAACCTCCTGTAGCGCATTGACTCATTACTCTCATGCAGGCTGTAAAGCTCGTTATGTTTATAGTCTGGTTGTTATATGTTTGTGAGCTGCCACTTGTGACGCGTGTCCTGTGTTTTCAGGGACTCTGGGCCTGGCATCCCTGCAGCCCGGGCAGGACGGAAAGTGGGCGGTCTCTCAGCTCCCCTGTCATGCCGGTAAGATCCACACGCTCAGGCACACACGCACACGAACACTACCACGATCAGACCGGGGCTCGGGTTTAGACTTGGGGGGGTTCTGTGTTGGGATGCTCCAGACCTAACCGCGCTCTCCTCCCTCCCCGCTCAGACCTGGTGACGGATTTTGACTTCTCCCCGTTTGATGATGCGCTGCTCGCCACCTGCTCGGCCGACGAGACGGTGAGTGGGACTGTCCTCTGTGGGAGACGCGGGGCCTGGCGGTGGAGCCTCTGATTGGCCTAGTTCTGATGCGTGTCATGAACAATGCCTGCTGTTTAACCTCCCTCTCTCCCTCACTCACTGTCACTCTGTCACTCACTCACTCACTCACTCTCTCACTCATGCGCACAGTAGCACCAGAACTAGAATTTAAAGTTTCTCTGGTGCGTGCTGTAAAATCTCCTACTTTCAAAATCATATTCATGAAATATTCCCTCGGTCTTTGATGTGGTTTCCCAGTTTTAGTCTGGTTTTAAAGCCGGCCCTGTTCTGATTGGACACCTGGGTTTCTTTAGAGATGATGGTCGAGGAACGGGCTGATTCAGGGAGGGGATGCTGGTTTTGTGCTGATTTTATCCTCTGGTCTGCAGTTTACTTGGCTGATTCAGAGTTTTTGTGCTGATATTTATACCTCTGTGGTCTGTGGTTTATGACACTGAGCCATTCTCAGTGAAATGCACAGACCCCAGGAGTGCGGTGCCCAGAGCCGGTGGGCCAGACAGCCGCGGTGCTTTGATGGCTGCTCGAATGAAGCCGTTATTGCCCGAGTTACCCAAGGAGCCCGTGCCGTGCCGTGGTGTTGTTTTGACCGGCTGCCCTCTGTCCCCTCTGGCCCCCAGGTGAAGGTGTGGCGTGTCCGGGAGCCGGGGCAGGACGCTCCCTCTGCGGCGGACGTGACGCTGTGTCCCGGGCAGGGCCGTGTGGAGGCCGTGCTCTTCCACCCCTGTGCTGACGGGGTTCTGGCCATTGGGACCGTCAGGACCGCCACCGTGTGGGACACCTCTCGCCAGGAACCCCTCGCAGGTACATCCCCCCGCCAACAGGAAGTTCCGCCCTCCTCTCCCCGTCACTCATTTGGACATTCTGCGAGTGTTGTATTATTTCGCTCCTTCTCTGAAAAGGAGCGTTGTGTTTCTGCTCCCCCCGTCTCACCCTGTGCGTCTGTTTGTGCCGCAGTCCTCGAGCAGCACGGAGACCAGCTGCACAGCCTGACCTGGAAGCTGGACGGCTCCCTGCTGGCCACGTCGTGCAAGGTAAGAGCGACCCGGGCCAGGAGAGCTGCTCTGGGTAGCGCTGCCAGTCACCCTGTGGCTGTTAGGCCCGGCCTGGTCCGGCCTGCCGCTGTTCTCCTGTAAATCGATGCCATTCATATAAAATGACTCCCAGTGTTCAGTGTCTGTGAGCCAGGGCTGAGCGTGTGCTGAACGAATCCGGACCGTCTGGAGCCCAGAGGCCCGTCGAAATAAGAATTAGGAGTCTCGGCAGGGGGAGAGGAGCAGCCCCAGTCGAGGGCCTCCATTCTGAGGCAGAGGAGGAATATCCCTGCAGAGGAGACGAGGAGAAATTAAAGTGTCTGAAGATACTTTGTCAGCATGTGAATGGTGCAAATGTGGTAAAATCTTGGTACTAACATGGGAAAAGTGTTGTAAAAGAATTGTAACGTACAGTTTGTTATTATTATTATTATTATTAGATTTTGCAAGAGATCAAGTCTGCAGATTAATAACAAAAGAACAAAACCATCATAATAATAAATCTACACGTGTTCCAGTCGGCAGTGATCTGTGTGCCAGTTTGGATCTGAACCCATCATTCCTAGACTGCAGTATCCATCCGGCACCGAGGTCCACAGCCGTGAAGCAAGAGGGTCGTTTCAGTGCGAACGCCCTCCTGTGTGGTGGAGAACATGCGGTTCTGGTTTCCTGCATGCACTTCCTGGATTGCTATCTCACTTATTTCCGGAAGCACAATCAGAATAGAAAAGCGAAACTCTTGAAAAGCTGTTTGTCAGTTTAGCGTGTTGCACAATGTGTTGCTGTGTCAGAGCCGGACCAGCAGAGGGCGCCGTAGTCACAGCAAATGAAGGAAAGTGCGCAGTAAGAGTGTCCTTCAGGGCTTCACAGAGCTTTAAACATCCCCTGGTCAACGAAAGTGGAAGCGTTTTTAATATTCCATGTGGTGAGTTTTGTTTCTAGTTTTATTACCACATACTCGGAGGGAAAGATCATTCATTAAGTCACTGAAAGCAATAATACAATCGCAGCCAAAACCAAAGTATTTGCCCTCGGATCAGCCCGTGTTCACATCCTGGCCCACACTCGATGTCCCCGCCGCGCGCTTCATCCACGGGCCTCCGGGCCTCCCAGCACTGAGAGAGAGAGTTATTGCTTTTTTCCTCTCTCTCTCTCTCTCTCTCTCAAATACTCTGAAACTCCGTCGGCCCCGGAGGCTGAGAGCGAGAGTCTTTCGGAGCGGGTCACCGGCTGCCAGAGCGCGGGAAGTCAATCCCCCTCCAGGCCGCGAAGGAAATGAAAGTAAATGAATAAATAATGGCGTTGAAATTATAAATAAAGTGAGTATGAAAGGCTTGAGGTGCAGCTGCCTCCTCCTGAACTCCATTAATGAAAAAATATATCCCGCTTTGTGAGCCGGGCCTCCTGTCAATCTGGGTGTCGGTGCTCTCGGGCTTCGGAGGCTTCGGAGGCTGGGATAAAAACAACGCCAATACCTATAACAATACCTTTTCATTCACACCGAGTTGACACACTGGGGTAAAAAGTCACGCATTCACACCGGCCTTGTGTGATCGCAGGCGCTGGACCTGTCTTAACGCGGTGACACTGTGATGCCACACGAGGGGCACCGTCAGACTCCAGCGCCAGCCCGTGCCAAGCAAAAGCAATTTATTACATTTTCTCCCTCCACGATGTTGTGTAAAGAGGCCTCAATCAGCAGCCAGTAATATAGTGCGGCTGAAACAATGGGAGTAGTTGTGGTCGTTTCCTGGCACCGTCGCGGTGCTTGGAAGTCCGTGAGCTGCCGTCTCTGTTCGGCTCCGAAGGGGACAGTCTTTGACCGCGGCTTTAATCAGCATCACGGTCGTTACCCGTGTCGTTATTTTAATCTCGGCCTGGCGCTCCTCCTGCCGGGGTGGGTCCACCGAATTGTTGAACTCTCGTCGTGTCCAGTGATTTTATGATTTAAAAAGCTGCACGTGGAGTCATGTCAGAAAGCGTGTGTTTGGCGTGTGTCCGTGTCTGTCTGTCTGCACTTGGTGTCTCTCCGGCTGCTTGACTGATAGTGGTTTGATCTGACTAGTTGGCTCTGAAGACGATTGCAACTGCAGTGCACGGTCTAGCGAAATTATAAGGAACTGAATGGGGTCAGACGAGGTCTCGTGTGCTGCAGGAGGAAATGTTTTCTGAAAATATATACATTCTTTATCGGTGCATCACCACATTTCATGAGTTGTTTCTCATTATGGATGTCATTAAGTTGTCATCTCTGTGGGCCGGCTATTGTGCTGAGGCAGGCGAATGGGTTCAGCCAGCGTAGAAACCTGTTCACTGTCATTGTGAAGCCTCTCTCTCTCTCTCTCTCCCTCTCCCTCTCTCGTCAGTCAGGTTTCTGCTGATTGCGTCAGGGCTGGGACAGCGCCTGTGAGTGCTGACCCCTAGTGGTGAGTCACCGTGAGGTGCCAGTCAGTCGTGTTTTGTATCTCTGGATGCGTGTGCAGACAGACGACCTCCTCTCCCTCCTCCGAGCAGAGGAAAGAGCGGTGTGGCCCGTCTGGGAGTGGGACCCGGAGAGGACAATCCCAGAGGGGCACACAGGGGCGCTGAGGGTAGAGGGCTGAAGCTCGCTTTAAGAGAGACCTGTACATCTCGGTCTGTTGAGACACAAATCGTTGTTTCGGTGGGATCCTCAACGTTATCCTCTGAATGAAGTCTAGCAAAATGAAGTCGACGAGTTGTGCGGTAGAAACCCGGATGCAGGCGCTTGTCTGACCCGTCCCGTTAGTTCACACTGAGCCTGGAGATCGCCTTGCCCGACGCCCCCGGGGTCTCCGTCTGGCGGTCCACAGTTCAGTTCGGCACCAACATGGCACCCAGTTTCAAGTGTACAGTTCATCCGGGGGGGACCTGGGTAGAACTGTGAATGGGCAGGAGTGGGCTAAGGAAACTGGCACGATGAAGTCCTGCCATGCGAGGCTCGGGAATGTGAGCCGCCCTCACTCTCTGTCCTGGGCCCAATTTTTTAGTTTTTTCCCCTGGTAAATTGTTATAGCAGTGATATTTTTAGAGAAGGTAAATCAAGTAACAGTTGACTTGGTTTACAGTTCACACAGAGGGTATGTGTGTCTTTGTGTGTGTGTGTGTGTGTTTGTATGCATGTCTTTGTGTGTATGTGTTTGTATACATGTGTGTTTCAGTGTGTGTGTGTTTGTGTGTGTGTGCGCAGTGGTCTTGTGGTCGTCACACAGTCATCCTGAAGCAGCAGGTCGCCCCGCACTGCAGTGCTGAATTACACGCCAATTATTAGCAGAAAAAAAAAAGAGTGAAATTGGATCGCAGGCCATTTCTGAGACCTCAGTATTTTGGGTATTTTTTTAAACTTATGTGTAATTTAACTTAATAGCTTTCAATCTGTAGAATCTGGCCTATTAAAGCAAATAAACAGCCCAGCATATGTGTTCAATTGAGATCACTTTCACATTCCTTAAATACACATAATACGGAACACATGAACGGGGGTCTTGCCAATGAAAACGGGGGAAGCAGGGGTCTTACCTCTCCGTGCCCCCCCGACTCTCTGCCCTGCCCTGCCCTGCCCTGAGGAGCAGTTTGTGTGTCCTGCTCCAAGTGTTTGTTGCTTCTGTGTGAAGGAGGGAATTAAACCGGAGCGGGGGGCTGTCAGTGTCACGAGAAAGAGGGTCCTGGGCAGATAACAGGGAGGCCGGACCATGACACGGAGAGCGAGAGGGGGAGAGAGGTTGACTCGGACCCTGGCACAGCGCTGCGTGATGGAGATGGGGAGGTTCAAAGGGCGGGTAAATGCCCCGCAGCTGCTGTTGTTGAGGTTACCTATTGGTAATTACAGTGAGAGTGAGGCTCGTAAACTCCTGCGCTTCAGTGCGTTCGCCGCAGGGCTGCTCCACACACAGGGGCCAGGCTGCTGCTGCTGCCAGTCACTGCTGA